>NC_049241.1:30543272-30865018 GCF_011100685.1 Canis lupus familiaris | reverse complement strand
TCTTCATATATATATCCAGAAGATAAAAAGATGAAAATGAAATGAAAAATGCATCTACATATATCTATCCAGAAGATAAAAAACAAAATGATTCCATAGACCTCCTTTACTTCCACAAAAGGAATAAAAAAAAAAGAACTAAAAAAGACCTCCTAAAATGGCAGGGGAAGAAAAGGGGAAGAGTCCCTCTTATACTTCACAAATGAGAAAGATAAATAGCCCGGGTGGCTCAGCGGTTTAGTGCAGCCTTCAGCCCAGGGCCTGATCCTGAAGTCCCAGAATCAAGTCCCATGTCAGGCTCCCTGCATGGAACCTGCTTCTCCCTCTGCCTGTGTCTCTGCCCACCCCCCTCTATCATAAATAAATAAAATCTTTAAAAGAAAAGAAAGATAAATAGTTCACATGATTTTTTTTTTAGCATTCATAACAAATATCCTGTGGATTTTATTTATTTGCAAATTATGGGGCCTGCAGAGCAGGAAATAGGAGCCCTTAATTAGGGAGAACAGGTGGTGGAGAGTCACAGGGTGAATACCGGCCACAACTCTATGCTGTGCCAAAAATCACAGACTTGAACTGTGGAAGACATTTTCAAGGTGAGTTAACTGTCTCCAAGTAGTCCTCTCTTGAGTGGAGTTCAAGCTCCATGGCCATGTTTGTTAAATGATGTTTACTCTATTTAATGTGCATCAATTGGAATTTACCAACTTATAAATTATTGAAATTCCCACACAACCTACAACCTCCTTTTGCAGTTGAGGCAAGTTCTTTCCCTGCTAAAAATGGTCCTGTTTCTCTCACTAGGGTTTGGAGATGAATTCTCTTCCACAGTTTAGTAAGTGTTATGATGTTAGAATGACTTAATATATGGCAGAAAAACACTTATATGGGCTGAACACTGAGGAATTTTAGGGCAAACTACTCTCTATGATATTATAATGGATATATGTCATTGTAACATTTGTCCAAACCCATAGAACACACAAAGCAAAATTGAACTCTAAGGTAACCAATAGACTTTGGGTGATAATGATACAGGTTCATCAATTCTAACAAATGTATCACCGTAGTGGAGGATGTTTATAATTAAGGTTATACAAGTGTAGAGGCAGGAGATATATGGAAAATCTCTAGACTTTCTGCTCAATTTTGCTGTGAGCCCAACACTGCTTTTAAAAAAAATAGTCTAGATCAGCTCAGGTGGCTCAGTGGTTTAGCGCCAACTTCAGCCCAGGGTGTGATCCTGGAGACCAGGGATCAACTTCCACGTCAGGCTTCCTGCATGGAGCCTGCTTCTCCCTCTGCCTGTGACTCTGCCTCTCTCTCAATCTCTCTCTCTCCCTTCCTCCCTCCCTCCCTCCCTCCCTCCCTCTCTGTGTCTCTCATGAATAAATAAATAAAATCTTTTAAAAAAATTAATGTCTAGAGTGACTCAATTGGTTAAGTGTCTGCCTTTAGCTCAGGTCATAATCCTAGGATCCTCAGATCAGGCTCTTTCTAGGCTCCCTGCATAGTGGGGAGCCTGCTTCTCTTTCTCCTCCCTGCTCCTGCTTTCTCTTGCTATCTCTGTTACTATCTGATTCTCTCAAATAAACAAAAAATAAAATAAACAAAAAAATAAAGTCTGTTTAAAAATATGTATGTAGCAATAGAAATCCATTAAAATGTTTCTGCCATGAAAAAACTTGAGTTCACAAAATTAGACATTTTACCATGCATGTCTACAAATAGCAGTCATCTTAAAGTTCATGATAATCATTTATACTCAGCCTCTGATTCTCAATTGTATAGCTCTGCATATATGGGCACATTTTTTATGCACTGAAGTACCATAACTTACCATGTACTTGGCCTTGGACAAGCTGCATAATATCCTAGGCCTCAGTTTCTTCATCTATAAATGGGACAATTTAGGGTACTTACTTCAGTTGGGGCTCAGTGAAGTACTTAGCACACAATAAGGACTTAAGAAATACAAACTCCTTTTGTTATTATTGACCACAACTTAAGGCCAGTAAATCTCTTACATTTTTATTAATATCTCATGGAGTGAGGAGAAAACATGGCACCTTCAGAATAAATAGGCGATGCTTGAAATTCATTACTTCAGTGTAGAATTTTTACTGGGTTTTCGAATTGTAGCCAGACTTACTTGGCATAATAAACCACTAGATGAATTACTTATAACTGCATCTAGAAATTATAATTCCTCAGTGTATGATTCTTCATCTACGTTTGAAGCGACCTAGCTGCAGAAAGATCTCAAAATAAATAATTTCAGTCTCCCCTCCCTAAGAGTTTAAAATCTACTCCCTGGTTTATTCTTTGATACAGAAAACTTCCAAAAGCTGATTTGCTGATGATAACAAATTTATTTTCAGGAATAATATTCCTGATCTAATATGACATAATAAATAATTCAGAAGTTTCACATTATCAGGGAATTACGTTTAGGAGATCAACTGGGGATTGCTGTAATGAGAAGCATTCACCTTGCTAGAGAAATGCTACTATGCATTTAATCTTATAATATTCCCTTCAGGGTGTACAAGACAGCTTGTTGGAAAACAGAATGACTCTTGGCTCTCTTCAAAAACAAAGAGAGGGAGAGAGAGAAGGCAGGGAAAGGATACAGTACCATGGAAATGACATTTAGACTCCATTTGAATTCTAAAGTACTGATTGAACTTTTAAAAATCTCCATTTGAAGAAATTCTGAAAATTTGTTAAAAGTGGATATGAAATATGATAGAGCTTGCTACTTAAGATAGGGTACTAAAAAGCATTCACAATTGTTCTAAATGGTTGGTGTGCAGGTGTTTGTTTTACTATCCTTGCAACTTTCCATATATTTGACAATTTTTATAACAAAAAGTTAGAGGGGAAACCTATTGTTAAAAAGTTGGGGAAACTGAAATCTTTACAGTTTTTTTTTTTTTTTCATTTGACACATTACCTACCCATTTATTTTTCTCTTGGAAAGGTTATGTTCTCTTTCCTCACAAAATCCACGTGCTCTGGAGGAGGCTGACTCCATCACTTGGGCCTCTACAGCTTTCCCATTAGACAATCAGCAGAATTCTGTGCCCTCCGCCATTCTGATTGGCTCAGGGATGGGAAGACACTAAAGTTGAACCAATCTGATTGAAGCCCAGGATTTTTGTTTAACAGTGGTAGTGCCTTTCCCTTTTCCTACTGAGCATGAATGGAGGAAAGAGCAGGCAGGACAGTGGCTGAGAGTAATCATCCTAAAACTGTGATCAGAGTTGGCTGGAGACTGAATTCATTATCAAGGAAATAGATTTGAGAGAGACAAAGAGAGAGACCTAAACAAAGCTACACCTAAAGCCAAAACTAGCATAGCACTTCTCAATTACTTGAGCCAATAAATCCCATTGTTTGCTTAAGCTAGGATGGTCCTTCCTTTGCTGCTTCCAACTGAAATTATTCTAACATACCAGTAGGAAAGACAAAAATAGTCTGAGTCATGAGTTAAGAAGACCATTTTTTACTTCATATACGGACACTCAGAGCATTTTTGTATCATTTGCTGCTGAATGGAGAGGAAAGTTGGTTCCTAAGGATCCACTCAGCCAAAACAAAAGTAGAAAACATCTGTTGAAGTCATGAGCGACTTGTCAGTGAAGTTTAGCAGCAGTAACCCCTTCTAAAAAACAGATCTTTTCTCACCAGTGGGTATTTATATAATTAGGATCAATTACGATTTAGAATTTCTGGGGCACGGGGCTAAATTACAGTGACATTTAAGAGCTCTGCTAAATTTCCCCATTCATCTTGAAGATTTCTGGAGTAACTATGTTGCAATTAACTAATTTTTTTCTTTTCATTTTTATTATAATTTTCTTCTTCAGACTTGGCAATTACCCACTACTGTGAGGTACCTTCCTTTAGAGGGAAAATAAATAAAAAGACCACCCAATTTACAACCAATATTTAGAGGAGGTTTTGCTGCCTGCTGAGTGATGAATGTGGATGTGTATAGCAACCTCTAAATGAGTAGCTCCAATCAGATACTTTAAGTTCCTAACCCCCCTCCAAAACCCAGAGCCTCCTAGAAAAGTATTAAATTGCCTGAGTGGGTAATCGAAAACAAAACAAAAAAATGAAACCTGGCACTATAATTATTCAGCATCTTTGACACAAGAGGTAATGTTTTAAGTAGCCCCTGGGAAATGTGCAAGCAAAGCCTATTACTTGCCTGTGGGTTTTACATATGCCTCACCAGTACAGATTTTATGAAGACATACCTTTTGAGCTTTATGCAATAGAGAGGAGATAGCTCTCATTGGATTAAGTTATTCCGATTGCATTTACTTCTCACGAAGAAGTACATCACATCCATAAAAAACAGCCAGAGGCCTTTAAATTTTAGGTCAATAGCACTTGACTATTATATGTTCCTACGAGAAGCTATAACAGGTTGTGTTGATGTTACAGAATATTAGGTTCTCTCTGTAGAAGGAGTAGGAAGGGAAAAATGATCATTATGACACCAACTATCATGTTAAGTGAGGACTAACTCCATCCAGGCACGCAACCCCCTTCGAGGAAGGGTATTATCATTTGAAAAAAAAAAAAAAAAACAAACGAGAAAAGACTAAAATAGTTTGCTGTCTGGCCTATAATCATCCAACTCATGAGTGTAAGAACCAAAACTGAAACCCCACCTTTCCGATCCCCCAAACCACATTGAAAACCATATTTCAAGTGTTGAAACCTGGACATGACAGTAGTTATTCGAGTTTCTGACTCCACAGATGATATAATTCATGTATGTTTCAGACTTCTCTAAAACTATCTTTGATGATATCCAGACACATCTAGTTAGAGATTCCTTCAATAATCTTACCTTTCTCTAGCTTTTGGGTAATTGATCACACCGTTTCTTCTACATGGTATACATTTCCTTTCCTTTCTATTTCTATCTACAGAAAATTTCCTTCTTCTTCAAAGCCCTGTCACTCCTTTATTTTACAAGTATTTGTTAGGTGCCAATCATGTGCAAGATATGACAAACATTGTAGTAAGACAGACATGGCTCCTTCCTTACATACTGCATAATAATACGGGGCTTACAACAGTGTTTCTGAGTGTCTGGAGGCATTCTAATGCATTCCAAGAACAACTGCAATTCAAACTCACTCTAGAAAATACATTCCAAAGACAATCACCTAAAAGGGAGAAAACTTTCATTTCACACATGCCAAACACATGCCAGGTATTTCCATATGCACCTAATTTAATTATCAACTATAATGGTAAAATTTGTATGCAAGCATATTAATGTATTCATTCAAAAATACTTTTGCAACAGGTACACTAAAGATGCTAGACACTTAATTTAATGGCAAGATGAATCAGCCCACAGGAAATAAAGTCTTCATGAAGATCAAAGCAACGTCAGTTCCTTATCTTGAGAATTTAAAAAGCAATAGATGAGGGAATTCCAACGTCATTTGCTTCTGGATAATGAAGAGATGAATCTTTTTTTTTTAAGATTTATTTATTTATTCATGATAGACATAGAGAGAGAGAGAGGAAGAGACACAGGCAGAGGGAGAAGCAGGCTTCATGCAGGGAACCCGACGTGGGACTCGATTCCAGGACTCCAGGATCGGGCCCTGGGCCAAAGGCAGGCGCCAAACCGCTGAGCCACCCAGGGATCCCCTGAAGAGATGATTCTTAAGGATACCTTCAGCCACAAAAGTTTGCATTTGGTGAAGTTTAGAGGCTCCATCATGGCAGGATTTGGATGGTTGTGGACATCTTTATCTCAGCAGCTAGAACTGCATCTGAGCAACAGCAGTTTCCTCAATAAGTAATTGAATAAAATGTACGGACTGGGGCTTCATGGGCTTTCTAGAATAGCACGCTGCTAAAGAAGTATAGATGCTGAAGTGTTCCAACTACTTACATTCCTAAGTTTTTCTTCCATTCTACAATGAAGTTAGCAAGTTTATACCTACCCCCAAAAAGCTAATACAAATTTTACTTACCCTTCATCAATTGTTCATATTTTGCCATATCCACTTTCTCTCTTCACACACATATTCACATGTGTGCACACACCACACCACCACATCATTGTTGCTATTTTTATTCACCCAAGCTGCTCCCTATGGCAGGATGTCTTGGGTATTCCAGGCAACAAAGATGGAAGGTTTTATCACCCCAATAAAATATAGTGAGACCCACCCCTTGTGTGAGATACATTTAGTATCTTGAGTAAAACAATCTCCCTCAAGCAAAGAGGGTGGTTCAGTGGCCAGTGAGAAATCAAACTGGAAAGACAGGTGGTAAAGACCCTAAGCATGTTATCTGATAGATGTTACCTAACAGAACATGAATAACTGTTGAATATTTTTGAGTGATCTTGTGATCTAATAAAAATGCTATTTTCTCAAGATAATTTGAGGATGATACATCAAAGACAAAGCAGACACAAGAAACTAACAGCAAATCAGGCAAGTTCAAAATGCAGAAAATATTAGCCAGAACAGAATGAAACTGGGTCTGTTCTGTCCCTATAACAAAAGACAACTAAAGAGATTTAAAAAGCCATTGACCAACAATATTTAATATAAGCATACTCAAACAGCATATATTTCAATTAATTAGGTTTCTAGAGGAGTAATGTGGTATTTAGACTTGGACATTAAATCAATATTGGCCTTATAGATACTCCCCATGTTCCTCAGTCCTCCATTCCAATCCCTTCCCTCCCCACCAAATCAATACAAATACCTTTATATCAACCAAAAATACAGTACTATTTAAGTGGGAAAAGCCATCTAAATTACAATTGTAAATGTCTAAAGCTTCTAGTCTGGGGATTTTCCTAATGGGAGTATTTGATGTGACTTTTTATTTTTCTCACGGTTGTGTTCATGAGCACATCACAAGGGTGGTTTAAAGGCCTAAGTGACATAAATTAGATTTTCTTTAAGAAATCATGTCCTTGACATATTTTTTCATTATCTGAGAAGAATGAAACAGATTTTTCGGTTAATTAGTGCTAAGGCATGTATTTTGCATTAGCATTAAGTTTACCAAAATGGCTTTAAAAACTTGAACAGATGGCAGAATTATAATAACTTTTCCTTATGATTTAGGTTAAGAATAAAGTGTCGTGAGAATTCTCCCCCTGCCTAACTTTTCCATAAAGTTAATGCATTTAATAGATACGATGCATTGTTTTTCTCACCGAGGTGTAAACAACTCTATCTCACCTTAGATGAATATAATGAGCTGTGGGAGTACATGTCAGTATCATCTATCTGGAGCATAGGGAATTTCCAGGGTTTCCATACTGAACCACATGCAAATAACTCCAAAAACCGGACAATAACTGTGTAAGGATGGAGCTGGAGTTGCAAAGACAGGTGTCCCTGGTGGCCTGGCAGGTAAAAGGTAAATGAGTCAAGCTGACTTGCTCTTAAGAAACAGGAACTCATGAGGATGGCAACAGGCTTGACAGTGGAAGCCACAGCAAGAGTCTGCAGACACTGGGTCACTCACCAATTGCTCTCAAGCACAAAATGTAGACCCTGTACAGCTATAGTAGCCGATTTTCCAAAAGAAATATAATACTTAAAATTTGTAGGTGAACTCTCCCAATTAAAATTTTGGCCACTATTTCATATTTTGCTTCATAAATAAATAAATAAATAAAGCCAAGAAGACTATGGAAAAGAGTCTGCAGCCTCCCTCCTGCTGGCCTTGGAGACATCAGAAATATCTTAACAATTCTGAAAGTTACAGGTAAGTGATAGTAATGCAAATTTTGAGGCATAAACATTATTTTCTGTCTGGTAGAGGTTTAATGGATCTCCCCCCCTCCCTTCCAACCCTCCCCACTTAGCCACTTGCACAAAATATAATAATAATTTTGGACAGCGGATGGGATTAACAATGAGAGTTCATCGTCAGTGCTAAGGCTTATTTTGTGCCTTCTTCTTACAAGGAACTCAGCCTCCAAGTGAAACATTTGAAGCTAGTATACTAGACCAGTTTTATCACCTGGTTTTCAAAAGTGAATTGTGGTAGAAGACGCATGAATCATAATGAGTAGGCTACCATGATACCTACCCAAGATGATCTTGAGCTCTGTGACCTTCACTGAGCTCACCAGTACTCAGTGAGTTCTTACTCCATTTCTTTCTTCTTGACACTCTGTTAAATTCTCTATAGTACCTATTCTAAACTCTCACCCCATACCTCTAAAATGTCATTAGTAACTGAAATTAGCAAATTTTGAGAAATGGTGCCTTTTCCCAACTTCACATATGTTAATTTCATGGCAGCATTGCATATCTCACCTTCCCATATCTCTCATGGATATCAAGTCCTTCAAATTTCCTTGACCCCGCTAAACTCACCCTTCTTTCTTGAATCTTCTCCTTCTCACCTCAGTGATACCACTTCTTGGCTACCTTCTCCTCTGCTCTTCCTAGATCAACTGCCTCCTTATCCTGGGACATGATAATAAAGGGTAATGATCATTACCCATCCATCTGTTTTTCACTCACTTCTTCTTGCCTACTGCATAGAATCTTCTGCTTTAGGTCCTTTTACTCAAGTAATAATTTCACTCATTCCTTGGTTTTCACTCTTACCACCCTATTCAGGATAACTCCCAAATCTTTCCATATATTAAAATTCAGATTGCCCAACTCTGGGCTTAAAATCTGAAAGAAGGGGGTAAAAAAAGGAAAGAAAGATAAAGGCAGAATAATAGTAACAGTAGCAGCTAACATTTGTTGACCTTTTACCATTAGCCAAGTTTACCTGATATGCACTGTCTTACTTGATTTGCACAATATTATAAGGCAAAAAAGTATTTTATGCCATCTTACAGATAAACTCAGGATAAGAGAGGTCACATCTCTCTCTCTCACAGTTGTGTAAAGACACACAACTAGGTCAATCCAGGATCCAAGTCTTAGCCACTAGACTCTTCCCCTTACCTCCTATTTCTAATTAATTGGTAATTTTGTTTGATCCCATTTTGGCTTAGTAACTTGCTTCTCTCACTCTGTTCCACCTCAGCACAATCACCTTACTCATACTCCTAGTACTCTCCTCTTTGGATATGTCAATAGTATTTCAACTATTCTTTATGTATCTAGTTTCTTTCCTTTAATCTCAATTTTCATGTTATGATCTTACTCATGTCCAGCTTCCAAAATATCTTATAGAAAAGAAAAAAGTCTTCAGTAGAAAATGAATTGCCTATCTCTGTTCATTGTCTGAGATATCTTACAATTCTGAAAGTTACAGGTAAGTGATAGTAATGCACATTTTGAGACATGAACATTATTTTCTGTCTGGTAGAGGTTTAATGGACCAACCCTCCCCACCTAACTACTTGCACACAAAAATAATAATAATTTTGATTCTATTTGCACACTCATCTCAATATTTCTATTCTATAAATGTGATTTTTTTTGCATTCTCTTTTGAACCAGTTACCACACCTGCAGGTTTCTTCATGAATTAACTAAAATCCTTAACACACCATTCATTCTTATATCTACATGAGAGTCATTGCTTGATCCATTACTGAAAATTATTTTTCAAAATGTCCAGCTCCCAACAAATCCATCCATTGCTCAAAGCTTATAATGTGCATCACTTGTCAATTGAATTAAGTCCAGAGACCTCACCCTATATTTCACAGCCAACATTAAAACCCACGCTACTCTGTTGATTGTATATTCATTCTACTTTCTCCCATTCCCATCCTATATAGGGGCCAAAAGGAATCAGGTCCCAGATACATATTTTACTCTCACAATTTTCTTCCTTTACTGATGCTAATCCTTTCCCCTAGAGTATGGCTATTCATATAGCATTCAATATAAATAGCTACTGTGGATGCTTTAAGCCCATGCTTCTCAGACATTTACACGGAAATAACACAGGTAAGAGAATTACTATTTGCTTCACCAGAGTGGAAGAAGTGGGAGGAGAAGAAAATAGACTACTAGAAACAGAATTTGTGTAAGGTCTCCTGTTTTATCACAAAGATGTATGCAGATTTTTAAACCTATTCTATAATATATAATGGTTGTTCATGAAAAATAATATGTCTACCTTCAAATGTTATAGGAAACTGATATTCCAAGAGGATGACTTACCTAATGTGTGGCTCTATATATATCTTGCCTAAGCCCTGTATTCCCAGAAAAAAAAAAAAAAAAGCAATGGTTAAGAAATCTGCTCCCCTCAACTCTTTTATGAAAAATCCTACCCTCCATGCTTCATAAAACTTCCTTTGTTTACCAACTTCTATAAAACCCCACAACCCCTCCCTTTTCTTAGGATATTCTTCATTAATGAATATTATTCCTATTACAATAATATGAATAAAATTATTTCCTTTAATTATCCAGTACATTGTTTTTGACACATGACATTCTGCAGTGTACATCCCAATCTGAAAAGTGCATGACTTTACATGATACTTTTCAAGATTATAATCGTGAAATCTGGAACTTCATGGTATATTAAATTATGATAGTAGAAAAAACAATATCCAGATTGTCTATGTCTCCAATGAAATTAATAAAAATGAAATTTGATCATTATCTTACACCATACACAAAAGTAAACTCAAAATGGATTAAAGACTTAAGTGTTATACCTGAACTATAAAACTTCTAGAATAAAATATAGGGAAAGAGCTAAAAGACATAAGTTTTGGCAATAACGTTTTGGATATGACACCAAAAGCACAGGCAATTAAAGAAAAATAAACAAGTGAGACTTCAAACTAAGAAAGTTTTGAACAGCAAAGGAAACAATCAACAAAATGAAAGGACAAGCTACAGAATAGGAGAACATATTTGCAAACCATATTTGTGATAAGGGGTTAGTATTCAAGCTATAAAGGAACTCATACAACTCAATTGCAAGAGAACAACCCAATTTAAAAACAGGCAAAGGGGGGATCCCTGGGTGGCTCAGCAGTTTAGTTTTGTTTTGTTTTTTTCTAGAAAAAAATGCTTTATTGAAAAATATGATTTTTTTTAAAAAGGGACAACTTTTATATACACTTAGTTTAGAAAGTCAAAAACACAATAAAATAATCAGATTTAGAAATTATGATCTATAACATATAAAATACTGATGCTGAACAAGATAGTTTAAATGTATGATTAATTATTTCTGTCCCATCACATTTCAATCATTCACATTTGTTAAAACCAGTGGTTAGGGACTAACGACAAGGTCTTATGTGACTTCCTTCCTCTTCAGGAAGTGACAGCCATGCTCCCTGGCAGATACAGAAAGGCAGCAGCGAGACAGTGTATTCTTATTTCTTTGAGTGTCTGTGTGCCCCAAAATAACATGTCTGGCCATTTTTACTCTTTCTATTTCCTACTTTGAAATTTATTTATTAATGTGGCTATAATGCCAGGTCATCTATATCACAGCTTTTTAAAAATTAATTTATAAAAATGGAAGTTCTAAGTACAAGGACTTTGGGCCCAGGGCGTGATCCTCGAGTCCCAGGATCAAGTCTCGTGATCAAGCCCCACATCTGGCTCCCTGCATGTGGCCTGTTTCACCCTCTGCTTGTGTGTCTGCCTCTCTCTCTCTCTCTCTCTCTCTTTCTCTCTCTGTGTGTCTCTCTCATGAATAAATAAAATCTTTTTAAAAAATAATAAATAAATAAACAAACAAACAAGCAAAGGATCTGAATAGACGTTGTTCCAAAGAAGACATATACATGGACAACAGATATATGAAAGGATGCTCAACTTCAGTAATCATCAAGCAAATGCATATCAAAACCACAGTGAAATAGCATCTCACATCTGTCAGGATGGTTGTTAATGAAAAGTCAAAAGATAATAAGTATTGGTGAGGATGTGGGAGAAGGAACGTTTATACAATGTTGGTGGGAATGTAAATTGTTTTAGCCATTATGAAAAACAATACATAGATTCCTCAAAAACTTAAAAGTAGAACTATATTATGATCCAACAATCTCACTTTTGGGTATACTTCCAAAGGAAATTAGAACACTACACCAAAAGATATCTGCATTCCCACGTTCAATGCAGTATTATTCATAATAGCCTAAGATATGGAACCAACTTAAGTGTCTTTTGACAGATGAATTTTAAAAGTGTGGTATATATTCACAATGGAATATTCTTCAGCCTTAGAAAAGAGGAAAATCCTGGTATTTGCAACAACATGGATGAACTTGGAGGACATTGTGCTAAGTGAAATAAGCCAGACACAAAAAGGCAAATACTGCATGATGTCACTTAACGTGGAATCTAAAAAAGTCAAACCCATAGAAACAGAGTAAAGAAGGGTGGTTACAGAGGAAAAAGAGGTGGGGGAAATGGGAGAGATTGGCCAAAGGGTACAAAGTTTCAGTTATAAGATTAACAAGTTGTGAAGACCCAATATACATCAAGAGGACTATAACTTAAAAACAATGTAATGCAGACTTGAAATCTGCTAGGAGTTTCTTAAGTATTCTCACTGCATGCACAAAAATAAGTAATTTTGTAAGATAATGAATATATTACTTAGTCTGATTGTGGTAACCATCTCACAATACATATGTATATCAAAATATCATGTCGTATACCTAAAATAAATATAATTAAACAATATTTATTTGTCAATTACACCTCCATAAAGCTTGGGGGCAAAGTGACTAGCAAGTTTATACCCATAAGAACTACATAAGAATCACTGTAGCAGGCCAGGTATTCCTGAGCCTGGGAAAGTAGGAAGAAATGGGCAGAAATCCTTCCTAATATCCTTAAGATTTCTGAAAATAACACTACTAGAAAGGGGACACTAGTTCTCATTCCTTCTTCTCTCAACAAATATTACTAGGACATAGATAATGAGGGGCTGGGAATTATAGCTAGAATTTGTTCAAGGGAAAGCTATGGAATCTTGATTAAAGCTTTGAAGTTCAAACCAAAGATAAGGTTCAAAGGATGAAGATGAATGGGGGTTGGGGATGGCAGATGCTTCAGGGCTGCCACAAAGCATTCTGAACACAGGATGGAAAGAGTTTAAGTTATAAAAACAGCAAATAATAATGGCCTGTATTTAAAAAAAAAAAAAGGAAAAGCTTAAAATATGCAGGAACTGGGCTAATTTACATTCATTACCTCACTAAATCCTTAGAGTAACTCCAGGAGCTAAGTACTATTATTATCCCACTTAACATAAAAAGTAACACAGCCTCAGAGAGGTTAATTAACTTGCCCAGGGTTTCGCAGATAGTAAGTAGCTGGGCTGTCCAACTCAAAACCATATTGAAATAATCCCTCCCAACTGCTGCTCCCACAGGGCTTCAGGGAAGGGTATCCAATACAAATTGGAATCTGGAATGGGCAGCGGGAGAAAAAGTAAACACGAGGTCTGGCCTCCTATGTCAAGTCATCCAGTCTGAATTTCTCCTGGAGGAAACAGGAGACAAGGAAAGACTTCAAGAGAAAGCAATGTTTTGAGGTGGAGACCTAGCAATAGAAACTTCAGTGCCTGAGGGGTACCAATTCAAGGGTCCCCTCTAGAGCATCAAAATGGTGAGAATAGAAAAGAATGCAACCATAGGCTAAAGTTCTTCAATAAGCACAATGTAAGAAAGGATTTACTTTGAGAGATACCGGAATATGTTTCTTTAGCATTTGGACTATTTGAAACTAAACTCCTTTGAAAACCAAGAGATAGAGAAAGTTCTAAAAACAGGGAATGGATTTTCCTTTAGTAAAGGTACCTCTCTCCCCATACCAAAAAGAAGAGGAGGACTTTTAACAACTCTTATCAGCGGAGAAAACACAGACTTAAATTCCTATAACAAACATTACTTAACAATCCTTGTTGACTATACTTTTCTTGGTCACCACCCCATAACTTGCCTTCCCTACTCAGATGTCCCAAATACCTTTATCCTTCAGCCTAAGATGGTATACAACCCCAACTTCTAGACATCCCTCTGAGCTGCTCATCTCTCCATACACCCATGTGTTATGCGAGAAATGCACATGTTGTTAATAAACATGTTTGTTTTTCTCTTGTTAATCCGTCTTTAGCCAGCCTTAACTCCACACCCCCAGCTGAAGAAACTAAGAAACTAAGAGTAAAAGAAAAGATTTCCCACTCCTCCTTAGCTTTCAGATAAGACAGTTCTCAAAACATCTTCAGAGAAACTCAAATCTGAATTCTGTACATCTAATTACTGTAGTTACCTGGCAAAAAGAAAAAAAAAAAATTAATTCTTAGGGAAGACCTAGCAGAAACATCCTATCAGCTCTAAGGGCCACTGAGGTGTGGGAGGTTGGTTCACACTTCAGGGTGTGCCAATTAAATATGATGACTACTACAAACTAGTGAGTAACACAGTAAGATATTTAAATACCTCAGTTACTGGATTACTGCACTGCAGGAGACTTTTCTTTCCATAAAAAAATAAAATGTGAAGTCAGGAGAGACAAACTATAAAATACAGAAGTTATTTTTCTTCCTCTCAGGTGTGAGTAATTCGGTATATTAATTTTATTTACAAGTTTGAAAACTTTAAACAAATGAATAGAATACCAAAATGAAAACACTTATTAAGGCTTTAGATGTAACACAGCATTTTTGAAAAAAAAAATGCTTCTGGAACTTTAATGAATTTTTTTTTTAAGATTTATTTATTTGAGAGAGAAAGTGTGTGAGCATTCAGGCACATGAGTAGGGGAGGGGCAGAGAGAGGAAGGAGGGGAGAGAAGAGGAGAGAGAGAGAGCTAGAGAATGAATATGAATCCTGAAGCAGACTCCCCGATGAGCATGAAGCCAGATGCAGGACTCAATCTGAGAACCCTGATATTATGACCTGAGTAGAAATCAAGAGTTGGCCACTTAACTGACTGAGCCACCCAGATGTTCTGGAACTTTAATGAATTCTAATAAAATTATTTATTATATCATTTTTTTCTTATGTCCATGATATAAGAGAAAAGGAACAAAAGACATATATACCAAATTCCATCAAATCTAATATGGCACCAACCCAGAGATTTCAGAAGGGCTAAATAAGGAAAAAATATGCATTTTAAAACCAACAAAATACAACGATCATAGTCATGACTCTTGCGGACAAGGAAGTTCCTCACTATCATAAAGTGCAGAGTTTTCGGCAGTAGTCTATTCCCATATAGCAGATCTGATTGATGTTTCAGGAGTCAAGCAAGAACAAACTTCAGGACATACAGAAAAGAAACCCGTCTGATATGACCTACTGTTCAGCATAAATACTGCTCTCCTGGTAAATTAACTTGAGGAAATAATTCACGGGACAAACATTCCTCCAAAAATGTGCCTACCTAACTAATATGTATGGTACATGCCAACATCTAAGGCATGCCAAGGTATGATTTTTTTAAAAGTTAAGAACATTGCTTTCATAGAAATATAAAATGAATTTTACTAATTAGGGAACCAAAAAGATATTGAGAAAAGCCAGAATATGTTGTCCCAAAATACAACTTTTGGCACATGAATTATTTTGAGCTAAAGGCCAATTGAGAACCAGCTGACTCAGGAAAATCTCTAGAAA
This sequence comes from Canis lupus familiaris, assembly GCF_011100685.1. NCBI lineage: Eukaryota > Metazoa > Chordata > Mammalia > Carnivora > Canidae > Canis > Canis lupus. The sequence continues at coordinate 30,849,414 of NC_049241.1, read as the reverse complement.
CAGGACACAAGATTTCCTTTCCTAAAGGAAATTTACATTTTTAAAGGTGTCTCCTTCTCCCGTACCAAAAAGAGGGCTCTTAATAAGTCTTATCAATGGAAAAGATATGAACTTCAGTAGTATCGCATACTGTACTAAGCAATTCTTGTCTACCATGCTTTTCCTGTGAACTTCTCGTAACTTGCTGCCCATCCCCCAGAAACCCAAAATGTCTTGTTTGTTTCACCCTAAGATGGTCTATAAACCGATGTGCTTACCATCCTTTTGGGTCGATTATCACTGGGTCACTGGGTGCCACCACATGTACATGCGCAATTCAGAGGCTTATATATTTCTATTTGTTCTTCTCTTGATAATTTTTCTTTTGCCATTCTCATTTATATGGCTTAAGTTGAAGAATCTGAGAATGGTAGAGGAAAATATTTTTTTCCTCCCCTAAAATGGTAATACTTGTTAAAAAAGAATTAAAGAGTCCACATATAAAAAGGCACTGAAAGTACAGAATCTTACCTAAGCCCTGTTCTTGGAAAGCAGTGATAGTTAAAATATCCCCTCAGCTTTCTGTTTTCCAAAATCTCAATGTACTTTGTGTCCTAGGAGCTGACTAACTGAAAGGAATTACCATGTTTCCTTGTATGACTTGGATAAAACTTGCTGATCTTACTCTCTCATAATACATGCGTAAGATTGCAGATATTTACCTGTAAAAGGGCCAGAAACAGTTCTTCCCTCTTACCCCTAGCCAACCTCCAATTCTTTTCCTCATGAGTGGTCTACTAAGATCAAAATTGTGTGTAACCCTCAAACTACCTGGATACAACGATACGCATTTCCTGTTGAGCTGACTATAACTTCCTCTGATTGTAACAACAGCAAATCTCAACTATTAATCCCCCTACCAATGTTTAAGATTGTTAGGTCTTCTTGATGAGTTGGCTATAAATACTATAAAATGATTCAATACTATAAAATGATTCTCTTTTCCTGTGCTACTATATCTTGTTTTGACTTGTAGAAATTGACTTATGATATAATTTACATAGAAAATCACAAAAGGATTTAAAATAGCCAAAAAATTTTGAAAAAGAAGAAAGTTCGGAGGGCACCTGGGTGGCTCAGTTAAGTATCCAACTTATGATTTCAGCTCAGGTCATGATTTCATGGATCATGAAATCAAGCCCTGCCTCAGGCTTCATACTCAGTGAGGAATCCACTTGAGGTTCTCTCCTTCTGCCCCTCCCCCCAACTTATGAGCACATACCCACAAACTGTCTCTTTCTAAAAAAAAAAGAACAAAGTTTGGAGACATATAATACCTAGTTTCCTAACTTAATAAAAAGCTATAGTAATCAAGACAATGTGGTTATAGCTATATAGATAGGTACATAGCTCAACAAAACATATTAAAGAATTCAGAAACACACCCATGCATTTATAATCAGTAATTTCAGCAAAAGTGGCAAGGTAATTCAACAAATAAAACACAAGTGTTGTTGTTTTTCAACAAATGGTCCTGGTATAAGTGGATATCCTTAAGAAATAAATTTCAACCATCATTTCATACCATCCACAAAAGGTAACTTAAAATTCATCATAGATTAAAGCAAGAAAGCTAATGCTATAAAGCACTCAGATAAAATTATAGGAGAAAATGTTCACAACTTTAAACAAAAATGCTTAGCACATAAAAAAGGTAAATCAAAATACATTAGAAAAAGGCTTGAAATTGAAAAAAAAGTTTAAAAGTTTTGCTCTTTAAGCTTTTCCCCTAAGGTCAGGAGAAAGACAAGGATGTCTACTTTCACCACTTTTTTTTCAACATAGTATTGGAAGTCCTAGTCACACTAATAAGACAAGAAGAAAAAATAAGAGGCATTTAAATTGGTAAGAAAGAAGTAAAACTAACCATTTGCAGATGATATGATTGTATATATAGAAAATCTTAAAGATTCAACGACAACAATACAAAACAAAAACAAAAACAAAAAAACAACTATAACTGACATATGAATTAAGGAAGGTAACAGGATACAAAATCAATATACAGAAATTCACTGCATTTCTATACACTAATAACGAAGTAGCGAAAGAAAAATTTAAAAAAATAATCCCATTTACAATTGCACCAAAAATAATAAAATACCTGGGAATAAACTTGACCATGAAGGTGGAAGAACTGTACTCTGAAAACTGTAAGACTTTGACGAAATGAACAGGAAAATAAACAAATGGAAAGATGTTCCATACTCATGGACTAGAAGGACAAATATTGTTAAAATATCCATACTGCCCAAAGCACTGTACTGATTTAATGCAATCCCTATCAAAATACTAACAGCATTTTTCACAGAACTAAAAGAATTCTAAAATTTGTATGGAACCACAAAAGACCCCAAATAGTTTAGGCAATCTTGAGAAAGAATAAGACTGTAAGTATCAAAATCCCAGATTTCAACATACAGTATAATGGTGTACTAATCAAAATAGTATAGTCCTGATTTAAAACAGACACCTAGATCAACAGAACAGAATAGAGAGCCCAGAAATAAACTCGCAATTACAGGGCCAATTAATTTTCAACAAAGGAAGCAAGAAAATGCAATGGGAAAAAGTCTCCTCAGCAAATGGTGTTGGGGAAACTGGATAGCTATATGGACAAGAATGAAACTGGATCACTTTCTCACAGCATACACAAAAACAAAATCAAAATGGATTAAAGACCTAAATAGGAGACTTGAAACCAAACCAGATCCTAGAAGAGAGCACAGAGTAATAAATGACACGAGCCATAAGAACATCTCAAAATAAAAAATTTCTGCACAGCAAAGGAAACAATCATAAAACTAAAAGACACCTTTGGAATCAGAGAGGATATTTGCAAATGACATAATCCAATAAAGGGTTAGTAACCAAAATATATAAAGAACTTACACAAAACCCAAAAAACCAAAATCCGACTAAAAATGGGCAGAAGACATGAACAGATGTTTCTCCAAAGAAGACATACAGATGGCCCCCAGACATATAAAAGGATGCCAGCATCACTCATCATCAAGGAAATATAAATCAAAACTATAATGAAGTGTCACCTCATGCCTGTCAGAATAGCTAAAATAAAAAAACACAAGAAACAAATACTAGAGAGATGTAGAGGAAAAGGAACCCTTATGCACTACTGGTGGGAATACAAACTGGTACATCCACTGTGGAAAAGGGTAGGAAATTTCCTTAAAAAATTAAAAATAAGGCTATTCTATGATCCAGTAATTCCACTACTAGGCATTTACTCAAAGCATACAAAAACACTAATTCAAAAAGATACGTGCATTCCTATGTTTATTCCAATGTTATGCACAATAGCCAAATTATGGAAGCAACCCAAGCTTCCTTCAATAGATGAATGGATAAAGAATAATGAATATTACTCAGCCATAAAAAGGATGAAATCTTGCCATTTGCAACAATATACATGGAGCTAGACAGTATAATGCTAAGCAAAATAAGTCAAAGACAAATACCATATGATTTCATTCATATGTAGAATTTAAGAAATGAAACAAAGAGGGAAAGAGACAAACCAAAAAACAGTCTCTCCACTGTAGATAACAAACTGATGGTTACCAGAGGAGAGATAAGTGGGGCAATGGGTGACATAAGTGAAGGGAATTTAGAGAATGCTTATCATCATGGGCACTGAGCAATATACAAAACTGCTTAATCACTATCTTGCACACTTGAAACTAATACTGTATGTTAACTATATTGGAATTACAATTTAAAATTTTAATTTAATTTAATTTAAAAATACTCTAGCTCTTTATATGCCACTACTCCTTAAATGTCAGTTGAAACATAAAAAGACAAGTCATGGGCTAGAATATTTCCAATATATATATATCTAATAATGGACCAACATTCAGAATAACTCTTACAACTCAATAACAAGATAGTTCAATTAAAAATAGGCAAAAGAACCGAAATGATACTGCACAGAACAAAACAAAAGCACAAGATGTTTATCATTAGTCATTAGAGAAATGCAAATTAAAATCCAAATGAGACACCACATCCACCAACAGAATGGCTAAAATTAAAGTGGCAATACCAAGCACTGATGAGGGCAGGCAGCAATTGGAACTTTTACACTTTGCTGATGAAATATAAACTGATATAACCATTTTGGAAAACAGCTGACAATTTCTTATAAAGTTATTTATAAATACATTATTTGCCTCAATACTTCTACTTTTGGGAGTATTTACTTAATGAAATGCAAACATGTTCTCCAAAAACAGCATGTACATGAAAAAATCATAACTGTCTTTATAAAAGTCATAAAGCAGAAATAACTCAAATTTCCATTACTAGATGAGTAGATAAACGAATTATGGTATAATAACACAATACTATTCATCAATAAAAAGTAATGAATCACTGATAGATGCAATAATAAAAATGAGAAAAAAAGCCAGACACAAAAAAGTGCATGTTGCATAATTTCATTAATATGAAAATCTGGAAGAGTCAAATCTAATCTGCAATGACAAGGAAGCAAATTAGTGGATGCCTGAGGTTAGGGGTTGTAGGGAGGGGTTGACTGCAAAAGGTATGGAGGAAATTTTTTATTTGAAAGAACTATGTTATTGCTTGTGTGATTACAGGTGCATACAGTTATCAAAATTCAATAAACAATGCACTTAAAAAGTGTGCTTTATTGTATATAGATTATATTGAAATATAAAAATGAAAGAAATAAAATGTTTAGCTTTAACATGGTTTTCAACATGTTCTTCTATTTACAATCTAGCTGATCAGCCTGGACTAATTTGAAGCCTCCCCAATAACAGGTCCAGGAAAAAGTGAAAGGCTTTGTTATTGTTATTGTTGTCTTGGAGATGTTTTAGATTTATTTTGGTAACTTTACCAATTATCTGAAGTATTTTTCTTTCAGATCATTTTGATCTGTTGAAATTAAGCATAGTATGTCCAGGGGTGGTTGGCTGAGAATATCACCAACAAAATATACACCATCATCTTCCATTGTATTCATCAAAGTAGGGAATAAAAATAACAGAGATGGATCCAAAGAAAAAGCCTTCTACCAGAACATACATTCATCCTTACTTTTACATCCTTACCTTCTTGAGGGTGGGGTAGGGAGATGGAGAGAGACTCTCTAAAATCCATTCTGTAGGTAGCAGCACCCTATCCGGTAAATATAACACTTGTATACAGATGATAAAGCAGTACAATCAAAAGCATGGGAAGACAGACTCAAGAGGTAAAAGAGATTTTCAATCCATTTAGCTGTACATTTACTAATAAAGACTTTCTATGAATAACTTAGCCCACATTAGATATATCCAAACCAGTGGCCATAATACTTATAGCTTCTAAAGAAAGAAGACAGTATGACAGTAGAACATTATCAAATGGGATATTCAATTTAAGAAAAGATTTGAAAACCCTTGGTGCATACACATCTCCCCACTACAAAATGCAGACTCTACTGTCTTATTTAATCCTCATAAAACAAATCTATTGCAAGATATTAAATTAATAGTTCATATGCAAACACAAGAGAGCAAACATCGCAGGTGAACCATTTAGAATTCCCTAAAAATCTTTACTGGGGGTGGCTTCAATACCCAGGCAATTGGATATAGATGCTCCTTTTCTCTTTTCCTTTACTTAGGTGGTTTTCAGTGTTCAAGTGCATGAGAAACTGTGATATGCCAAAAACAAGTATATACATCATGGGTCACTTACAGAATTTCTAAGGAAATTGTGAAGTGTCATTTTTACCTAACCTAGTGTTTCTCAACTGTTTTTTTCATTATTGTCTCCCTAATGAGCCCTTTTCCTAATTGCTTCCCTCAAGTATTAATACCACAGATTTCCTGTATATCTGTTTATGTATTATGTATGTCTGTACTTCATACTTGAAAAGGGTAAGATTTTTACTTTTCCCAAGAACCAATTTTTATCCACTTGGGGGTAATATCATAGCTTCTGAGAATATATGACCTAAGCTGACCTTTAGTTTAATATGTGCCTTCTTTGCATATTCTCCATGGCTTCTTTCAAAGAAAAGCCTATTTCCAAACACATTCGTGTTTGGGGTTATATCCATTCTCCTTTGTTTTCTTTATACCATTTTTCCCCAAACTTTTCAACTGAACCATACAGTGATAGTGCAGAAGGAATACATACTCTGAAGATGAAAAACACATAGGTACATAATTAACAAGAAGGAAATTCATTTGAGCTTTGGTATGTGGATTAGGAAAGAATTGTGGATTTAACATTATGTGGATTAGGAAAGAATTGTCATATTAAAAATAGTCCTAGAATAAGTGGCTATCCATGTGAAGAAAAAATGAAGAGGAGGTGGGTAGGGGGACAAAGTAACCAGGTGACAAGCATTAAGGAGAACATGTGATGTGATGAGCACTGGGTGTTATACTATATGTTGGCAAATTGAATTTAAATTAAAAAAAAATTAAGCTGGGCCCCTATGTCACACAGTATTCAAAAATTAACTCACAATGGATCAAAGATCTAAATGAAAGACTTCAAACTATAAAACTCAGAAGAAAAGATAGGTGTCAGTATTTATGATCACAGATTAGGCATTGGTTTCTTAAAAATGACACCAAAAGCACAAGCAACAACAACAAAAGTAGATACCCTGGACTTCTTCAAATGTAAAATGATTGTGCTTCAAGATACCATCAAGAAAGTGAAAGGAAAATCAAAAGAATGAGAGAAAATATTTGCAAGTCATATATCTAATAAGTTTCTATGAAACTCTTACAACTCAATAAACAACCTACTTAAAAAAATGGATAAAGGATCTAAACAGACATTTCTCCAAACATGATAAACAAATGGCCAGCAAGCACATGGAAAGATGCTGCACATCATAAGCTATAAGAGAAACACAGATCAAAATCACAATCAGTTACCACCTCCCACCCATGAAAATGGCTATCATCAAAAACACAGTTAATAACAAATGATAACAAAGTGGAGAAATTAGAACCCTCCTATACTGCTGTTGGTAATGTTTAACTGTGCCAGACATTTGAGCATCTCCTCAAAAGGTCAAAACACAGAGTTACTATATGACTCAGTAACTGCACTGCCATGTATACACTCAAGAGAAACAAAAGTATATGCCCACACAAAAAGCTTATACATGCATGTTTATTTTTTTTTAAGATTTTATTTATTCATCTGACACAGAGAGCACAAAAGCAGGAGGAGAGACAGGCAGAGGGAGAGGAATAAGCAAACTCCCCACCAAGCAGGGAGCCCAATGCTCAGCTGGATCCCAAGACCCTGAGATCATGACCTGAGCTGAAGTTAGATGCTTAACCAAATGAGCCACCCAGGTGCCCCTACAACAATGTTTCTAACAGCATTATTCATAGTAGCTCAAGAGTGGAAAAAAGTCAAATATCAATTGATAAAAAGATAAATAAAATGTAATATTAGCAATAAAAAGAAATGCAGTTTATGATAAGCTTGAGAACAGGACGCTAAGTGAAAGAAGCCAGTTACAGAAGAGCACGTATCATTTGATTCTATTTAGATGAAATATCTAGAATAAGACAATATAGAAAGGCAACAAGCAGATTAATGATGGCCTAGGGCGGGAGGAAATGGATAGTGAATGTTAATGAGTTTTAGGTTACTTTCTAGGATGATGAAAATGTTCTGAATTGACAGTGGTAATGGTTGCACAACTCTGTGAATAAACTAAAAACTATGGCATTATATACTTTTAAAAAATATTTTATTTATCTATTTGAGAAAGAAATAGCACAAGGGGTAGCGAGGGGTAGAAGGAGAGGGAGAAGCAGACTCCCCGCTGATCAGGATGCTTGATTTGGGGCTCCATTCCAGGACTCCAGGATTATGACTGGAGTGGAAGCCAGGCACTTAAATGATGGAGCCACCCAGGCACCCCAGAATTATATACTTTAAATTGACAAATGGTATGGTTCGTGACTTATATCTCAATAAAACTGTTACCAAAAAAAGAAGAAAAAAGGGGGAAAGAACAGAACAGAAAACAAAAGAAGAAAGAAACAACAAATCCAGAGATCTTCTTCTCCATTTCCCATAGTCAGGCAACTGCCTTTCATCTACCTGTGCCAGTGATGCAAATTTTGTTCCTTAGGGGGTAAGACAGAGGGTCCCTGGACATGGAGTAACCAGGCACAGCTGAACGCAAGGCTCCAGGATTGGCTTCTTCAGGAAGATGAAACTGGCAGAAAACTAGAACCTTGTGAACATTGTGAGGAGCACTGAGGCCAACTGAAGACTTTTGGGCTGCCGTAGTTGTTAAGTATTTAGAAAATGATACCACTCTAAAAAAGAAGACAATTATTCCTTCCAGAGTAAACAACAGGCAGATAGGAACTCTATCCCATGGTTGAGCTTTAGATGGCATTTTTATAGTACACTAAATACCAAGCATTGATGTCATCAAAATTAGGGTAACACTACTTGAGAAGAAGAGGGGAAGACGGGGAACCATGTGCAATACAGGTGGAGGGATGAATGATAGTTAATACTCTACCTCAGTAATGAAAAATCAACAGAAAAAGCTTAAAACTAAAATAAAAGTAACCGTATAAATATTATTTAGAGATACAGAAGTAAATATACCAAAATTACCAGTTTAAAAGGAGGATGACAATGAGAGAGAGCGAGAGGAACGATATTGGAGTTTTTCATTTATTTTTAAAAAATTTTTAAAGACTTTATTTCTTTGAGACAGAGAAAGAGACGATGAGCAGAAGAGAGGAGCAGAGGCAGAGGGAGGAGCAGGCTCCCCACTGAGCAGGGAGCCTCTTGTGGAGCTGATCCCAGGACCCAAGGATCATGCCCCGAGCCAAAGGCAGATTTTAACTGACCAACACACTAAGGTGCCCCCTTTATATTTAAATAAGAAAACTTGTAGAGCTGCTTGTTTTCACTCACACACATACACAGACACACACACACACAGATACACACATAATAGGAAATGCTTGGAAATTGTATAATGCTATAAAAATTTTCAAATATTTGATGAAAATTTGATAGAAATAAATGAAGTTACTAAAAATGTGAATTTTATTCCCAGTATAATTTTGAGACACTATAAAATATATTAAGTTACTCAGCACGTAAATTATTTAACTTAGTTCTCTTAAATATTTAGGTAAAATTCATTTCTAGGAAGATGTATGTATCAATGTTTATCCTATGTATCCATGTGCCCTGCCCTAAAACAAAACCAAATACCCCTAAAAATCCTATTTTGAGAAGTACAAGAGCTTAAGTATCTTGAGACCATTGTATATTGGCGCTTTCACCTACACATCATTAATTCATTATTCAGCCAATATTTAAAGGCTTAGTAATAGCCAATTCAGGTAAAACAAAAACATATGATCTAGGATCGCTCCTAATGCATTATTTATCTGGCATTATATTCTTTCCTAGATGGTCAGCCACCATGAACATAGGGGGCAAACCCTTTTGTGAAGGTGAGTTTGCTATTCAGTCTAAGCCCTGCAAAACTTGGACTCGGTATTCTATGAAGCTATTATGTGCACACATATTTGAAGGACATTTTAAAAAGTGCTAAACTATAAATATTCTGATTCACTGCTCTTTCACACGTACTAAAAATGACTTCGCGCAATCACTAACCGGGAGGAAGGTTTTGTATCTCACTGAAAATGTCACTTAATAAATAACCTTCAAATTTAAATGCAAACTATGGATATCATTCATTGATCCTCAAACTTGTCCTTGAAGTCTAAATGGACAAAGAAGGTAACTAAAAAAAAAAAGAAGAAGAAAGAAAAAAAGATTTTCTGACATTAATATCCTATTGCTTTAACTTCTTGAAAATGAGTCCAAACTTCAGTTTTTAGTATAGTATTCTTATGTTTAAAAATCTGTATCTCTTACAGCATTTAGCTGGAGGATTTTTTTTAAAGATTTTATTTATTTATTCATGAGACATACACAGAAAGAGAGAGAGAGAGAGAGAGAGGCAGAGACACAGGCAGAGGGAGAAGCAGGCTCCATGCAGGGAGCCTGATGTGGGACCCAATCCTGGGTCTCCAGGATCAGGCCCTGGGCTGAAGTCTGCGCTAAACCACTGAGCCACCTGGGGTGCTCTAGCTTGAGGATTTTAAATATAATTTAACTGTGGGATAATTTGCAATTTTCACTTCTCGTTCTCAGATTAGATCACTAACAGTTTTAGGGAAAATTACTTTATTTCATAATTTATAATAATATATTCATTTGTCTAGTCAAGGAGTGGTATCTTATTCATACCTTAGTGTAATGATGATTAAGTCTTGACACACATTAGATGCTCAATAGGGGAAACCCTATAATTATGACTAGGAAACATGACCTGAGACTAGCACACAGATCAAGAGACTGCACATTTGTGTAAGTGATGGGGAAATTTTGAGACAGAGACCAGAGAGACTTAGGTAATCTGTCATTGCCTTTTCCTTAGACAATAGACTCCTTTATTGTAATATATTGTTTACCCTTATATCCTCCATATTACCTGATTATGTCCACAATAGGTGATGGGCAGAATAATGGCCTCTTAAAAAACTCTGTTCTCTAATTTCTAGAAATTTTGAATATGCTACCTTACATTGCAAAGAGTCATTAAGTTTGAAGATGAAATTAAGGTTGCTAATCAGCTGATCTTCAAGTAGGAAGATAATCCTGGATTATCTAGGCAGATCCAGAGTTATCACAAGGATTTGCAAAAATTGGACAAGGAAGCGTGAAGAGGTCAGAGTGATGAGAAGAGAGAGGAGCATGACCTGCCCTTGCTGGAATTAAAGGAGTATGAGCCAAAAATGCACCCAGTGCCTAGCAGTTAGAAAAGGCAAATGAGTTCTCTCCTAGAGTTTCTAGAAAGGAACACAGCTCTGCCAAAACCTTGACTTCAGCCCAAGGAGACCTGATTCACACTTCTGACTTCCAGAACTACAAAATAAGAAATTATAGTTGCTTTAAGTCACTGTTTTGGATAATCCGTTTTGACAGTGATAGAAAATTTACTGATTAAATGGTGTTCCATTTTAATCAGTAAATGCTTTCAAAATAAAAACTGGAAGATAGCATTTAAGGAAACAAGTATGGACATTTGAGATATTTTCAGTTTTCCACATCTTCTCTTTATTTGAAAACTTAACTTGGTATATTTAGTCTCTGGAATTTTACTGTCTACTCATTTGAAGTCTAGAATCTCTTAGAATTAGAAATAGTTTTCTTACACTGGCCAGCAGGTGCACTTACTTGGGATCATCCAGTGACTGGTCTTGTGAGGAATCTTGGTGTTTTCCTAATGCACTGTGACTACATTATGAGCAGTTTATCTCAACAACATAATTTTTTTTTAATTTATCACTTTAAGCAATGATTTTGGTCTAAGTCATCTTTTGGTCTTTTGTGATTTAAACACAAAATACATGAGTCACAAAGACATATCTTTTGATTCCATCTATTATCTATTTCTTCATTTGACCAGCATCTACTGAACACTTACAATATGCTAGCATTGTGCAGGCACTGAGAATCTAAAGAGTGAATAATACATGGTAACTGTCCACAAGTAGTTCACAGACTAATGAAGCAGAGACACACAGAATTGTTTAAAATGAAGGAATTAAGAGTAGAAACCACAGAGGGTTATGGCAACTCAGAAGGGAAAAAATAATTTCATTAAAACAACTTACTCCAAATCATAAAAAAAAAGTGAGTTCTACATTTATGGATGAACCTACAATTACTTGCAAAAGCAGGAGTTGCCTAAAGGACTCCTTTTAGTGCCTCTCCTGGCTGATATAACCCTTCTCTGAAAGTGAGCCTTCCATAGCCCGCATACACAGCCTGATCTGAAATGACTGAGGGCATACACCTGAATCACCCCAGGCCAGCCAATTAGATTCTCTCCACATAGAGAATTTATAGGTAGAATTCAAAGGTTGAGTCTTTAAAGTCAAGTGATAGAGACTCAGTGCTCTGGGAAGCCATGTCATGCAGGCATGTAGGACCCCAACCAAAGATAAACAGAGCAGGCTGGCAAGCTGAGAAAACTGAGAGTGAAGCAGAGACTCATATCCTGACTATAGATCTGCCATGCTTTTCCTTGTGAAACCTTGCTGGATTCTCTATTTCCTGAGTCAGCAAGACAGACCTGGGTCCTCAACATACAATTCTTATTTTGGTTATAGTTACTTTGGAGTTAGTTTCTGCTGCTCACACAGTGAGGAAGGTGTGTCTTTTCCACTAGCCCTGACCTTGGCCACACTGACCTCACCTGCAGTATGGGGAGAGGAAAGTGGATTCCCTTTTCAAAAAATGGGCAGAATTCGTAACAGATGTGCATGCATAAAAGCACTTTGGACTATAAATTATCATATAAATGCAAAACTTTGACAACTATAACTGGTTATGAAATGCTATTCACAGAATGACCCCTATTAAAACCCAAATGGAAGGATTTTTCAGCAAAAATGAGGTAGGAAAAAGCTCAAATTAAAATGGGCCATGATTCAAAGCAGCGCTTCTATATTCAACTTCAGAGATTAGTTCATCTTTGGCATTTCAAAGTGTGGAAGAGAGGACTTAATGGTAGAAAGAAAAGAATCCACACAGAAGCATGAGCACGGATGTTAGAGGGGATTTTATCTTCCCAGAGAAAGCCTATCTCACTATTAAACCATGTAGCACAGTAGACTGCACAATGTTCTTCTTTCGATAGAAGATAGAAAGTGCATCAAAAGACAACTTTCAATGGTCTCCACCTAGATAAAGCAGGGTTTTCTACTGCAATCAACAGAACAAGACCCATGTCTGACTGCTGGGGGATTTTCTTCCTGTTGGCTGTTACCAAGGATCTACAGGATGATACAGTAAATAGTTGCTGTTTGGAGATTACCTTCTGCTGACCATCTTTGAGGTCAGTGATAAGTTGTTAGCACTGAAAAGCATAGACAAAAAAGACAAAGAAGTACAGCCTTTGTTTATTTATTTCCCATTAGCATCTCTGATAATAGGCTTGTTCATCAATAAGTTAGAAATTACCTAAACTAGAAATTAGAAATAATCTAAAAATAATCTCATTTATTGATGTTAGAATCTAGATCTATGTATATTATCAGAGCTCAATAAATATGAGATCAAATGATACCCATTTTATGGGACATATGAACTCCTTTACCATGGAATTCACTTCTACACATCACTGCCTCACACATACACAAAAGTCCTATGCTGACCCACACTGAGCTTCTGTTGCTGGTATTGATTCTTTCTCTTCCATGTTATGAAGATATTTAGCATTTACTTTTGTAGTCTCAACACTTAGCATAGTGCCTAGCAGAGAGCTGAGACTCTAAGATCATCTGCAAGTACCTGCTTTTTTATAAAATAAATAGTAATATTTAGGCTTCAGGTACATTCTGAACTCCTATCCATCATGCTTGTTGACATTTTGTGAGCACTTACTCAATTCCAGGTATAGCATTAGAGATTTTATATGCAGTGTTTCATTAAATGGTCATGACAGCCCAATGAGGAAATGAAGGTACAGAAACTAGTTCAAGGTAATAAAGGCTACTAGTTTGTGGAGTCAACATATAGATCCAGTCAGCCCATCTTCGGAGCTCAAGCTCAATGCCACTCTGTAGGACGGCCATTCATACTCTAGGAAATTCAAGAATGCTTTGTTCATGGGCTGGCAGATGATCAGTGCTCTGACATATGCAAACACAAATAAGGTTGTAAACTGGCTCTCAAGAAATTAATGTTTATATATTTATTCCAATGTGAGGTGGAATCCGACAAGTACTTCTAGAAATGAGGCTCAAAGTATAGAAGACACAAACAACTCTTAGCTAGGGTAGGAGAATCATGCAAGGATGTATATAAACCAGAGACACTTGGAATCAGCCTTAAACAACAGAGGATTTGCCTAGATTTGTGAAGGTGCAGAACCTAGATGCTATTTAGGAAGACTATCATAGGTCAGGAAAAGCAGTGTGTTTGGGACAATCCTGTAGGAAGTATCTAATGGTAAGTTTTGTTTTACTCATACTCTACCAATTTCTCCTAAGCACACTCCCCAAATCCTGAGTTTGACCGAGGACCCTAAAAGTAATCAAAGACTACTCTGAAGTTCTGAACTTTAGTGAGGATAAAGATGTTATTAGAATGGTCACTTTAGTACAAAATGAGGCTGAGGTCATAAAGACAAATGTTAGAACTCTAGTCCCTGAGCTCAGGACAGAGGCAGGTGGACAGACCAACCAAGGTAGGCAGGCAAAATCCCCAAATGCAGATGATTCAACAGATGTGTGTGTAGGGCCTTCCTCCCACAACATGAGGTGCAAATAGTGATTTTGAAAATGGAACTCTAGTGTTCCATGCATTCACCAGTAACAAAATCAGATGACTGACAATGATGATAAATCAAGGAGAATCCTTTGAACTGGGTCTCAGAGATACTATCAAAATAACCAGTGATGAACTCAGTTTGAATTTACCTGACTCCTCTCTATGTAGTTAATCTGCCCACTATCTAACAAGGTAAACAATGGATTGATGTAAAAACCACACATACCAGATCCGATAAGCCATTCTATTCAAAATATAAGATTTACATAAAGAGAACTTCTATGCTAGGAGATAATTTGCTTACACAGGCATTTTATTACTGCCTTTCTATTATTTGGAAAGTAAAGATTAAGAGATTTGGGGATTTCTCTAATGTTCTGCATAAGCACAGGATAAAACCTAAAACTTAATTTTTCTTTGAATTAACATCCAATTGTCCTTTAGAAGAAACTTTATTAAATTAGAAGTATAATTCTCCATTTAAAAGAAAAAGCCTCACTATTTTTTATGATGATGATGATTATACTGCTGGTGTGATTCTAGTCACTGTCAATAAACCAAATGACAGTAAACAACCATTTTGAGGCAGCAATTAACAAAATAGTACCTTCTAAACTCTAGGTTTGTTTATCTAAGGTGAAACTACTATTTCTGTCGGCAAGTATGTAGATGAGAGCTCAATCTTTAAGAAGGACATGTTAAAGGATCCTTTGCAAATGTTTAAAATTACCAAAAAACAAATGTTCTGAAACTTATAAATTAATAAAGCATTTTGTTTGCATAGATTAAATATTAAAAATCACATATAACTTTCATTAAAACAATTAGCTTTTTTTCAATAATTAACATTTAACAAAGATAGTACAACAATAAATTCCTTTCAGCAATCCTGATAGGTGCTTGAGTTCTAGTCCTTTCCTCATTAGAGTTCCTGCATGATTTTTCTATCTAGACTACTCTTTCCCTCATGGTCTTCTATTCCTTCCATTTTCCTTATCCGCCTTCCACTGTTAGGTCAGCTTTTATAACATCAGATCGCTTTTTAATACTCCTTATCAGGGCTCCAATAATACACTCAGATATCTCACTCATGGTTCAACACCTTTCTCTCTTCCTTGATGATTAGTTCCCTGAGGGCAGGCATTGGTTCAATTCTTTTCACCACTAAATCCCCAGCTGCAAATATCCAGGACCTGGGATACATATTGCAAACTACTTATCAGTCATTCAGTAAATATGTGAGGAAGGACGGACAGAAAAACTTGAATACTGAATACTGAACTTGAATACCTGAATACTTGCCTAAGAATATATCATATATATGGAATGAGCAAAATAAATTTAACATTATGTGAGTATACCCATTTAAATGTTATATTTCCCTTTGCACTTTCAGGAAGAGTTATCATCAGCTATGATTGATGAATGAAGGAAGGAAGGAAGGAATACATAAAATGGCTGGATTTTATGAAAACAAAAATATGTAACAAAAATATATCCATAACAACAACAACAACAGGTATTTCCAAAATTAAGGTAACATCCCAACTATTTCAAATAACTTGAGAAAAGCACAAATTTATTAATACAAATAACAGGCAATTTCTTGGAGTCTATTAGAATGGGTCTAGGAATTTTAGATAAGCAGAAATAAGTAAGAGAGCTATTAGAAGAATGCATACAGCAGGCCTGAGAGCCCAGCCAACAGATTTGGTCCAGCTCAGCCTAGCCTAAATATTAAAGACCTAAATGAAAACACTCATGCCTTCAAATTGACCATGAATGATGGTAATAGCAAAAGGCTTAAATATTACTTTCATTAGAAGTCCATAACTTTATTTTAAAAAAGAAAATAATTTCCAATCCCAAATAGAATTATATTGGAATAACAAAAGAGATTTCCCAAATTCATCTAATTATTTTTTTTAAAAAATGAGAATAGCAAGGAAAAAGATCCTTTTTTTCATTTAACAGAATAAGAATTTTGCCTTTTATTTGAATCCTCCTTATGGCTGCACTTTAAGGATTTCAGTTCATTAACTTGCGATAACTGAAAAGAACAATTTCATATCCTTTGTGAAAATTCCAGGAATTAGGCATATTCTTATTCTTCTGTTCATTATTACTAATAACAAATAAAAACAACTGAGTTACCTGTTCTGGGAAATAACTGTTCCTAGAATAAAAATCTATGAATTAACTAAAGGAGTTTATTTAGCAAGGCAATCAGTTTATCAAGGCTACTTCAAGACCGTCACCATTCTATAGCATCATCACAAAGTTATTATGTCCCAAACTCTGCTCAACTCCAATCAGTTTCCTGACTTGGAATATTTGCTTTAAAATAACCTAGTTCAGGGGATCCCTGGTTGGCTCAGCGGTTTAGCGCCTGCCTTCTGCCCAGGGCATGATCCTGGAGTCCTGGGATCGAGTCCTGCAGCAGGCTCCCTGCATGGAGCCTGCCTCTCCCTCTGCCTGTGTCTCTGCCTCTCTCTCTCTCTCTCTCTCTCTCTGTCTCTGTCTCTGTCTCTCTGTGTGTGTCTCTCATGAAAGAATAAATAAAATCTTAAAAATAAATAAATAAATAAATAAATAAATAAATAAATAAATAAATAAATAAAAAAAATGACCCAGATCAAACCCTACACTTCATTAATGCACTACTTAATTTCCCTATTTTGAGATCCTACTCAGATTCTGCCAAAGTGGTGTATCCCTTACTGTATTAGGTCTAAAAGCATTCCTTTGCTCTATCAATATAGGTTTTTCTGGCAATCTTGTGCAAAACTGACAGTCAATTCTTTCTTACACACCACTAAAAAGAAAATTCTCTCAGTTCACAGATGTCATCTTGATCACTATCATATAACTGTGACTAGCATAGCTGCTGGCATATACTTAGGAAGGGAAGTTAAATATGAGTAATCTTGTCCTGATGGATTATATAGAGTCCTTAAGTGCTTATACAGGAAAGCTAGTAATCTAAACTGAACTTCCCCCAACATATTCTGTTCTCATGTGGTATCTCAGTATCAATCCTAAGGTTGCTATGTACAAAGGCTTGCCATCTATGGTTTTGAAACTGGACATCTATTTATATGTGTACACATTTAGTTCCTACAAATTAAAAAGCAAGGCAGCAATTATTGCTCTTCTCCTAAATGACCACCAGGGTAGGTTTAAACAATAGTCTGTAGAATGTTTATGTTTTATACTCTGAGGTCCCTTTATAGATACAGAAGTAGCCTGAGAAATACACGCTAAAATATCTTGCTTATTTTGTGAAAAGACTACACATTTTGCACATATATTTCCTTCAGAATTGAGAAAAAGGATAAAATGGTGTGAAGTATATCGAGGTACTTAGAGCCCACCATATCGGAGAGTTTACAAGATGTAAAACTGGTGAGAAAACATGTCTCAACAAATGGAGATGCCCAACAGTGTTTATGTAACAACCAAACAAGGGGATTCACAAAATATGTTTTTATTTTTCCCCCACAAAAGATTTTCAAATTCCTATTTCAAATGTACAAAAGGTTGAGCACCTAAAACCTGTATTTACTTAAAAACTTTTACTGGCATCTTAATCCTCTGCTGAAGTGGTGGTAGTGGGCAAGAAATTAGTAAAAACATAGGAAAATATTAATTTATATATTAATATGATTTTACAAGTTTCTGAGTTTGTCTAATAATCATTTGCATGAAAATTTCTTGAGATGAATATAACAGGAGATTGAAAGGCATCATTCCCCTCCTCACCAAAAACAAACAAACAAAAACAAAAACAAAAATGTGAACCAACTGAAAAATTAATCATGTTTTTTAGAACCATCAGATAAATGAGGCTATAGGGCAAGTGATCACCCCACAATCTGCAAAGAAAGGAAAACACAAAGAATCACAGCCAAGATCAGCTTACCTGAGGCTAAAGCAGAAGGAGCTAGTAATTGATAGGAACACATAAATGATAACTTTAACAAATTGTTGGAGACTGAATGAGAACTAGCTTGAGAGTTAAAAACTGCTACGGATAGACTCCACACTTTTGGTGGCTTTACCTCTAAGAACACCACCATATTTTAAAAATGAAGATTGGAGGAAAAATCCTTTGGGAGAGGAAAAAAGTAACTGTTGTGAAGGTTTCCCAGATTGTTCTCATAATAAAGGCATGTCATCCTAGGGAATCATTTTACCAGAGTTTTATTGGACTTTGAGGAATGGAAATTAACCAATTCCAAAACCTTCTACTTTTCCTGACTCAGCAGAAGAGACAAAAATTAAAGAAAAAATTATGAAATGCTTCTAAAAATGACAACCGAGGGAATCAGACCCCTTAACAAATGAAATTTGATTTTGATATTATAGATAGTAACTATCCCCACTACCTCTCATCACTAGATGAACAGGGCTTTAGTATTACAATGGATTATAACTTAGAGATGAAAGACACAAACTCTATTTACAAAGGATTTCTTGAGGAAACCCACAGAAAACAGGGGAGAAAGAAATACTTATAACTACAACACACATTAAACACAACCCAGCTTCTAGACATATTAAATATAAAACCTCACAATAAAAGCCTAATAATCTAAGTTATTATGGCCTAAGATAGCATTTCCTGCTTTCTACAATAACAAAATAACAAGACACACTAAAGAGCAAGGAAAAAACAGTCTAAAGAGACAAAGCAAGCATCAGAAGTAGACTCATATATTACAGATTTTTGAGTTATAAGATAAAGAATTATACTTTGGTTAATATTTTAAGGGCTCCACTAGAAAAGTAGACAACATGCAGGAATAGATAGGTAATGTAAGCAGAGAGATGGAAGCTCAAAGAGAGAATCAAAAGGAAATTCTAGAAATAATAAAAAAAATACTTAACAGAGGTGAAAAAATGCCTTTGATGGGTATATTGGTAAATAGAACATGACTAAGGAAAGAATGGGTAAGCTTTAAGACATATCAACAGAGAGGTGCCTGGGTGGCTCAGTAGGTTAAGCATCTGCCTTCAGCTCAAGTCATGATCTTAGGGTCTTGGGATTGTCTCCCATATCCGGCTTCCTGCTCAGCAGGGAATCTGCCTCTCCCCCTCTGCCTCTCCCTCTGCTCATGCACTTTGCCTTTCTCTCTCAAATGAATAAATACTATCTTTTAAAAAGACATCAGAAACAGAAACATCTCCAAATTAAAATGCAAAAAAAAAAAATAGAACATTCAAGAACTGTGGGAAAATTTCTAAAAAGTGTTATGAGAATACCAAAAGAGAAGAAAGAGAGAGAGAGAGAGAGAGAGAAATATTTGATGTAATGCTTGATAAAAATTTTTCAAGACTAATAACAGACATCAAGCTACAGATCCAGGAAGTCAAGAGATCACCAAGCATCATGAATTCTGAAATACCTAGGCATATTATAGTCAATCTGCAACAAACAAACAAACCAAAAATGTAGACAAAGAAAAAAAAAACTTGAAAGCACCTAGAGGAAAAATATTACTTATTTCTAGGACTTGTCTAACATCTCAATGTAAATAATTCAAGCAAAATGGGAATGGAGTGAAACATTTCAAGTACTGACACACACACACACACACACACACACACACACACACAAATCACCAACCTATAATTCTTTACTCAGCAAAACTGTCATTCAAAAGTCAATGAGAAATAGTTTGAGACAATTAAGAAATAAAGGATTCGTTACTAGTAGACTCACCTTGCAAATGTTAAAAGATCTTCACACAAAGATGAAAAATAACATAGAAATCTTAAGCACATAAAGAAAGGAAAAGCATCAGAGATAAAAATAAAGGAAAATAGACTAATATCTTGTGTTTCTCTTATTCAGAGTCAATATAATATGGACTGCTCAAAGTAATGAAGACATTTTATTGGATGATTACAGCATGTGCATAAAATAAACAAGAACAATTTCATAAAGCATAAAAGAGAGAAATAGAGAACACGCTGTTATACAGGAACTATGCTACCATAAAACAGTATGTTATTTGAAAGAGGGCTTAAATCAGTTGCAAGTGTGTACGCAAATACAAGGATACCTTGATGTTTATAACAGCATTATCAATAATAGTCAAATTATGGAAAGAGCCCAAATGACAGCTGACTGAAGAATGGATAAAGAAGATATGGTACACATATATAGAATAGGTTACTACTCAGCCATGAAAAGGAATAAAATCTTGCCACTTGCAACATCATGGATGGAACTAAAGAGTATTATACTAGGTGAATTAAATCCAAGAAAGACAAATAGCATGATTTCATTCATATGTGGAATTTAAGAAATAAAACAATCCTGGGAGGGGAAAAGAGAGAGAAGACTAAGAACCAGACTCTTAACTATAGAGAACTGATGATTACCAGAGGGCAGGTGGATGGGGAGATGGGTTAAATAGGTGATAGGGATTGAGGAGTACATTTGTGATGAGTACTAGGTACTATATATAAGTGTTGAGTCACTAAACTGTATACCTGAAACTAATATTACCCTGTATGTTAACTGGAATTTAAATAAAAACTAAAAAAAAAAAAATCCTTATAAGGGAGAAGGGAAATGATATAGTCATAACCTAAGACATGCCTGGAGTCACCAGGAGTTGGAAGAGACAAAAAAATGAATTTTCCCCTAGAGTTTTGATGGGAGTTCAGAATTAGTGACACCCCTATCGTTGGACTCCTGGCCTCTAGAACTATGAGAAAATAAACTGCTGTTGTCTTAAGCCACCTTTTTGCAGTAACTTGCTACAACAGTCACAAAAAAACTAATGCTAAAGCAAGGCTATCACCTTCTCAACACTCTTATTCAACATTATACTGGAAATTCTAGCTAATGCAATAAGCCAAGGAAAAGGAAGAAAAGGCACACATAAAAACTGGCTTTGTTCTCAAATGAAATGATTGTTTATGTAGAAAATACCAAGTAACTGATGAAAAAAAAAAAAATCTGGAACTAATAAATGATTATAGCAATGTGGCAGGGTAAAAGTTAATATAAAGTCCTCAATTACTTTCCCTCACATAAGCAAAAAACTATTGGAATTTGTATTTAAAACACAATGACAGGGGCACCTGAGTGGCTCAGTGGTTGAGCATCTGCCTCTGGCTCAGGGTGTGATCTCAGGATCCTGGGATCCAGTCCTGCATCAAGTTCCCTGCAGGAAGCCTGCTTCTCCCTCTGCCTATGTGTCTGCCTCTCTGTGTCTCTCATGAATAAATAAATAAAATCTCTAAAAAAAAAAAAAAAAAAAAACCATAAACACACACACACACACACACACACACACACACACACACACAATGACATCCAAGGCACCTGAGTAGCTCAGTCAGTTAAGCATCTGATTCTTGATTTCAGCTCAGGTCAAGATCTCAGGATTGTTGAGACTGAGCCTCATTCTGGGCTCCACTGCTCAAGATTCTTTCACTTCCTCTTTTGTCCCTCTCCTTGCTCATTCTCACTCTCTCTCAAAAATGAATAAAATCAAATCCCTTTTTGAAAAACACAATGACATCTATATTGGTATAAATAATACTTAGGTATAAATCCAACAAAATGCATACACATAGGATCTTTACGACAAAGAAGGCAAAATTCTGAGGAAAGCAATAAAAGATCTAAATACATGGATCAGAAAGAGTTCACTAATTTTGGGCAGAAAGAGTTCACTAATTTTTAAGGAAAGAAGGAAAGGAAAGAGAACAAGACACAAGAAAAGGGCATCTAAAAACTTAACTTGGGGAGCTTCCTGGGAACGGGACCTAGAAACCAGGAACTCTTAATTCAAGTAGCCAAGAACATTCTTAGAGCTGTTACAATTCCAGATCATGGCTTTAAGTCTACAGAGCCCCAAGGTGAATACCACAGATAGTTGGAAATCAGTTGAGTTCCAAGAACAGAGTTTGTATCTGAAACAGAGGCTAGCTGGCTATTCAGAAGTGATGGATGTCAGAGCCAAACTCTCTCAGGATCAAAATGTCCTAATGAAGGAAGACTTTAAAAAGTGCACACTGGTGTAAATATGGCTTTGGTTTAGGTTCTTTAGTGACAAACAAATGTTAGATCGATTTCCCAAACACACCAAAATCCCTTTCACTGGGGATATGGAATGAGTCGATTTATTAGTGAATAAAAGGGAAAATGTGTGTTTGTCATGTCAGGAGATGCTTAGCTTTGCTCTTTCAATTTATTCTGTCCCAATATTTTTACTAAGATACACACACACACACACACACACACACACACACATATACATACATATATAGAATTCATGAGTCATAAAATTTACCTTTTCAAAGTATTAAATTCAGTGGTTTTTTAGTTTTACATACCAAAGTTATGTATCCATTATTACCACCTAATTCTAAAACCCAAATTTTGTCTTTAAACACATGCCTCAAATTCAGAGTATGCAAAGAAACCAATGGACTACAGATATATCCTATAAGAAGAATCCTTGATTTCTTTTTCAAATATTTACCTTGCATATTAATACATCTATATTCTTTCTGTATTTAGAAAGGTTTCCTTTCTCTTCAGCAATCATGTGGGCTGATACTTATTAAAGTTTCCATACAGAAGACTGTCATTCTGACCTGGAAAAAAAATAAGTGTAGAAATGTATATATTTGGACTAAATAATGAAAAAGAGGTTGAGAGAAAGTGCACTGGAAGAGGCCAAAAAGGAGACTATGGGCCAAAGGTATACAATAGGGAATATAAAAAGTTTCTAGGGCACTGCAGAAAGACAATGTATTCTAGTGATTACCTTTATTAGACTCTATTGGATCAGGAGCCAATTCATTAAACATTAATGGCAGGGGAATGCCATCCATATATTATAAAGAGTCATTAAGTTGAGATAGACAGCTCTGCACAGGGTCAGTATGAATTAATAAAAAAACTGAAGCTGGCATTTTAGAATCATAAAAAGACAGATTTAGTAGAAAATATTCAATAAGAATAAGGAAGAACAATATATATTACACTATTTGTCTGAAGAACAAACTAAAATTGAGAACAAATTTACCATAAACCTAAAAATACCCTTCATGACGAAACGCTTATTTCTTGAAAATGAGTGTCAATTACATTTAAGAATCTTAGTTCACTGTGTGACATTGGCAAATGGTAAATGCAAAGACAAGTGAAAAGTAGATGTTTGGGGGAAAATTAGACAAAATGTTAATGAAACCAGAATAACCTCACTGAATACAGTCCCAAGTATACTTGACCACAGCAGAATTAAGATTAGTAGCAGATAAGGTCTAATTTCAAATTTCTCTATCGGGTTAATTCTGGAATCTATCTTACTCAATTGTATTTACAAGTTAGGTCACCTAGAAAGTAACCAAAATTGGTTATTTTTTTCCAACAGTTTTCCCAATTTAGAGAGTGAAAACATATGATAAAAATCGTGGTATTAGTGGACAACTATATTTTCACAACTTACTCTTCTCACCTTTGCTAATTTACACTCATTGTTTTAGAATAATCCCAAGAAAAAATTGAGAGATTGATATACTTTTTATACCTTAATGTTTCTAAGATACTGACACACGGACTTTTGTAAGAATTTCATTGTGGCAGCTATTATGATATGAATATGGCCCTTGTTTAAAAAATTATCATAAAATCAGAAACAAGGTGAGGATGGCAGTGGTGATACATAGCATGTCCTTTCAATATCATAGCAGCATCTTGTTTTAGAAGCCCATCTAAAGATTTAATTGTTCTAAGAGGATGGACCTGTGTGTAAATTTGCTAGGCACTTTTTGATTATTATACGCCCACTATAAAGTTACAGGTTAACTTGCAAATTTTTGTCTAATACAAAAGACAATCACAAAGATTATTATTTCATTGCTCTGTAGAATATTAACCAATCTTGTACCTAATCTAGAATTTCATTCACATATTCTCCCCCTCCTCATTTTTAACAAAGCCTGTAAGTACCCGAGTATCCAGTTTCTCAGAATGCTCCTACATTGCATTGGTTTCCTCTTTAGAGACTTATTAAAACTTGGTACATATTTATTCTATATGGGTAATAAGGTCATGTTTTCAACTCTTTAAAAATAGTATTTTGCCCTCCATCAAGCACTTCTGTAAGACTTTTAAAAAATAAATAAACTAATCAATACCTCTCTCATGAATCCATACAAGCCAAGACAACATGAATTGCCTTGTGACAGTCAAGCTAATATAGGCAAAGCAAAGCTGTTTAACTTTAAGGACTTCCCTTGAAAATACAATTTTAGACATATGGAATATCAAATGTAACAACTTGAACAAACTCTACTTTGTGCCAATGTTTTGAGAGATAGATTACGAAAAGTAAGGTATCATTAACAACGTCAAAGTTTTATAACCCATGAGTTATCATTATAGAGGACTGCCACCCGACCCTTCCTAGAATTATATCTTCGAGTTACATCACAGAATGAGAGAAGTATATACCTAATGCAAGGAGTGTGTGCGTGTATATTTATAAACATATGTATTATATATTTATATGATATGTTTATCTATACAGATATATCTATGTTTCTTTATAAATTAGGACATCTTCATGATGTCTGTGACGGGTTTCTAATGTGTTAACTTGGCTAGGCTGAACTATAGTCCCAACCCATTCAATCAAACACTAATCAGAATGTTGCTGTGAACAGATTTTGCAGATATAACTGAAGATTCTAATGAGGTGAGTTTCATTTTGGGAAATTATGTAGGTAAACTGATTTAACCAGTTTTTAAGACAGGCCTTAGGACATCTCATATTTGATGCTGGCTCTGAGCAGCAGAGCCCCTAACCCATGGTTGGGGTTATTAGCTTATATCACATGGCCATTCTCTTCACATGGTTAGGGTTCCTTCATCACACAGTGATTGGATTCCAGGGAAATGTATTCCAAGATGGGGAGGGGACAGGGAAGATGGACAGATACAGAATAATGCCCACACTAAGTGCACTCTATTCATAGAGGCAGTCACAAAGTCCTACCTAGGTATAAGAGAAAGGCAAATAGGGGATCCCTGGGTGGCTCAGCAGTTTGGCTCCTGCCTTCAGCCAGGGCGTGATCCTGGAGACCCGGGATCGAGTCCCACATCGGGCTCCCCGCATAGAGCCTGATTCTTCCTCTGCCTGTGTCTCTGCCTCTCTCTCTCTCTCTCTCCCTCTCTCTCTGTGTCTCTCATGAATGAATAAAATCTTTAAAAAAGAGAGAGAAAGGCAAATAGACTCCATATCTTAACAGAGCCTATCAAGATTCTAGTAGAACATACTTGTTCTACCACATTCCACCAGATTCTTGAAATATAGTTGTGACCATTTCTGGAAAGTATAGCATGTCACAATGGTCTATGGCTATTTTTTCTGTTGGACTACTGATCATCTTCTTAAGGACCTCTAGAAGCTTTGAAAAAACTAGGTAAATTAACTATATGAATGTAATATGAAAAATGCATTATTATTTTTATCTATCTGTCTCTTTTCTAAGTCTCTTGATGCTATGCACATTTTACTGAGTGGAAATAAATTTTTAAATGAGGTATTTATAAAGGATATTTTCTTTTTTATATTTTCAATATTAGTGTATATCAGCTAAGTAATTTACTATAATTCTTACAGCACCCAATCTTTCAAATAAAAGTTTAAATGTGTTTTGAGTTTTCCTTCTAACTAGCAGACTAATCTACTATAGAAACAATAATCAAAATGTTATTTAAAAATCAGACAGAAGAGCAACAGGGAAAGTTGGTGTTTGGTATTTAAATTACATTTTTATATCAGTAGGTGTAGAATGCTGTGGAGATATAACATTTCATTTAGTTTTCTTTCATTTTAATGTCACCAAAAGGTCAAGGGATAATCCAGAGATCAATTCACCTTCCAATGCACATTGCTTCCCCACCCCCAAATTGGGATAATAAATTCAAATGTTAAGATGGTCTTTACCCAAGTTCTTCCAAAGAAATGTAAAGGCTTCAGATATTTTCATATCTACAAAAGCAGAGAAAGCATTACTTC
Organism: Canis lupus familiaris; assembly: GCF_011100685.1. Lineage (NCBI taxonomy): Eukaryota > Metazoa > Chordata > Mammalia > Carnivora > Canidae > Canis > Canis lupus. The sequence continues at coordinate 30,822,916 of NC_049241.1, read as the reverse complement.
AAATAAATGCTGTACAAATTAGCCTGGTGACTCTTCTTTTATCTTTTAATACTTTCATATCAGTGGGATAGGAGATTAACTCCAATAAGGGGCAGCAGGTTCTACTTTTGCTTCTAACATAGAAAAACCATGTTGCTTTAGCAAGTCCTTTTAACAGTGAACTCAGCCAAATCATCTATAAAATGGGGACATGTCAGTAGCCTGGCACCTGGGAAGGTTATTGTGAAGATCAAAGAAAATTTCATTTGCTTCCTGTCACATTAGGGTGATGAGAGTGCAACATTTGTGACTCTTATTGGGATCGATTTCAACACTTAAAAACTTGTTTAGAACATATTAATTGTTTAATAAATTTTATCAGGTGTTTTTGTAACACTGCTTAATTTCCCTTAAGAAGTTAAGGGGATCAAATAGGAAATAGATGTCAAGTACTGCCTATCTATGGTGTGTGAGAGGAAGAGAGAAAAGGAGTAATGAAGGAAAAGGAGAATGAGTATAGGGTTCTGTCTCAGAACACTGCTGTCTTGCTAAGTGAAGGAAAATAGCACTCTTTATCACTGCAGCTGGGTCCCCATCCCACTTCTGTCATTTACTAGTCCTCCAACCCTGAAAAAGTTACATAAGCCCTGAGTATCAGGTATCTACTTCTATTTAAACAAACCATACCCCAAATCCAGGGGCCTAAAACAACGATAAACAATGATCTCACACAGGTTCAGTGGGTCAAGAATTTTGGAAGTAGCTTAGATCAGTGGTTCTGATCTAAACAATGATAAACAATGATCTCACACAGGTTCAGTGGGTCAAGAATTTTGGAAGTAGCTTAGATCAGTGGTTCTGGCTCAGGGTTTCTCTGGAAGTAGGAGTCAAAATGTCCACTATGTCTGGAACTACCTGTAGGCTTGACTGGGCCTGGAAGAGCCACCTTAGAGATAACTCACAAGGCTGTGAAGGTTGTGGTAGCTGTTGGAAGATCTCATTCTTTGCCATGTGGACCTCTTCCCACAGGGCTGCTTAAATGTTCTCACAATATGGTAACTAGCTTCCCCCCAAATGAGTAAAATTTTTTATGACCTCGTATCAGAAGTCACACAATGTTGCTTTCACTGTATCATTGTGGTCAAAGAGGCCAATCAGGTACACTGTGAGCAGGGACTGCAGGAGGCAATGAATATTAAAAGCCAAGGATCTTTGGAGGCCATCACGGAGGCTGGTTACTGCTGTAAGTCCTTGATGTAGCATCTGTAAAATGCCAATGATAATGATCTCTCCTTATAAAGTTGGTGGAAAGACTTAAGGACACCATCTATTCAAAGTGCCTAATAGCCAACATTTGCACAATGAATGCCAGGTCTCTCCATTCATTCTACATTCATTCTTGGTTCTAGCATAATGTATGTGCATATGTGTATGTGTGTGTACCTGGACCCCTTTGATAACCTGATGAAGTCTGTGTACTACTTCTAAGAATAATATTTTTTTAATTAAAAAGTATTTGGTAAGGAAGAGCTGGATGGCTCAGTTGGTTAAGCACCTGACTCTTGATCTCAGTTCAGGTCTTAATCTCATGAGTTCAAGCCCCATGTTGGGCTCCATCCTGAGTGTGGAGCCTACTTTAAAATTAAAAAGAAAAAAAAAGTATAAAGTATTACAAAGAATACAAATTAAACTGAAATATAGCTATCAGAATATTTTAAAACATATTTGTGATATAGTAACATGTACTTATTTATTCAGATACTAAATAATGAGACCCAATAACAGGTCTAATAACTACTTTATCTCCAAAGCAATAATAAGCCAAATAATATTTTGAGATATTTGCAAGAACTATAATACAATTAAGCACTATCTATGATTTCTTCTGGTGTCAATGTCACAAGTTGTGCCAATGTTACTCTGGTCCTATGCCTATAACCAAACTTGAAAGAAATGCTACGCTCTAGTTAGGGGTTAGCGTAAATAAAAATGTAATTTTTTTCCCTATTCAAATTCACAGACTTAATGAACACTCCACTCCAATGGTTAGAGACCCAACATTCTCCAACACTCTCCACTGGACCCTAGACTAAACTTCTAACTACTCTATACTTTAAAAAAAAAAGGGGGGGGGGGACAAGAAAAGAAAGGTAGTTTTAATATTTAATATCCTCTACAAATAAAATAACTTTGTTCCTATTAAACTGCCTACTGTATGTAGGAATATCTAATGTCTTCTGGGATATTCTCATTTCAAAACGAGCACCCCTTGAATTGGACACATACCTATATAATGCTTCCATTTAAATGGATTTTAATGAATCTTTAGGCCTAGATAAATGGATTTACAGAAGTGGTACATTAAAAGGCCATTTTAAGTTTGGGATCCAAAGGACTTTTAATTTATAGCTCCAGAAAATATCCATTCTATGGCTCAAAGATCCTTGTGGATTATAAAAGAGGAAACGACTAACAGAAAAGGAATTATTCACCACATTATTAAACATGACAAAAAGCTTCTGAATTGGAGCTTAAAATGGGCTATTTAAGATTCCAGCAATCCCTGGGACTTTGGCAACAAAAATGTTCAAAAGCCTTTTATAGTTGCTGTCAGATTTCTGTAAAGCATTTGAGATTCCTGTGAACTTATTTATATAACAAGCTAAAACCTGAAGCCGACTTGAAAGTCTTTCTATTCTAATTATGTAGAATTGGAAATGCCTAGAAATGATGTTCAGTGTTCTCCCAAGAATATCCTCCTAAAATGGTGGTTTCGGAACTGGGTGTTTAGAACAAGCAATGAGAGTGTAGCTGCTATGGCTTATTATAAGGAGCAGTTACAGCAGATATACAAACTATAGTTTGGTAAAGTGGTTTCAAAGAACTGCCATTTAGTGATTCTCTCTGCAGCGGCACATTCTAAATGACTGCTCATATTGTTCCCTCCTGGCCTGCCATAGTGGTTTATTTTTGAAGCTCGACAGTTCATGTGTAATCATGTAGCAAAATAATTCAGGAGATAATGATCCACCAGGATATCAGCTGATTGAGGTTCTTATCACAGTACTGTTCCTGATGCTCTGTGCGGCTGTCCGAGCTAACACTCTAACCTCTTAAGTGTCAGCATACCAATTTGATATCTGCTCCTCTGTGCTCAGAAGATATAGCAGGAGAAAAGAAGCAGCACATACCCCAAGCTAGAAATAGTTAGGAGATACTCCAAAGCAAAGTAATATAGGTTCTGGGGAGAGCCCTACCCTTGGCAGTTTCTGAAACGGAACCTCATGATTCCACCTTTGGGGACTCACACCCTGTATAATTCTTTCACCTTCTGAGTGTGGGCATCCCAGACAGAGGAGACAAAGGGGTGGGAAGAAGAGACGGAGAGTCAAAAAAGGCTCTTGCACTGAGAACTTTGAATTTTAGCGGTCTGCTCGGGGGCACCGCTGGATATTGGATGGGTACAAACAGGTATAAACACCTGAAGAATCTGAGAAAATCAAGTGGTCTCATCCCATGCTTTGTGGTGTGGAGTTAGCTCTGACTTGATCCTGGGGTCTTTGTAGATATAATTAATTAAGGATACTGGGATGAAACCAACCAGGATCTAGGGTGAGCCTTGAATCTAGTTGCTGGTATTTTCAGAGGAGAAAGGTGGGCGGGGGATGTGAACACAGAGATAAATAGGGGAAGACAGAGGTGATGACTGGACTCAGGGTGCCACAAGCCAAGGAACAGCAGGAGCCACCAGAACCTGGAAGAAGCAAAGAAGGACTGTCCCCTAAAGCCATCAGAGGGCATGTGACCCTGCTCACACCTTGATTTTGACCCTGCTCACACCCTTTTGTGGCCTCCAGAACCACGAGAGGGGCAAGTCCTGTGTTTTAAGCCACTAAGTTCATCATTTTGGCTGCCCTAGGAAATTAATACAAGTCCCATCCAATCTCACTGCCCCAGCCAGACATGACAGCCTCTACTTAAAGCTGCCATGCCTGTTTCTCCAGGTGAGCCACTCTCTTGGTCAAGTTAGGACCCAGGTGGTCATGACTGGCAGTAAGAACAATAGCTACAACAATAATCAAAACACCTCCAAAACAAAATACGTAAAAGTCAGTGTTACCCAGGGGCACCTAGGTGGCTCAGTCTGTTGAGCATGCAAATCTTGGTCTCAGCTCAGGTCATGATCTCAGAGTCATGGGATTGAGCCCCAATCAGCTCTGCAATCAATAGAGTCTGCTTCTTCCTCTCCCCTTCCATCCCCTCCTACTCCCACCTCATATATATTCTAAAATAAATAAAATCTTTTTAAAAAGTCAATGTTACCCAAACAAAAACGTTTTGTCTAGAAAGTTGTTGCAAAAAATTAGTTAGAAATAGTAAGTATAAACCCAAATGTATATTATTCTACAGTTGAATATAATTTCCAGATTAGCATAGTGCCCAGTATGAAGCAGATTCTCAATAAATGAGAGTTTCTCTTCCCCTTCAGACATAAGAGTTGGGGTGCCTGAGAAAAATCACGTGGCTCATCCTAATTTAGATGTTAGCTGCTATTCACTACTCTTGGGGTTTGTTGTTGTTGTTGTTGTTTTAACTCTTAAAACCAAACCTTTATAGTAGGGCCTGTTCTAGGAAAGCCTTAGAAGATAGTATAAGGGCATATCATACCCGGGACAAAATGATGTGATTACAGCAAGGTCATTCTACCTGTGACTTGATAATTAGAGGTAATTAGATGCTGGCCATGATACCTCACATCACAGCAATTATAAATACCAAAGGATGAAGGCAAGATATCAAAGGATGAATACTGAATATTAGTAGACATATCAAAAACCTCACAAAAATATTTCTCTGCAGAAAAAAAGTATGCAACTCTATTAAATTGCTTTCTCTTATGTAGTTGTAAATAAAATTAAAAAAAATTTTTTTGTTTATTGGCTTTTTTCCCTCAAGTGGCTATTATTATATCTTATAGTCAATTAAAACACATTCACCAAACTAGAAATCTGCTCAAGTATGTATGTATAAATATATTATAAACTATTGAATTAAAACATTAAAATATTCTCCATAGCAACCCTAAATCAAACTGATATTTCATTTTGGTTCCCCTGATGCCAATACATATAGTACATTAAACCCACAGCTTTCAAAGCATAAAAATGCCTTTGAAAACATAAGTAATCAAGAGATGATATTCAAATATACTATAATATACATCTTGTTTTACAGGTATTATTTCTTTCCCAAGACTACATTTCTCTGAGAATATAACAGTCTAAATATTATATTAGGTCGTTATAATAGTGGAAAGAGAAATTTTAGCTTTGCAAATTCTGACCATGGTGTTTCTATGCCCATAGTAATAAATAACTTACATCTAATTTGTACTCTTCCCAAAAAGCTCAAATCAAGGACCACAGAATTTATAAACTACAAAAGTTAAGGAGAAAGGACACTGGTGCTACCCCAGATTATGAAAAGATAAAGATCCTACTCTGACTTCAAAGCCGCTAGTCTCCATAGAAATAAAGCAAGCACACACTCTATTCACCTTCTCTGATAGCAGACAATATTTAATAAATGTCCGTTAATTCAGAAAGAGGTAAGGTACAGATCTCAAAGTCACCTAACTATATATTTTCTTCCCAACCTTACAGAGCATAAGAGAAGACACTAAAATATGCCTGATTTTGGCATTGAAAAGGAGGTAGTTCCATCTTTATTGCCATGAAAACCATCCTGAGAAATTGTACCTCTCAGCAACCTTTCCAGGACTTAGAGGAAATCAACCGGGAGCACTGGATAAAGCCAATTTAGATGAAGAGTAATAGGGGTTTTAGGGGTTCACAAGAGATACTTAAAAGTTCAGAAAATGGGTTTTCAGATTACAAAGTTTCATATGAATTACAGCCCACTGTGGGTTAAGTTCCATCAACTTGTGATGCAAACCAAAAAAAAAAAAAAAAAGTTGGTTCATGAAGTGAACTATGCCTCAAATGATACCGAAGAATTCATGAGGAGGTAAAACCACGGTAAATTACACTTTAAAAAGCAATCTCAGCAATACATTTTACCCTGAAACCTCCAATTCCCTTTCAACCAACATTTGTTGTGAGTCCTTTTCAACAGCTTTCCATGAGCAATGCAAAGCCATATCTTCAGAGGCACAAACAGTAATCAAAAGTACTTAAAGAACTGCAAGGAGGAGGATTTGGGGTCTCTGACTTTGTCATTGTGGAAAAGAAATGTTACGTTCCATGCATTAAAATAACCCATGCTTGATGAAATAAGATAAATAACCTAACAGATGCATTCTTGCATGTCTGAGAATACTTTTGAGATGCTGAAATGCATTTGATGCATTGAAACATGAAACTATCAAATTCTACAGCTGGAAGGAATCTCGGAGCTTTATCACTGCAGAGCCTCCAGAGGAGCCTAAGTTCCAGCAGACATGAAGAACACAATCAAGGTCACAAGTTAGTTGGCAAGAGAGGTTGGAGGAGAATACATTATCTAATTTCATTATACCACACTTTTAGTTTCTAAACACCAATGGGCATGAATACAGAAACAATGACTACAGTCACATGCTGTACCTAAAATAACAATTACAAAAATAAACCTACTGCCCCAGTTAGTGTTTACCTTTGTGTGTCTTTTCTCCCAAGAACATTTTCATTACCACAGAGGCCTTGCACTGTCCATTTATAGCCACACCCATTCCTCTCCTGCCCCTCTTCCCTACCCATCCTTAATCACTGGCAACCACTAATCTGTTCTCCCTTTCTATACTTTTGTCATTTTACGAATGTTAAAGAAACAGAATTGCAGAACATGTAACTTTATGAAATTGGCCTTTTTTTTTTCTACTCAGCATTACTTCTCTGGAGATTTATGCAAGTTTTTGTATGTACTAATACTTCTTTCAAATCTCAAATAACCTCCATGATGTAATGTACCACAGTTCATATCATCATTCACCTGCTGAAGAACATCTAGATTTTTATTTTATTTTTTTGCTATTATGAATAAAGCTGCCTTGAATATTCAGGTATAGGTTTCTATGTAGATCTAAGTTTATATTTCTCTGGGTTAAATGCCCCAGAATGCAAATGTATGATTGTATGGTAGTTGTATATTTAGATTTTAAGAAGCTACTAAAGTGTTTCCCAGAGTGACTATACTATGTCACATTCTCACTAGAAAAGGTGCAAAAATTTATTCAATAAAGGAAGGGTAGATTTTTCAACAAATTATGCTGAGGTAATTGGACATTCATAGCCCCCTCCCTAAAACAACTTTGACCTAAACCTTATAATTTGTACAAAAATTAACTCAAAATGGATGATATGACTCATTTTCTCCATAGCCTTGCCAGCATTTTAGAGTTGCCACTTTTTATTTTAGTCTTTCTGATAGGTGTGTTGAAATATTTCCTGTGGTTTTAGTTTGTATTTTCCTTTTGGCTAATAATGTAGAACATTTTTCATGTGATTATTTGAAGAAATGTCCATCCATACCTTTTGCACATTTTCTGATTGGATTGCTAGCCATTTTTTCCTATTAAATTTTGAGACTTCATAATATATTTGGGGTAATAGTCCTCTATTTGTGGCTCATCTTTTCAGCCTCTTACCAGAGTGTATCACAGAGCAAAAGTTTTTAATTTTGATGAACTATAATTTATCAACTTTTCCTTTATGGCTTAGACTTTTCTTGTCAAGTCTAAGGACTCTTTATCTAGACACAGATCCCGAAGATTTTCCTTTTTTTTTCCCCAAAAGTTTTAGAATTTTATATTCAAGTTTTTGATAGATTTGAATTAATTTTTGTTCAATATGTAAGATTTAGGTTAAGATTTCTAAATTTTTGCCTACAGATATCTAATTGGTATCTGTATCTAATACAGATATCTAATTTTGCCTAAGATTTCTAATTTTTGCCTACAGCTATCCAGCCCATTTACTTTTGCATCTTTGTAAAAAAAAAAAAAAAAAAAAATCAGTTAGGCATATTTGAACAGGTCTGTTTCTGAGTTCTCTATCTGTTGTGTCTATACAACAGATCTGTGTGTTTATATCTCTGTCAATAACACATATTCATAATTTTTGGACTTATATAATAAGGTTAAAAATAGAATGATCCCTAACACTATACTCTTCTTGTTCAAAATTGTTTTAGCTCTCTTATTTCCTTTGCCTTTATACTAAATTTTAGAATAATCTTATCTATATCTATAAAAAATATCTTGAGATGTTTACAGGAATTACATTAAATTTGTGTAACAATTTGGAAGAACTGATTATCTTCACTATAATGAGTCTTCCAATGAATGGAAATAGTAGGTCTTCCCATTTATCTATCTCTTTCATTTCTTTCATCAGCATTTTATAGTTTTCTTTTTTTTCATTTTATAGTTTTCAACATGTAAGTCCTATACATGTTTTGAGATTTACCTCTAAACATTTCATTTGTTTTGAGTGCTTGTTAATAATAGTGTTTTTTTTTAAATTTGGTGGCCACAGGCCCATTGCTAGTAACAAGAAAAATAACCGGTTTGCATATGCTGATCTTGTACTTTGCAGCATTGCTGAACTCATCTATTATTTCTGGAAATTGTTTTTGGTGGGGGAGTTAGGGTAGATTCCTTAGGGCTTTCTATGTGAACAATTAAGTCATCTACAAACAAAGACATTTTCATTTCTTCCTTTTCAATTTGTATATTCCTTTATTTCCTTTTCTTGACTTACTGTGCCCCAATAGATATATAGCTGCTCCAAAACTATGTTAAATAGTATGAGACTAGCCACTGTCTTATTCCAGTCTTAAGGAGAAGGCATCCCATTTTTCACCATTAAGTATGATGTGATCTATGAGGTTTTTTGTAGACATTCTTTATGAAATTAAGGTAGTTCCCCCTTTTTTTTTCTAGTATTGTGAGGATTTTTATCTTGAATGGCTGAATTTTGCCATATGCTTTTTCTGTAGGAATTGATAGGATCATGTAATTTTTCCTTTTTTAGCCTATAAATATGGTGGATTACATCATTTTGTTTTCAAGTAAACCTCACTTGGTCACTGTTCATAATTCATTTTCTTTTTAAATCTGTTGAATTCAGGAAACCTGAGTGGCTCAGTGGTTCTGTGTCTGCCTCTGGCTCAGAGTGTGATCCTGGGGTCTTGGGATCAAGTCCTGCATCAGACTCCCTATGGGAGACTGCTTCTTCCTCTGCCTATGTCTGCTTCTGTGTGTCTCTCATGAGTAAATAAATAAAATCTTAAAAAAAAAAATTTAAGGTTTAAATCTGAATTCTATTAACATTTCATTAAAAATCTTTACATCTGTATTTATTATGGATGTTGGTCTGCAATTTTCTTTTCTCTATTGTTTTGGCAATACTAGCTTTGAGCAATACTAGCTTCATAAAATAAAGATGTAAATGAATAACTTTCCTTCATCTGAGAATGTTTTCCTTGTCTCCTTATTCCTGTAGAATATTTTCACTAGACATAGAATTCTGTCTTGGTAATTCTTTCCTTTCAGCACTTGAAATACATGGTGCCACCTTTTCATGACCAGGAGAATGGTGGCCTTGTTACAGCTGAGCAGTGGTGAAGGTCCTAACTTTCCATTAGTCCTCCTCTGATGCTACTCCCTCAATGAAGAAAGGAGTACTTCTTTACTGCTTGTGGGTAGGAATCCAGGCTCCCCACTTGAAGTTGTTATGACAAGTGGCTATGAAAGTCCCAGCTCCATATCTGTCCTTCTCTGACACTAACCTTGTAAGGAAGTAGGCTCCCCATGACTTTTGCTGCTGGAAGTAGGGTGGGGCTACAATGTGGGTTAGTTTTTTGTTTGTATGTGGAGTTTGGCTGGAGTAGAGCAGATACTGTCTAGAAGTTTCCTACATTGCTAGACTGACTCTTTCCTAATCCTTTGGCTAGAGACAACAGGCTTTTGTTAGGACTTTTTTTTTGGTCTGGGCCTTTGGTGTTTAAGGGTTCCTGGCTTCTTTAGTTCCACAGCTAGGATATCTAAGGTAAAAATAAAAGCTAAGGAATTCACTACTGTATTGTTTCTTTTGTCTCCAGGTTCCTGGCTGTTTAACTTCTTCTTTGCACCTTACAGAATTTGTTTATGTTCGTTTAATATAATACCCAGGGTTTTTAGTTAGAGTTAATGAGAAGAAAAGCAAGTACATCTATTCCATCTTCCCAGATGTGGAAGTCCCTTTATCTTTGTTTTTAAGTGAATGTTTTTTTTCTCCTCACTGTTAACTCACCAGATCTTATCATGTCAAGAGGATTTAAGACAAAGGAGAGGAAGCAAAAGGCTCTCACAGCTTACTGGAGAAAAGGCAAAGGAAGGGATAGAAAACAAAGAGAAATAAAATAAAAAGACTCAAGTTCTAATGGAAGGTTTGTCACTTAATAGTCTTGTGACTCAGTCTGTCACTTAAACATTCAGTCGATCCTGGTTTCTTTCTCTAACATGGAGATGATACTTGCCTAGAAGCCCCTACATAGTTGCTGTCAGTAGAAGATGACAGAGAATATGGGGAGATATTTTGTCAATTTTCTGTCAAGGCACAAACAAAAAGGCGAGTTATCTCACTGTGATGATGAACTCCCTGCCCATGGAGCAACACCCATCCTGCTTCAACAAAACCCAGTCCTTTCCAGTTTTTCCCACTTTTCTGTATGGGTTCAGCCACTATTGATACACTAGTATATGTTAGAAACATGTGAGGCATTTTAGATATCCCTCACTCCCCTATTCCCCACTGGTCTAACAAGACTATCAAAGCACTGCTGCAGTACTTTTGGATATCTCCTAAATCTTCCCACCATACTCTATCAGTCCTAGATCCAGTCCCATCCTCTCTAACTTCTATCATAATAGTCACCATACTGATTTCCCTGGTTTTAAAATCTTCTCTGAACAGCAGCCACAATCCCCTTTCGAGTACCCAAATCAGATTTCCCAAAGCCAAGCTAGATTCTCCAGGGCTCCTTAGATCCCTGGATCCCATTCAGTCTTGCCCTCTCTCAAGAATATAACTTGTTCATTCATTCAAAACACTGAAATGGTTATCCCTTAGATGATTTTAAAATAAAATTTAATCTAAAAGGATTATTCTAACTCTTTTTAATAGCTTTATGATAAATAAAATAAAACTAACATTAATGCTTTAAAATAGGAAAGTAACTCTGACATTTGATTTCAGCGTTGCTTCGTAAGAACAAGGTAAAAAGATTGGAATATATGGTAGATCTAGTATGTTTCACCAGTTGTCTTACATAGGTATTACTTGGGAAGTATCAACGGTAACTTATAAACCTGCACTATGACTCAAAAAACAGGTAAGCTGTACCTAACCAAGCCATATTTGCAGATAAAGCTTAAACTCTTACTAGCTCGTTCAGAGCTATGAGTTCTCCTCATAGACCAAGCAACTATGTTGCAGAAACTGCTTAGTTGACATTCTCACCAATACCTAGACTACCCCATGACTAATTCCAGCCCTGGATAACTTCTAGTACTCCTTTCCACACCTTCCTTTTGAGACACTCACACTTCTCCTGGTATATGCTCAGCCTTGCTGTAGCAGGCTAACAAACCTACCCTGGAATTCAACTGTGTTCCTGATGATCTATAAGCATTAGGCTTCAGCAAAATAAACAGAGAAGGTGCTAAAAAAAACTCACACTTAACTTTGAACAGTTGGAAAAGAATGATGGAAGGGAAAGTGGAGGTGGGATGGGGTGCCGAGGACACTATTTCTGCAGTGGCTGAATTCTAAACAATGAAAATGCATTTGTATATTAACCTCTGTGGTTTGAAAAACCATACATTAAATGCTAAATATAGGTCCTGTCAATTAGAAACTATGAGTAATCTTATAAAAGAAAGCAAAATGCTTGTTCTCAGGAGATCATTAAATACCTCCATTGACTAAATGAATTTAAAGTGGCTATGATTCAATGTCAGATTGATATGTTTTTGCATCTATTTTAATTGATTTTTAAAATACGTATCAGGAGATTGCAATTAGAAATTAACTGAAGGCCATTTTAAATCGATAGGCTGTGAGAATTAAATGATGTTTTGTATTTTACTGTTTGATACTGATCATTTTTTTTTCTCTAATCACTAAGATTTCAAGGAAAGCTTGGTATTTATTGAAAGAAGCAAAAACAAACAAACAAACAAAAAAACCCCACCAGCTTCTGACTAAATGCCTATGACCTCAGTGTGGGGTGGCTTCATCTTCTCTCCCCTCCTGCCACGTGTAATCAACCGAGAATGTACTGTTTATCTCATACAAACCTCTACTCTGACCTTGAGTGATTTCTCCTGCCTTAGCTCTTCTTACTCTTTAATTCTAAAAATATGTAAATATTTGATTATAGGTCATATTCTTTAATGTCTCAAATTTTATGTTTAGAAAATACTATATTCATAATTAGATATTCTACACAGTGTCTACCTTGAACTCAATAACTATCTAAAAGAAAACAAATTTTGTTGATTAGGACTTGTATGAGGACCCAACTACATTGAAGCATTTTGAAGCATAATTCCCCATTTCAAAAGGTTTCCTTTACTATTCTCCAGTCTTCCAGGAGCCATATTTTACTGTCATCTCATTCCTATCTCTGACTTGAGAAAGTTTTGACACTATGTCCTTCCACCATTAATTGGGACAAAGTGTCACCCACCAGAAAATTCCATCTAAGCAAAAACTGAACTGAAATGGCCAGGTTCCATTTGGGGCTGATCTGAATTTCTCAACGAGTAGCATTTTAAGGTATCACTGACAAGATTGCCTTGAGCTGGAAAAATCTTTGAGGCCATCATTTTTTTTGCCAGGATCAAAAAACAATTTTCAACTTTTATTGTACTTCATAAGTTTCTTCCCTCTTTGTCACAGCTATGAAAAACTTCTAATATTTTTGTTGTATGGGAATAAGGCTAGAGTGGAGTTAAATTTCAGGTAAATTGGAAAAACATTTTAAAAATATAATAATCAAGACTGATAAATTGGCATATCTGAAAAACACCTTTGCCCAAATCAAACAGAGCCTGGAGTGATGGTAAATTCAAATCAATATGTATGAGCCTGTGATAGAAACTACCATAAGAACCTATTTCTACTAATTTCTAAAATGCTGATCATTATGCACAAATCCAAATTCCTACCGCAATAGGTGTTTGCACTGGCTTATGAGACAGATACAGTTGATGGCTAATGGGTTTCAGCTCTCTTGCCAGCTTTGTTTGCCAACTAGTGCCTGCCATGCAGTAGAGAATATTCTGACATTGCTTCTGGGCTCTGGGAGAAAGAAATAGCACAATAAATCAGTGACATTTGCTAGTATGGCAAACCAGTACAAATCGTTCTGGGTCCTCTCCTAAAAGGTCTGTGTTGCTGGACACATGGAATACTATGTTTCTGAACCCCCTTTGCAGCTGGACAAGGACATATGACCAGTTCTGGGCTACAGGCTGAGTCACTGGTAATGTGTCCATGTCTCTCTTCTGCAATTGTGGTAAACCTGTAGTCTTCAGATAAAGTTGCCACAAGACAGTGGTGGACTAAATGATGAGCCACCCTTTGAAGGAGAGAAGCCCTAGAGAGTCACCCGAACCACTGTGGGCCTTGCAAGGTCAAGAAATAAACCCCAGTTGGTTAAGCCAAAGAGATTTTGATGTCATTTGTTACTGCATTGCAACAGAGCTTACTCTGATTTCTTCATGGACTTTCAGAGCAGGGACAGGGGTGCCCAGTACTTGATATTTCTTAGGGGATAACAAATTAATAATTAGGAAAACTAGCTAATGTCAAATTAAAACATCCACCACCACCATGCTGAATTTCCATCTGGTATAATGGGAACTCCTGTACTCTCCCACTGCTTACCTTCATTTTATTATCAACTGTGACTAGCACCTTGGCTCTTATCTGTCTCCTTTATCCTTCCTGTACTTCTGTACTTAAGCACGTATACGTTCCAGAGCAAACTTGACATATCACAATAAATATAAAAAATTTCTCTATAAAATGCAAAAGCAAAAGTTGCCATCACTGTGGCTCTTTTCAATGCCTATAAATACTCCAGTACTTTAAACTTGTGTTTCAGTCAACGGTCACTTTGGCCAAACTGTATTTTGGCAGAGTTTCTGTCAACTGCATGGGGAAGATTCCTTTACATCTTAACAGATATGTATCAGTAGGATTCCAGCAAAAAAAGGTGTCTAACACTGGAACAAATGACAACCACCTCAGGGACAAACACTTATGCTTCCATAAGTGCTTACTAAGTGCCAGGAAAGGTTCCAGAAGCTTTACTCATATCAGCGTGTTGAGTCTTTCCAACAGCCTTGGGGAGATCACTAATTTTACCACCATTTTACAGGAGTCAACTAGTGTATGAGTTTGCATGCTCATAGAAAGCACCAATATTTCTTCACAAGCTAGAGTTCCCAGATAAAACACAGGATGAGTCATTGAATTTCAGATAATAAAAAACTTTTGGTATATTAGGTGCCACATATCACATGAGACATATTTATACTAAATCATTTTTCATGTTTATCTGAGAGACTCAGATTTAACTGGGCCTCTACATTTTCATTTGCTAAATCTGGCCACTCTAAATTAAAAGGAATATTTGAAAATTTTCATTGGTATTCAATATTGTTGACTTTATTAAGTAACCAAGCTAAGCTGATTGTACATGTCTCTATCAAAGAAAGTTAAAAAAGATATGGGGGTGGAATCTTTGAATCCAGTCTACAATAAAAAAAAAATAATTCCAAAATTCCAGCTATAAAATAAGTCATGTGGATGGAAAGTATAGCACCAGGATATAAAGTAAAAAATAATAAATAAATGCCACAAAATATTTTGTTACAAAAAATTTGCATTTCCTTCCCTACTAAATAGCCTGTGGCATTTGAAAAGGATCCATACGTTGATATATCAAATTTGTCAGGTGTCACATGTTGTGTTTTATCTAAATTGGTGAAAATCCTACCTGTGAGTCTCTATGGCATTCACTCACTATGTTTGGATTTGGGGGTGGAAGGTTGCTAGAAAACACAGAATCTCTCTCTCTCTTTCTCTCTCTCTTTTTTTTTTTTTATTACTTTTACAACATGAAGCCCGTTATAACAGCAGCATGAATATTCTAGCTCAGGCAGAGATGAAAGGACATAATAAATAGCAAATACTGCTCTACCAATGTATTCCTGAAAAAGTCCTTGTCAATCATATTCAGTAAAGGGAATATAAAATAATGGCAGGAGTAGGCACTGAGTTTAGCATGCCTGGGACAAATAAGGAAAAAGGATGTAGGGTGAGACTAATAAAATTTTCAAATCTGAGGTCCCTTGGAATAAAGTGCTTCTGGAGACTCTTAATAACATTCAAACTCTTTGTCTCTCTCTCCCAGGTTCTGTTGCAGGAGAAGGGCTAGGAGTTATTGCCAACAAGCTAATATCTACTCTGAGCCCAAACACAGTATGTCCCCAATCACCATTCATCAAGAGCTTCAACACAATGTGTTTATCTTTCGACTTGTTGTGAATATTAATAAATTAAGATCTTTAAACTGTCTAGAAAGAAGTAAGAAATAACTGCCATGAGCTTGGGTGCAGATGATGTATTTACATACATTAGAGAAGTACCATTAACAGTAATTAATGGTGCTTTTACATCTCAAAATGCATTGCAATTGACTGTCAATTTGTTTTGGAGGTGTCTGCAATCATAAAATAAATCTCATTCTAAATGGATACTTAGTAATATTTAATAATTTTAAACTCCAATGTGCTACTTAATGCTTTGGCAATAACACACTATTTTATGAAGATGGTATTTTAAATTTAGAATTTTCATCGAACTTTATTAAAGTTAATGAGACTGCATTGCTTACATTCTACCTTAACTTAGAATGTTTATAAAGGTCACGAAGGCTAATTTAAAAATGTGTATTTTGGAAAAAGCAAATTTAGTCATTTAATGACTATGCAATTAAAACATAATTCCACTACTTTCTAAAGGAGCCCACATTTAGCGTCCTGGTATGTCTTCATGAGAGGTTTTAAAAAACAAAGGTTTAGAATTTATCACTGTTATGAAGCTGAATAGACACAAACATACATGGGAATTTCATTAACTCATGAGTCTCTTCCTGACTTAGTCTGACTTTTGATTAGAACCTGGCAAACTACAGGAAAGAATATATCAACTGAACTTCCAAAGAAGTCAAAAGTAGAAAACTATCTCCTGTAAGTCAACACATTCTGCAATATTTCACTGGTGACTTAAGTCTCTTTTTTCTTGAGAACACTAGGAGTAAAATAGAAAATATATTTACTTTAAAGCTGTCAAGGCTATGTGGAATAGAAATTTGGAGCTAACCTACTTAAGCCTGTCTATAGCCTTTCTGCTAAGGAGAGACATTGTAAAAGTAAATTTGAGAGAATCTTAATATGAGTTAACAAGATATCATTTGCGTGCCCTTTAAATGTCCCTAGACTGAGCCATTCCCCAGCTCCCGTTTTTTTCATTCCACTTTATTGCCACTAGGAACAACTGTTCAATCCTTTGACAGTAGATCTTCATAACAATTCCTCACAATAATTTATGTGCAAAACTAAACTGAGTTTATTTGTACTGTTCACAGTATGGTAAAAGAGTTTATAAGGCAATAATTCTAAATATAAAACAAAAAAACAAATGTTACATTTTACAAATTTAAGGAAATATGTAGGAGGAGTACTAAACACATTTGGCATGTTTAAAAATATACTTGGTGCTTGTCAGCTCTCAGAGAGTACAGACATATTGTTTGTATTATCAATAATAACAAGCAAATCATGAAGAATTGATCACTAGAGTATCTGCCTTCCTCCTAATCACAATAGTAATGCTTGCGAGCTGCATTTGTTTTCTGATTATGCAAAAATCTGACACATGAATCCTGAGAAGGCAAAGCTAGTCATTTTTATGTGTTCTCAAAGAATTTCAAATCAAGAATCCATGCTCCTCTTTGCCACACAACAAAGAAAAGAGCATAAAGAGAAATTATTGGTATACTTGAGTAATTATATATAGACATGCTGACTTCAATAAGGCTCTCATCTCAGAGATAAGGAGGCAGTGTAGAACTGTCTTCAGTAAAGTATCTACTCAAAAAATTCCAACGTAACAGGAAGTCTTATTTTAAAATCAGCAAATTCACCAGCCACACACCATTTTGTAATCTGACCTTCAATTTCTATTGTTCAGCAGCCTCTAATTCCAAAAGACAAAATTCATAAGAATGCCTCTAAAACCTCATCTGCTCAAAGCAAGACAATAAGATAATACCCACACACAAGGGAGGTGGGTGGAGGGATGGATGAAATAGGTGATAGGGATTAAGGAGTGAACTTGTGATGAGCACTGGGTGTGGTATGGAAGCATTCAACCAGTATATGGTACCCCTTAAACTAAAATTTACACTGTATGTAACTAATTGGAATTTAAATAAAAACTTAAAAAAAAAAAAGTCCTAGACATTTAAAATTCATTGTCAGTGATATAGAGGAAGGACTGAATGCCATGCTTGGATTATTGTCATCAAGGAAAATCTACTCTGTTGTATGTTGCATGACCCTTATCTTTACTTAGAGGACATTCTAGAATTGACACCAGCTACAAGCATCATGGATCTATGCATCTGTAAAGTCTGGCAGTTTATAAAACAGCAGGTGCAAATATATTATGAGATATATTGTACTGTTGTTTTGTTCCCAGGGGAAGGGGCATATTTCCAAGTACTTCATTCATTATCAATCTATACCTAGGGTCAGCTGAAACTGATCATGGTTCTGGACAAACATTATGACAGAGTTGGTTTCCTGCCACGTTGATTCCTGGAGCTTATGTGCTGGCTGTGCCCAGACTCTTAGGCAGCAATGGCCTATCCAGGTAGAGAAAGTGGAGAGGCTGTTATTTTCAAGACACATGCAGGCCCAGCACATGTAGGTGGTATGTGGTTGTATAACCATTACTAAGGATGACAAGAGCTGCCATTTACAAAGGGAGAGTTATGTATTAAATACTATGCATAGTGCTTTAACATGCCACCTCACTGTATCCTTACAACACCATTCTAAGTTAAAAAGTATTATTAGCAACACCCCTTCACAGATGAAAACATAAGGGCACAATAATTACCAGGTGCTTGGGGCACCTGGGTGGCTCAGTCGGTTGAATGGCCCACTTTTGGTCTTGGGGTTCATGATCAAGCCCCACTATGGCTCTACACTCAGCAGGAGTCTGCTCAAGATTCTTTCCCCTCTCTCTCCCTTCCTCTCTATTCCTCCCCCTCTTCACACACATACTCTCTCTCAAATAAATAAATCTTTTAAAAAATAATAATTACCTTACCCACGGTCATTGAGAGTTGAATCCAAATTCATGTTTACTAAACACATGTTGTTCATCACCATGGTGCCAGCTATGTAATAAGTCACACTTGAGTTAGTCTGAGCTCAGTTCCTTACTATAACCTTGGGCAAGGTACTTAACTTCAAAAAGCTTCAGTTTCTTCATTGGTAATGTGTGGTTTAGAGCACTACCTACCTTTATAGGCCAACAAAAAATCATCTTAAACTTGGAAATAGGCAAATAAGATTACTGGTAGTGCTCCCCTCTGGCAGAGTTGGATTTCTATTTACAGTCCTGATGGGAGACAGTGAATTGTGTGAGGTATTATAGACCAGGAAGACATCCTTTTCTGTACCTAACCCAACAACCTATCAGATTGCATGTATACATAAAATCTCAAATGATCTTTGGACTGACTTTAACATCTTACTAGGTCCCTCATCAATTAATGAGCTAAATAAGATATTGAACCATGTTTATTTTATATTTCTACAAGGACCATTAATTTACCTTTCCGTACATTGTTTTTTTTTAAACACTGGATTATTTTGAGAATTGAGATAATGCAATATTGAATATTGAGTATAGGGCCTGTCACATATAATAAATGTCACCCATTATATCATTGCTATGAACATCTCAATAATTATCACCATTACAATACCATTCAAACTTTTTATTGTAAGCAATTGTTTGTTTACTCACATTCAACTATTAACAAGGAAGAGTTAATTACTAGTTCTGAAAATAGTTCCAAATTCCACACTGCTACCCACAGCTGACACCACTTTAACATCTGGCCTTGAGAATGGTTATCTTGCAAATCACACACTCAGTACAGAAATGAAGTTTTTAAGGGATCCACTTTCCACACACAGAAGCTTGTGCATCAGCTGGGCTGCCATCACGTCTGCTAAACAGGATTCATTAGAGTGATAATTGACAGTTGTTTCCCTTTCTAAGTGATTGCTCTGTAGTTCCATTATGTTCTGTCAAGGAAGTGCTAGTAATTAATTAACAATAAACACTAACTTTGCTTGCAGTAAAGGTTTGAAACCATTTATCTTAGGGGTGCGGAGATGTGGCAGAGAGGAAATCCACCTCCCAGGTGCATGAAACACACTGTAAGATGTTATTACAGGGATGGGTGGGGATGGATGGAGCCTCTGGGAAAACAAGAGACCTCCACCCACTTTTGAGGGCCTTGGTATTTTGAAAAAACAAAAAGGAAGAAATTTCAAATCAGTAATCCCAAAAGTATGGCCTATTTTTTTTTTTTTTTAGAAAGACACTTTAAACACTAGAAAACAAAATCAGAATAATTAAGATAGTCATAAGGTAATGGAAATGAACTTTTTTAAGTTTCAAAGTGCATGGCACTGAGTGGTGAGGTAGGATGACAGAGTCCTCTTTGCATTTCTACTAGAACAATTACTTAACTCTCCTCTTTTAGAAATAATATCTAAGGTTTAAATTGAAGCTTTGTGAAAATGCAGGCTTAGGCTAAGGGTTAAGTCCTCTCCCTTCTGAGACTCTGAGATCTGATTTTTCAGTAAATTATCTGATATCCTATGCCTTAGTTGCTGGTTTCCTTTCCTGCCTATTCTTTTACTCATGATACAGCCAGGAGAGGGCTCTTTCTATAGATCCCTACTGCTCTATCAGCTCAAGCTGCCCCTGAAGCCACAATGGTCTCTTGGTCCCCTACATTCCTACCATGCATTACTTACTGCAATTTTTGAATGTACTTAATCACATAAGCTTTTGGTTGGCTTCACATTCAAGTGCCTCACCTCATCAATAAGACTGCAACTCTCAGAGGTCAAGGACATGTCTCCAAAAGATAATAATTACAGAATGCCACTGCTTTGTAATCTGGTCATGTGGGCACTTGGCAGAGCAGACAAGCAAGCAACACCCTTGTTTACTCTCCCAGCATCCCTGTCCCACAGGAAAAGATCATAGCTTTTAAATGTTTTAAAGGTGTTTTGTGGGTAGAACCCAAAATCTATCATCTAAAGGCTCTAGACTCCTGGTATGTCCAAACATCTGTCAGTATTTGAGTCAAATCCAAAAGTAGTGTTGCTCTCTCAAAGAGACTGGTGCTGAAAGATGTGAGGATTTAGTTAACTAGGATAAGAAGTCAGAGTCAGCTAAAGGTAATGTGAGAAAGACAAATGGAACCAAAGGATCCAGCTAATCAATAATAAATTTGGGCACTTGATCAGGAGAAGTTTGAAGAAGGCAGACAAACCAAAATGTCGCAGGGACAAGGGCAGGGGCAGGAGGAACTTCTAGTCCCTCCTGTTAGCTCCTGAGAGAGTAAATAGCTCTTTGAAAACTAGAGAACACTGGAGCATCCAATTCCACCTAACTTCACCTTAAATGGCACAACTCCCAAGACAAAGTATTGTAGATATCCTTGAAACACATAGGAACACAATTAAATAGAAAAAAAAATAATTTGGAATTAATTTCAAACTTATCCACAAGTCCCCTAAATAAGAAGAGTACAGGGAACACTGTTCACATCCCCAGATTCACTTGTTAGTATTTTCTCCAACTGCTTATCATTTGCATTCTCTCTCACCTTATACACACTATTAATTCCCTACCCTTATTTAGAAAATAAATTGCATTAAATGAATATTTCCTAAGAAAAAGATATTTTGGATGTGGCCCAGGAATGGCAAGACAGGAAGACTCTGAACTCACCTCCTCCCACAGACACACCAAATCTCTACCTGTCTATACAGAAATTCCCCCTGAAAAAGAACTGAAGGCTGAATGAACATCTTCCACAGGAAAGGAAGGCAGGATAGTCAAAGACATGGTAATGAAAAGGAGCCCACAAGGGACCTTATGACCTGCAGTAGGGAAGTCTCTCAGGGGCCTTAGTGCAGACTCACCCATCCTGAGGCACAGAGAAAAATCAGTGGGTTAAAAAGCGAATTGACTAGAGGTGAAGGAAACCCATTTACTAACCCCTAGAGTGTTCTCCAAATGTGAGGGAGTTGCTGGAACTCTCTCCCGGGTTGAAGGGACTGGTGAGTGCCACTGTTTACATTCCTTTCCACCTTGGCAGTATAGAGGAGAGTAAGGGTCTAGGCACTCTAGCTGGCCTCCTAGGGCCATCCCACCGAGCCCCAAACCGCTAGCCCACTCCAGCTCCAGCCATCCATCCAGGGCTGCATGGAGGGCCCTAACATCCCTGCCTCATTTCTTCTCTAGCTCCAGCTCTGGCTCTCCTACCAGACTTAATGATTTCATTTATACATAGAATCTTAAAATCAAACTAAAACAGATTGGTAGATACAGGATAAATAGATCCTGATTACCAGAGGAGAATGGGGGGGGGGGGAGGCAAAATAGGCAAAATATATAAAGGGGATTAAGAAGTACAAACTTCCAGTTTGTATAAATAAGGCATAGGGTATAGTGGACAGCATAGAGAATATAGTCAATAATATTTTAATAACTTTGTATGGTGGCACACAGTAGCTACACTTATCATGGGGATCATTTTGTAATGTATGCGAGATATTCTTTGTCAATTATACTTCACGGTAAAAAAGGGGATATTCTCATTATCACAGTATAGTAACCAACTTCAATAAATGTTAACATTTGTCCAATATTTTACCTAATCCACCATCTTCTGTTTCCCAATTTTTCAATTAGCTCAGGGAAGCCCCTGATGGGCATTTCCCCCTCCAGTTTATGATCCAGTATAAGAGGAAACAATCAACAAAACTAAAAGGCAATCTATGAAATGGGGGAAAATATTTTCAAATGATATGTGTCCAAAATACATAAAGAACTTATAAAATCTAACACCCAAAAACAAATACTCCAATTAAAAAAATGGGCAGAAGACGTGAACAGACATTTCTCCAAAACATAAAGATGGCCGACAGACACATGAAAAGATGCTGGTTATCACTCATCATCAAGGAAATACAAATCAAAACCATGATGAAATACCACTCACACCTATCAGTATGGCTAAAATGAAAAACACAAGAAACAACAGGTGCTGGCAAGGATGTAGAGAAAAAGGAACACCATGCACTATGGGGAATGCAAACCAGTGCATCCACTGAGGAAACAGCATGGACATCCTCAAAAAGTTAAAAATAGAACTGCCTTATGATCCAGCAACCTCACTACTGGATATTTACTCAAGGAATACAAGAACATGAATTCAGAAGGATAAATGCACCCTTGTGTTTACAGCAGCATTATTTACAGTAGCCAAGTTATGGAAGCAGTCCATGTGTCTATCAACTGATGAATGAATGAAGATGTGGTAAATAGGGACACCTGGGTGGCTCAGTGGTTGAGCATCTGCCTCCACTCAGGTCATGATCCCGGGGTCCTGGGATCAAGCCCCACATCAGGCTCCCTTCAAAAAGCCTGCTTCTCCTTCTGCCTCTCTGTGTCTCTCATGAATAAATAAAATCTTTTTTTTTAAAGATGCAGTATATATACTCAATGGAATATTATTCAGCCATAAAAAAGAATGAAATTTTGCCACTTGCAACATGGATGGAACTAGAGAGTATAATGCCAAGGGAAAGACAAATCAGAGAAAGACAAATAGTATATGATTCCATCCTTATGTGGAATTTAAGAAACAAGACAGGTGCCTAGGTGGCTCAGTTGGTTTAGCAGCTGCCTTCAGCTCAAATCATGATCCCAGGCTTCTGGGATCAAGCTCAACACCAGGTTACCTGCTTGATGGGCAGCCTGCTTCTCCCTCTCCACTGCTTGTGCTCTCTTGCATGTGCACTCTATCTCAAATAAATAAATAAAATCTTTAAAAAAAAAAAAAAGAAAGAAAGAAACAAGACAAATCAGCAAAGGAAAACAATTCAGAGAGAGAGAGAGAGACAAATGAAGAAACATACTCTTAATCATAGGAAAAAAACAGATGGTTACCAGAAGGGAAGTGGGGGTGGGGTGGCTGAAATAGGTGATGGGGTGAAGGAGTGCACTGTTGTGGTGGGCACTTGGTGATGTATGGAAGCATTGAATCACTATATTGTATACCTGAAACTAATACAATATCTTATGCTAACTAGAATTACAATAAAAAATTAGGGGTACCGGGGTGGCTCAGTTTGGCTCTGGTTGTGATCCCAGGGCCCTGAGATCAAGTCCTGAATCAGGCTCCCCATGGGGAGCCTGCTTCTCCCTCTTCTTCTTTTTTAAGAAATCAAAAAAAGAAATAAAGATCCAGTATAAGAGCATATTTAATGTCCATGGCTCTTTAGTATCCATCTCCAATATTTGTCTTTGAGTTTTTCTCTTTAATAATACATCTCCATCTCCAATGCCCCCACCTCCACCCACATTTGTTTGCTTTTAAATAGAACTATTCCTTATTTAGGATTTCTCTGATGTGTCTCAGAGATTAGGTTCATGTTATATATTTCTGATCAAACACCGTATTGATCAAGTCCTGGCCTTCCCAGGATATCACTCTGGGAGGCACACAATATCCGTTGCTCCTCAAAAGGTAAAGTCAGTTCTGATCACTGGTCAAGGTCTGGTCAGGATTCTCCACTGTACAGTTTTCACTTTTTTCTAAAGGGAATACTGCTTGATATTCTGATTGTGTATTAGACAGTAAAAAGGGTTCGTTGTGGTTTTGTTACATACTGACAAAGTATGCACATTTTTAAAAGTTTACAGTGTGTTTTGTTTGTTTTAAATAATAACACATGTTTAGGACCCACATACAATGTTTTACTTCCTGTTGTCTACCACTCTGGGCTGTGAGCTTTTATTATGCAAAAGCTGTGGTTTGGGAGTCCTTGTTGGTATGTGTTCCTTCAGGCCCTCTCAATGAAACAACACAACACATACAATAACCAATAAACGTGCCCTTTCTTAAATGTGGTCCAGGGATGGATTTTCACATTTCAAAGAGCATCTCAGGCTGCTCTAGCTGAGAGACATTTGAAATCAATTGGCCCAACCCACTCATTTTTTTCAGTGGAGAAAACCAAGGCCTAGGGAGGAAAAAAGGACTTGCCCAAGGTCACATAAATACAACAGTTCCTCAGGAACTATTATAAAATCAATTCAGAGGGCCATGATTGCCATGTTTTAAAGTGAAATACAATAAAAAACAATATCTGAGCACTTAGTATAAAGATAAATATGACTTGGTGAAACTTTTGTTTTAATTACAAATGTTTATTATGAGTGTGTATGCTCCCCTCTACTGGGTGATGACATAAATTAGATTTCTTACTGAAGGTCATGGTTAAAAACCATCAGGACATAGGTCTGCCAACTCAAAAACAAGGCTCATTCTACCAGAAAGGTGCTGCTTACATTTTATTGTGAAAACAACAATGGAAATACAGTTTCTGATTCAATAGGCCTGGGATGGGATCTGAGATCCCACAGTTTGAATAATGTGGGCACCTTTGAGAGCCTGATGAAAAGACTGTACAATAAGGACCTAGTTTACTAGGAAGACTATCTAAAATAGATACCAACTATGTATTTGTTTTCATTTGTTAACAATTTGTTGGGGTTTTTAAAAATATTTTATTTATTTATTCATGAGAGACACAGAGAGATAAAGAGGCAGAGACACAGGCAGAGGGAAAAGCAGGCGCCATGCAGGAAGCCTGATGCAGGACTCAATTCCAGGACTTCGGGATCACACCCTGAGCTGAAGGCAGACGCTTAACAGCTGAGCCACCCAGACATTCCTCATTTGTTAACAATTTGATATGAACTAATTCTTGAAAATGTTTAAATTAAAGCAAAAAAAAGCAAACCAAAACCTTCCACAGAGAATCCACTCAACTCATAGCAGAAAAAAATGTGCCAATAGTGATAGTCATTAGAATACTGGGATTTCCTGGTAGTCATGAAATGCCACCCGTGGGACCCTATCAATAATCATGCACATTGGGATTATTTCCCCTAATTTACAGAGGAGCAAACAAACACCTTACTTTGCCCAAGGTCATACTGCTTTTGAGTGAAGCACCAACAATTAGAATCCAGCTGATTCCTAAGATCATGCTTCTATCATACTCCATGACTCACACGTGTATGTTTCTCACACACATACACACATGCTTTAGCTATTCCATTTATACAAATACATATGTAGGTTTGTACATTAACACCTCCGTTAAATCCATTTTTACAAACGGCCTACCATAGTCATGAGTTAGGGATCAGTGAAAGAAAACTGATGTGTCAAAATCGAACTCTCTAGAATTATGTGCCTTCCGAGGTGGCTCAAGCCACATTCATATTGTCTTAATTAATGGGATCTGAAAACAGTCACATTTGATTAGGGAGACTGAGTTTGAAGACTAGTGGGAAAGGATATGAGAGGCAAACAGTGAGTACTACAAGCAAGATTCCATCATCTGTGTCTCAGACTTCATGGGGTATATTTAGTTTAAACCTCGGTACTTTATACAAATAGGTTGTCAGGTAAAGTGCAAACAACTCTCTTTTGACAAAGTGATACTGCTATGGTACTGGGTTGACGGCTTTATATACCGCAAAGCTCTTTAAATGACAAATGAAAGCAGTGACTTGAAATTATGGTGATATGGAATTACTGCATAAATCCTTTCTGGTTCTCAGGGGGAGCAAGAGGATAGTGTTTTGCAATTAATTAAAAAGAAAATCCGGGAGGATGAGGTTAGGTCTTTCTAGTCTTGACTCTGTAAAACAGACTTTGAAGTTACTGGCACAGAATTGGGAAATGGCCCCGAAAACTTCTTCAAATGAGATGCACCATGTTGTTTAAAGATCTGGCTGAAATGCTGCTCTTGACCCAAATTATGCCAGGCACGAGTGCAGTAATTATCTTTGCTAGAGATACTCAGTGCACTGACGTGGAGACCTTTTGATAGGTTTGAGAATGCAGCTTTTTGTGTACACACACTGCTTGTCCAAGCTGTCTCCATCAGTGGCATGTCTGAATGAAGCCTAATAGTTTAAGAGGCTCTGTTTTCTTGCCAGCTTTATTTAGCTTGAATAAACATTTCCAGTCAATGGTACATAAAACCTCCCTGCATAAATTCAGCTGACCTGCTCTCATCAACTAATAAGGATTTTTACAAAGAGGGCTGTTGGGCAACATATTTCTGATAGATGATTAATAAAAGATATGGGGTTTCTTTTTAAAAAATCACACTTTGACTATAAGAGGGCAAATTCATTATCCATAAATCAAAAGGAGCAAAGGATTTCAGTTGTATCAAAAGCCTTATCTGACTTCTCTCTGACAGTTAACTCTAGGCCGTAAATGATTAAATAAAAGTCTAAGTTCACCCAAGCCTGGAGAAAAAAAAAAAAAAAATCTCAAAGCCTATAAACTTCAAATAATATAAGAAAAAGTCACAGAAGTTTCAACCTCAAAAAGAAATGGAGGAAAGATGTATTATCTACTGGAAATGGATTTCAAATGGGGGGTTTCTTTGGTTGGTTGTGCTTTTCAGAACTAGATTCAAATCTCACAATATCCTCCAAAAGAGAAGAAAGTTTTGATAGTATTGCTACTGGTTTTTACTTCTTTAAAAAAAAAAAAAAAAGTTTTGAGATATATTTGTACGTAACAAAACAGATGGCTACAACATCTTTAACATCCCTTCCACTGAGAGGTGGGATTTGGGACCCTCTCTCCTTGAGTCTAGTAAGCTCAGTAAGTATTTTTACCAATAGAATTCTGCAGAACCCAGGTCTTAAGAAATTGGAATTTCCACCTACTCTCTTAAAACACTTGCTCCTAAAGCCATGAATTTTTCTAGGGTAAGAAATCTGACTACCTTGAGGCCAACATTTTACAAGGAAACCCAGGAGAGCCATGTGGAGATGGAGAGATGTGCAACCCACTTCTAGTCATTTGAGTCAACACAGCTGAGGCTCCAGACATTATTGAACTGAAATAAGCCAGTCATCCCTGCAATGCCCTGTGTGAGTCTCTGACTCACAATATTGTGAGATCTAATAACAAGTTGTTTTCAGCTGTTTTGTTTTTGAGTGGCTTATTACACAATAGGTACCCCAAACATATAAATAGGATAATCTTAAGTGTACAGCTCTGCATATATATATATATATATACATATGCACATATATAACCACTGCACACAAAACACACACAACCACACACACACATACACAGAGGTAACTACTAGTCTAACTTCCATCATCATAGGTCAGTTTTGCCAATTCTTGAGTTTTATAACAGCGTACATCACACAGCATGTACTCTTTAATATTCAGCCTCTTTCATTCAACTGTCCCTGAGATTCATTAATGTCGCTGCATGAGTCAATAGATAGGAGATATTTATTGCTGTGAAGTATCCATTTTATGCCTATTACATTAAGTCATTCAGTGGCTGATGGGTATTTGGGTTGCTTCTAGCTTGGGGCTTTTATAACTAAAGCTCTTACGAACATCCTTGTACAGTCTTCTAATAGAAAAACGCACTCATTGCTCTTGGGTATAAACCTAAGAGTAGAGTTGCTGGATCACAGGCTAGGGCATATGTTGACTGAAGTTTGAGCTCAGATTCTGACTACTTATGGAACTGTTCATCAGGGTTATGCTACACATAGGTTTTTCTCTGTATATATCTAGCAAATACTGAGAAACAATCATGCCAAGCATTAAATTAAGCTATTTATGATTTGTCCTTCCATATTTGACCTTTCCTGACTAACTGCACAATAGTATTGTTCTTGACAATGTCTACTGTCATGAAAATGACACTTTTCTGGAAAAATCCTATCAGACAAAGTCAACCTCTAAAATAGTACTGTAATAAATATGCAGAAATGTCACTTTCTGCATTAGCCCAAAGGTTTTGTATAGCTTAAGGATATGTGCAGTAAGCTAACTATAAAAATAGAAACTTGACAGTGGGGATGTATGTGTGTGTCAAAATAATATTACTCTTTCTGGGAGTATGGCAGAAAAAATGACACTACATCCACCAGCATGATTTTTATAGATCTGCCTCTTTGCCAGATGTCACCTTTTATAAACTGCTTTATAAAAACATGACAGTATAAGTGCAATAGTGTGTTTATTGCTTGATAAACTTTAGTAATAAACTTAGGATTGGTTGAAAATTAAAGCCTTAGAGCCTATTCATTAAGCATTTAGGACAAGTGAATAAGCAAAAAATGCAAACTATTAAATGTTCAATGTATGCAGATCAAGCTACTGGCAGCAAGCACTATTTCTCCATCCGTACGTCTTATGGAAATATCTGCCAGTTTCCTTGTCATTGAGCTAAATGCATTACAGCCACATCTAAAGGATGCCGTTTGCATCGCTACAAATTTGAGTGAAATCCAGAACCTTACAATTGCCACAGGCTCACTGAGTGAGTATAAGCCTTTTTCAAAAGTCTTCTGTAATTTAACGCAGCATATTTACATATGCAAGTAGTAGTTCCAACAACTTTTTTCTGAAAAGACTTGAAAGGACTTTAAGGAACATCTTAAAATAATTTCATAGCACACAATCACTATTTTCATTATTGATGGACTATACAGAGCAATGTTTCTTAAAGCATAGCCTGAAGATTTTTGGATTATCTTTAGTGCTTGCTTAAACTACAGGTTCCAGGGACCACACTTAATTGATTAAAACAAAACAAAATCTCTGAGGTAAGGGGCCCAAGGACTACTATTTTATTATATAACTCCAAATGATTCTTTTTTACAATTAAATTTGTAGACCACAGCTGTGTAGTAATCTAATAATAATAAAGTTCAGAGCAAAGTATATTGCCCAGCAGTGTGTCAATTTTAAGTGGATAAATATATAATCTTATATTCTAAGGTTCAGTTTGTTACTCAACTTTGTATTCAAGAAAACCAAATAGCTTGTATCAATTTAAATTTTTGTTATAGGTATGAATGGAGACCCACAAAACAAAGTCTAGTTAAGGACTTTTCAAAATCAATCCCCAAAACAAGTGCATACACAAACTTTCCTGAGGATTCTATTTGACGTGTGGCTGACATTTGTAATCTTTGTAACATAAACATGAAAAACAGCAGTTATCAGAATGAAGCAATTCCTTTACCTCACAGCCTGTTAGAAATCCTGTACTGCTCCATTAAATTTTCTATTGCTTACTATTCTCAATGAATCCCATCCACACACAAGTGTCATCAAATATTACAGTTAACTCTAACAAAGCTATGAACATGTGGTTTGCGTGGGGTTAAAACTCCTAAAAATGCCAATAAAAATATCAAAATAATAATACGCTCCCATTAACAAATTAGTGCACCAACGTGACAACAAATACCCAAGTGAAACTGTCAAAGTCTCCCAGGTGCTATGGAACATTAGTACTGAGAATTACCAATCCAAGATGCCATTTCAGGCAACTAAAAAAGCTTAACAAGTCATGGGGCACCTGGGTGGCTCTCAGTTGGTTAAGCATCTGACTCTTGATTTCATCTAAGTTCATGAAATCAGGGTCATTAGATGGAGCCCCACATCAGGCTCTGTGCTCAGAACAGAATCGGCTTGTCCCTCTCCTTCTGTTCTGCACCTCAGCCCCTCAGGTACGTGCATACCCTCTCTCTAAAATAAATAAGTATAAATAAATAAAATCTTGGGAAAAAATGCTTAACAAGTCATGATATAATGCTGTGATAAAGCAACGTAGGATTTTTTGGACATGAGACACATTGAAAATAGCTCCCCTCACAATATCACAATAAGGAACAAAGAGTGCAGGCAGTTTTCCTTGTAAGTTAAGGGAAAGAACTTGCAAAAAGAAAGACTAATTCAATTCTAGGTAGTTTTATTTTTCTTCTCTGAAAGAAATAGCACTGAATCAAGAATGAAATAGAAATCAGAAAAAGTATGGAAAAAGTTGCAGAGAAATGTATAGAGATGGAAGAAGGAAACATTCCTTCACTGGAGTAATCAAGCTGTTTTTGTTGTCCTGTTTTGTTCTTAAACACCTTAAGGAATCAGAGAAATAGGCCAAGCAAATTTTATCTAAGTCTCTGGTCCTGTGGGCCTTGTCACAGGACGTCCATCTCATCAGGAGAGCCAATACCACAATTACTGGCATCTTGCCCATGTGATTCAGGGAAGAGCATGAGACTCCCAGTCAGCACAACAGTCACCTTATTTGACTGCAGTGCCCATAAACATTTTAAAAGTTTATGAATCTCTGTATTAATTTCCTAGCACTCCTGTAACAAGTTACTATAATCTTATGGCTTTAAAAAAAAAAAAAAAAAGATTCATTCTCTTATAGTTAATAGAGGCCATAAGTCCAAAGCCCCTTTCAATGAGCTAAAGTCAAGATGTTGGGTCAGGCTGGTTCCTCCTGGAGGCTCTCAAGGGAGAATCTATCTCCATGTCTTTTTCAGCTTTTCATGCCTGCCTGTATTCCTTGGTTTGTGTCCCCTTCTCCAGTCTGCAAAGGGCACCACTCTAATCTCTGCTTGTTCACATTGCTTTCTTTCTGATGTGGACTCCTCCTGCCTCCCTCTTACCAAGACCACTGTGATGATGTTGGTCCCACCCAAATAATCCAGGATAACTTCCCCATCCCAAGGTTCTTTTTTTTTTTTTTTTTAATATTTATTTATTCATGAAAGACACAGAGAGAGAGAGAGGCAGAGACACAGGCAGAGGGAGATGCAGGCTCCACGCAGGGAGCCGGATGTGGGACTGGATCCTGGGACTCCAGGATCATGCCCTGGGGCAAAGGCAGGTGCTAAACCGCTGAACTACCCAGGGATCTCCTCAAGATTCTTAATTTAATCACATCAACAGAGATCTTTGGGCCCTGTAAGGTACCAGGACAGACTTCTAGGAATTAGGAATGTAGATATATCTGGGGGCCATCTTTCAGCCTACTATAACCTCTCTTCGAGTTTTCTTTTTAAAACTCATTCATTCATTTGCTTATTTACCCATTTACCTACCCACCCACCCCCTTTGCTTTACAAGTGTTGGTTAGGGATTCCCAACCAGTATGGAGGAGCAAACTGGTATTCTATGACTCTCCAAAGGATGTGCTGACAAATTCTGATCAATATGTAAAACGGATTTTTGCTGCAACTGAGAATACATTCTGACAGGGTGATGTTTCTTGGGGGAAAAAAAGAAAGACATTGAGCAGAGTGGGTGATGGAGTACTATATAGATTGTATAGATTGGGATAACTAGCTGCCAGTAAAAGGGCAGGGCCAGTGCTTCATATTAAAGGGGTACTAGACAAATGTATCTGATTTTCTGGAATATGCAGAACTAGATTTACAGGAAGATACAAGACTTTGTCTTGTGAACACATATAAGACCATGGCAAAGACAGCAAATGGCCAAACTCAAAATGCAGCATGACCACAGTGAGACTGAATGAATAAAGTGGTAACTGTGGAAGCTTCTAGAGATGTTGTGTAAAGCTAGTTTCTGCCAGTGATTGCATTGTAATTATCAGAAATTGTTTGGCGTTGCTGACCATTGGTCTTTTCACACCAGGATGGATCCCTGGTCCCAGGGATGGAGTCATCTTCCTATAATCCTATGAGGGAGGGATGGATGCCTATACAAAATAAGATTCTCAAACACAATCTACCAGAAGCAATTAGGGAAACCTACAGGTAATTCACCAAGAAGGTAGACCACAGCATCTCTCCCACAAAAACCACAGTCGCATGGAGTTCTTCTGATACCTCAGTTTCAGTGCTCTATACATTGACAACTTACATCTGAATTTCTCCCACACAAGATCTCTCTGTAAACTGACTTTCTGTATAAATCCTCCCAGTCCATATTTTAAGTAAAACCACTTAAAAGAAATTTTTCAGTATCAGTTAAAATCATCCAGCCGTTTTTTGTATTTTTATATTGTTTAAATACAGATAAAAACAATTAAACTTCAAGTTTGCCCTTAATTTTAATTTTGTTCATCCTTGTATAAGATTCCAGAAGCAAGCACATTCACTAAAGGCAAAGAAAGGCTGGTGGTGGAAGCGAGTAGAGAAACAGTGGCAGTGTTAGTATAACTGGGTGGAAGGTTAAGAAACTATTTTCAGGACAAAACCTTAAAATAAGATATGAGTGCCACAAATAAACTCAAAGGAACCAACAAGTGACAAAAGTGGCTAACTAGAGAGAAAAACATTTTTTTCTAGAATTTTCATCACAGCATAGTTTCCAATAAGGAAGGTTTTAACAGACATACACATATACACATACAAAAAAAAACGTTGCTATTTAGTCTGATTTAAATTCAAATATTAAGCCTCGTCCAATCATTGTAACGGGACTAATGACTATATTCTGAATGGTACATTTGAATTAGGTGGCAATTGTCTTCCTGGTATCAATTTCAGACATTCACATAAATCTTAAAAAAAATGACAAAGTTACTGACCTAAACACATCTAATCAAATAAAAAGAAACATACATTTTTATAAATCTTGTGCTATAAATTTGAAATTACAAGTAACATAAAAGGAAAGATGGATAATTATAATTAGGGAGATAAAAATTTGAAGTAAAGGACCATATTAATATTTTAATCTTTATGATAATTCTTTAAAATTGCCTATAGTTTTATATCAGCAAATATTGCCTCAAGGACTCAGTTGAAATCCAAATCATAATGATCACCCACTTAACTCATTTATTAAATAAAATGTGTTCAATTATACACTAGATCTAATGATATGGCCAGAAAGAAGGCAGAGCTATAAAGTTCAGTGAAAATTGAGGAAAACTAGTAAAGGTCATTTAGCTTGCTACCTGTGCCATCAGGAAAACGCAAAACATGCTTGGTTCTTTCCTTTTGGCAGGCTCAGGGCTTCCCCAAACCAAAAATAATAGTTACCATATCATTTGCTATGGGGTACTTACCTTGCCAAGAATGGATAGCCAATATCTCATTTAATTCTCAAAGCAATTTGAAAGAGAGGCTTCACTATCCCCACTTTAGAGATGAGGAATCAAGCTCTGAGAGATCCATCAACTCCTCCAAGATTATAGAACTAATAAGTGACAGAAGAACTCCTAAGCCTTCAGGGAAATTACTAGAATCCAAAGACTTCCTATATATAAAAAGAATCCATCAAAACACTGATTTCACATCCACAGAATTTTTTAGAAACATTTGTCGAAACATACTCCACAGAAAAACTGTGGCCCCAATGCCTTGTTTCAATTATACATTTCCAGGTAATTATGATGCCTCCTCAATGTGCAAAATCCCTAGTCTCTATATTGCAAGAGATCCTGGAGTGGAATGAAACTGAAACTCCTGGGTTCCAAAAAACTGGTTTTTTTTTTTTTTTTTTTTTTGTTGTTGTTGTTTTGCTTTGTTTTTTACTGATGGGACTTCACACTAGTATTATAAATACTAAAATAAATGGCATTTCTACAATGCTAAGGTGAATTCACACATTACCACATGGGACACTGCATTCACTTGGCAAAGGTAATAGGGAAAGAGTGGTTATTATACTCACTTAAGGTTTGAGCCAATAGGCACAAAGGAGGCACCAACTTCTAGAAACTTGGGAGGTAACTCAAACATGGTATTATACAATCTTTGTGTTTGATTAACAAGCAGTCAAAGTCCAGATAGGTCCACTGCCTTTTTCAAGATCACTTACTAGAAAACAAGGGTGTTAATGGTAATTCGGCTCCTACATTCCAGATGCAACGCTTCACTTCCAGCACCCCACTTGGCCAGCCTCCAGCTTTCTTAACTGACAGCCATCAATGTGTGACCATTATCTTCACTTAACCAGTCACAGGGATAATAAGACAGAATGAGAATTTCAGAGCCTAAAGATTTCCACTGGGTAACTGAGTACTTCCCAAAGGCAGGATACATGTTATCTTATTAGAGAGATCTCAGCAAGTCCCAAGAGATGCAGAAAATGAAGCTCAGAGAGGTTATGTGAATGTCCCAGGTCACACTGCAGGCTGGGAACTAGGCTGGGACCCTGAGGTCTCCAAACACCACCCTTGGGCACCTGAGCTCCCTAGTAGTTCACAACCTACAGTCAAGTTCATACTTCTTGGCTTCATCCTGTGCTTCCTATACTACCATTGGCCCTCTATTTTCTTGACATCTGCTCAGTTTGTCCCGGAAGGACTTTGATTTAAATGGAAATGTTCTCTCTCTGGCATAACTAGAAAATCAGTATTATCTCCGAGAGATAGACAGTTAACCCTGTTAACCTTGAAACAAAAGAGATAGGAAACTCTGCTGGAAGGGATCCCTGCCTGAGGCTCCAAGTCTGGGGCCTGTGCATGGCTCTGGGAAAAGTTTAGCAAGCCTTAAAAAATTTCCCCTTGGCTAATGGGAAGGTCTTAAAGACGAGAGAGTGACTTCCCGAACTTGCCAGAAATGTCCTATAGAAGAGCAGCTTCCAAGCTTGCTTTGAGCCCTAGAAAGAACCCTTTGTTCAGAGAAAACCTAACCAACACTAACAATGACAATGATGCTGCTGACAATAAAGTTATTTGCATTAGAATACATCAGGCATCTAAATACAAGCAAGCTTGATATTTACAGATATGAACTCATTCACTCTTCCTAATAAACCTGTGACACACCGAGAGGTGAAGTGACTTGCCCAAAGCTCACTGCTAACTAAGGGAAGACCTGGGATTTGGTCCCTGGAAGTCTGACCTGAGTCTCTGCTCCTCCTGAGCACCAGACCACATTCTAGAATTTCAGTTACCAGGAGTCAACAGCACAGCTGCTCAAGTTGAAAGGAGATTAAGGAGCTGAGAAATTGCCTCTTTCCCCTTCCCAAAGAGGCTCTGCTAGGCACAGTTGTAAGCAAACGGCAAAGGAAAGGCAGATGAATCCACTCCACAGCTTGATTTGATTACTTGAAGATAAATTCATATTTCACTTCTTTAACTTTCTGCTTCAAGGTAATCACTTTTAACCCTCCTCTCATTTTTCTTGGCTGATGACAACTTGGTACACTCTTGTCTTTATTCATAAACATGGGTTACTGTGCCAGTACCTCAACACATCAGAAATCCCTGGGAGAGTAACGTTTTCCCCTTTTTTCTTTGAATACAAGCCATCAATGAAGCACATTTGATGATCGAGAGCATTTTAGATATTTATGAATTCATACTATATAAAGGTAACTGACTGTTCCCACTGTGTTATATATGTCCTCCTAATTCTTATTCTTAATACCTGCCAAAGAATATACCAGAAGTTTATATCCAGAGTAAAATAGCAAGCTCATTTTTTCATATTATTTATATACGTATTTTTATAGATGATTAAAGAAAAACACTCTGGAAATGTAGATATGTGAAGGCATATTGCACATTTTATAATTACATTTTATTGCATTCTGTTAAGTGGCCAGAGGGTTTTTAGAAGGCAAAGATGCTTCCAAATTAAATTATTATTATTAAACCCCTTAAGCCTCATACTTGGTTTAGATTGTCACTAGAAATGTTTGATAAATTAAATAATATGCAGTATATAAGCATTAGATGTAGTTTAATATGTTTAAAATAGATTCCTTACACCATCTATAAGCGCAAACTAAGATCTGGAAAGTTTCAAATACATTTTTCCTTTAGAGGAAGTATTTTAAATTTTGTTTTTTAGAAATCTAATTAATGAAAGCTACAGAGCAATAATCTAGCATAAAGGAATGCCTTGAGAGTTGGGTTTAATGCTTACCTCTCTAAATTTATTCTGTTGCTAAAAATGTTTTTTTTTAGTCTAATAGGATTTAGTGAATAAAATAATAATGTAGATATGTAGCTAAATTTCCAATAGCAGAAGAAATTTCAAATGTAATAAACCAAACCAAAGGGGAATTAATAAAACACAGTCAAACTACAATGGTTACTTCAGAACAAAATTGAATCACTGTCCCTAGTCCAGTGAAGGAGGGCACTTTATTGGAGCAATGGGGACCAGGAGGAAGATGTGTCTTACAGGATAATCATGTTATGTTACATTTTTATTGGATGTACTTACATTTTGGACTATATAATTGCTTTTGAAATGTTTCCAAATGTATGTAATCATCAGCCATGTAATGGTAGGTTTCTACCTAAATTTTGCAATCAGAGGGGAACAGGATGCAAATATATCTAGTGTGAGGACTTCCTACCACTTAAAACAGATAAGAATTTGATGATCAGCTAGCAATACATTCACCAAATACACGTCCAAAATCTTAACATGTATCCCTCCTCCATCTCGGTAATTTGTAATTACTATGTATTGAGAAAATGCATAGTATCACTCCCTAGAATACTCTCCCTTTGCCAAGAGCTACCAGTAATAGTAAGCCCCAAATGAGGGATAGAGCTGGAGTAAAACATGTTCCTGCTCTGTAGCCCACATCTCCCCTTTGCTGAACAAGAGAAATGTGAGAAATGCTTCCTAGAGTAAGAATCTTCCAAGGCCAAAGAATCACCAGCAGGTTTTCCACCAGCTTTCTATTACTTATACACTCCCAATACTTGAAAAATAACTCTCTACTTTCCACATTAGAACTTGATAGAATCTGGGAATGTTAATTACATAAGCAAGAAAAGATGTGATGTGGAAGATACAGGAAACAAATACCAGGAAAATGAGATTGAAGTTCTCCTCTTCACTGAGGACACTCCAGCCATCTCATGTTCATCACAACAACCCTCTACTTGCAGCACTGCCCACCCTCTGTCCTGGCTTTATTTTTCTCACTAAACTTTACCACTCTGTAATGTATTATCTATTTTATACCTCATTTTCTTTACTGCCTTCTATATTCTCCGTAAGACATGTTTTACAAGGGAAGGGTTTGGGGTTGTCTTCATCACTGCTGCGTCCCCAGCAATGGATGATGGATGATGCCTACCTTATTTACAATGTATTCCGAAGATCTAGTCCATGGCTCTCTAACCTTTTTCAGTTAAGTGTCAGATGGTAGATATTTCAGGCTTCGTAAGCCATACATTTCTCCATTTTGCTATTAATTCTGCCATTGTAGGACAAGAGCAGCCATATATGAAACATAAATAAATGGAAATGGCTGTTTTCCAATAAATCTTTATGTACTAAAATGACCTGAGGGTCAAGTTGGCCCAGAGCTCAAGATTGCCAACCCTGATCCAGGCCATACCTTACATATGGTAGGTCTGAATAAATGTATGATTAAGTAAATAAATAAAATCTGATATCCTCAAGCCAGCCAGCTCTCCTGTTTACCATCCAGATCAAAGGGGACCTTGCAAAGGGCAATCATGAATAGTCTTTAAGGTAGCAGGTATTATGTGACATTAAAAGTGGAGCAGGTGAGTAAAACATATAGTTTGTCCTGAATGATTAGGGATGATCTCTCCTGGAGGAGAACCAGTTACCTGTTGCCAATTGGTCTGTTTTATTTTGGGTGAGAATATCCTGTTTGCATGTGACATATGGGCATGAAGAAAGAGAAATAAGGAAGAGGAACATTTTGTTCCAGTTCCAATTAGGGATACATTTGCACAGCTTTGTAGGGTTAAGTCTCCAGTACTCCAGTACTCAGTATGTACTACCTTCTTCAGAGGCCAGAGCTCCTCAAAATATTAGAACTACCTGAGAGCTTCTATAAAATGCAAAATCTTGGGACTCACTTTTGATTTACTACAGAAATCTCCCAAGAGGTAGAGAGCCCAAGAATATGGATTTTTCAGCACACTCAAGTCTGAGACTCACTACTACATACTGACTGAATGACCTGTCACTACTATATTAGGGTCCCAGAAGAAACAGAATTCAACTCAGTTGGTTCAAATGAAGAAACTGCAACAAATGGATTATTAACAGAAGGGCAGGCAGGGAAAGAAACAAACAAGGAAGGTGGATGTACACAGCGAGTAGCAAGAGCAGGAAGCCATGGCATCCCTACACCTCAAAGGGGAGAGGAGACAACGGCAATATGAGGGCCTATTAGAGAAGCTGGTGCATGGAGCATGGGCAACTCTATAGGGTAGCCATTGCCAATGGCAATGTTCCAACAGGGAAAAAGTAGAACCCCAAATGCTTTCTGCTCCACTCTTCTGATCTCTTGCCTAACCATCCTATTAATCAATTCCAGACCCAATCTGTAAGGGAGCCGCAAATCCACAGGATAGAAATGGCACAGACTAGAAGAAGGGGAAAAGGCAGGGATGTGGGTGACAGTGACAGAACAACCAACATATTGATCAATTACGATCAGAACAAAAATCATCCTTGCTGAGTACAGATATGACAATCTCAAGTTCCATACCCTCCACAAAGGAGATTACAAAAAAAGACCACCAGCGATCAGGACGTTCTCTGTAGGTGCACAATAACCTATCCTGAACCAAAATGTTGTCTTGATTTATGCTGCAGTCTTGTCCTCACCCCGGTCATAGTCTTCAAAAATTGGAACCAACATTACCCCTGGAGTCAGCAATAAAATGAAAATGGTACCCTTAATTTTAAAGTATAAGGTAACACGGTGCTGAATAACCATGGCATGATTAGTCGATTCGGGACCTGGATGCACAGAATGCGAAGAATCCATCCATTATCTGCTCAACGTAATTCTTTCATCCCAGCAACTTTAAAAACAACGAAGGAAAATTACTGTCCCTTAGTAAAGCCTTTTGAATTTCATATGCATTTAATTAGGTAACCGTCAGCTCCACGACAAGAACCATGACAAATAGTTGTTCTTTTCAAATGAGAAGAATAGACTGCTCAAAGAGCAATATTGATGGTACCCACACCTACTTATACAGGAGTTTCCTACTCTTTTTTCAATTTAGCTAACCATTTTAAAATTCAATAAAGCCTCTGTGACCACTGTTCTCTTAGAGTTCTAGCCATTTAGCTTTTAAAAAACATCCAAGAGCAGCCTCCCTGTGGGCAAAAAGTACCTTGTGCCTGGCCGGAGGCCATTGGCCATCCGCATGCTACTAGAGTATTTTAACAAGATTCTCTTTATAAGCAAACAGAAAAGCAGATAGAGAATAGGGATCACCAGGCAATGCCTCAAATAATCATAATAGTGCTCTAACTTAAATCTACAGTAATGATCCTAGCCCAGCGGCTCAGAGCAAGTGGAGCACCTTTCTTTTTGGGTAAAGGAACAATCTGAAGTGCAGTAAATGGGTTAGGACTTGGGGAAGGGGTTTCATAGGTAGCTAGGAGCACAGAGTATAGAACCTTGAGACTCTACAGGTATTCTATTTGCATTCTTGCCCTTTCTCAAGTGGCATCCAAGGAAAGTAGAGTTCTAAGGATGAAGTTGTCCAGCCCTCTCTGCTGTCCTTGCTTCTATCCAAGCCATGCCTGTCCCTCCTCTGATGGCCCCAAGCCCCACACACATAGTTGAACAAATTCAGAAGACCATACAGTTAATAGCTATTAATTAACAATATATACGCTTATGTTTAACATTTCCATAGATCCTTAAAAATGTATCACCTCTGGTAAGTAAACATTCCTACTAGAGTTAAGAAAAAAGAAGGAAAAACTTATGAAACCCTTTTATTTGGTATGATTAAAATTAAAACTTTACTGCCTCATAATTTCAAATAATAATTCATTGCTGAATGTAGTTAGTGAATGTACTGGATATATAAGCCCGGATGTTCTCATCAATACATTTTGCAAACATGGCTGTGGAATGTCACAATAAAATATTTCCAATCTCTGGGTCTTTTTGATAATTCACTCTGTGTTTTACAAACAATCAGGCTCCCAGGTTTCAAAGGGATTCTAAGCACATCGCTCAGACTGACAGAGCAAGTATTCCAGACAATTGGTTCCCTGAGGGTCAAGACAGTGATGCTCGATCAGGATTCAAACGGGTCATAAACCCTTCATGGATCTCTCTCAAGTGGGTGGTGATGTCTCCCTAGGGCCGCTCATCATTTGCTGCTACAGTCAAGCACTTGTCATTATAGACAAACACCACGTCAGTCTTAGGTACTCATCCAATCACATCGTACTGCAACCAGGGAAGAAAACCGGTGGTATAAAGAAGTCCAAAGAGAAAAATTAGGCATGCGTGCCTACCCAGGCGTGACTACTCGCTGAACACTTCATTTCTGTATCTGTGCTTTCAGCATTGCCACAAAACTCTGCACCTGTTTATCTACCAGGATTACAGGCATCCAAATTGTCCTAGGACCATCTACGTCAAAAGCCCCAAAACACCAAACCCATTTCTAGAAATTTATCCTAAGGAAATAATTGGACAAGTGCCTAAAAGATGAATGTACAGGGTTGTTCACTGCTGTGTTCTTTACAGAAGCACAAGACTGGAAACACATCAATCTCGGTTTTGTTGTCTGCCGAGTTGGATTGCAAAATCTTATTTACACCTGTGACAATTACATCTTGCCATCTAACACCAGCAGCAGACTAAATGTGGCTTTTAGCTTGAGGAACATCACAGTCCTCAGTGCCCTAGAAAACAGAAAGCTAGTGTCATATGTACTTTAAGGCAGAAACTCTGGCCGCCAGTCCTGCTCACATCCCTTCTCTGAAAGGCAACCAGACCTAAGTTTTATTGTATAAATATGACCCCCAGCTCTCCCTCATTCAAAACTCCTGTAAGGCTTCCTATTACCACCAGGACCCTCTGAATACCTTAGCTTGGATCAGAAGGCCTCTGTATGATCCAAGTCTTCTTACTTCTCCAACTCACCTACTGCTACGCATTACCTCACCTACACTGTGCTCCAGTCACATTGGATTTCAGAAAGTACTCTGACCCTTAGGCCTTTGCACACTCTTCATTCATTCTGACTGGACTGCCCTTTCTTACACAATGGCCCAGCTAGCTCCTTCTCATCCTCATGCCTTGGAGGCCTGTCCAGATTTCTCTCCCATTCTTTCCAGCTGTAGATTCCAGTACCCCTTCCCTATGGTTGTTGGTACTTTACTCAATCTATTGTAACTTCCCATTTTCTTATCTATTAAGCACCTTAGAGGCACAGGCTGTGGCTTGTTCATTTTTTAGAAGACAAAGAATACATTTTTTGGGCAATCTCCAACCTCTACTTCCATGCCTACCCTGGGTTGCTAAGCCTTGGTGGTTTCTCTCCCACTCCTGGGTCCTTAATAAAGAAATCTCCTGAAGTATGTCCATACAAGCTATGCCTCATGATTCTCCCACACCATTAAGGCACAACTGTCCTGAATACACATGCCCTTTATCACCAGATTTGTATATTATGTACCCCATAATGAGGGGTGGGTCCAACAAGGGAGATGTAAAGTAGGATGAGTGCCATTAGGTTATTGTATAGTTCCTCAATACTTATTAAGCATTATATGTATGTGTGCGTACATATATCTATACTATAAAGCACTCTAAGTACTTTACATCTATTAAAGCATGTAGTATTGGTAGTGACCCTATAGAAGGCATGTCCTACTATTATCCCCATTTTAGCATGAGAGGTTAAAAAAAAAAAAATCACCTAACAATCTCAAAGCTACTAAATAGCAAAGCCAGACTTTGAGTCATGGTAGCTGCTCTGTGTATAGCCTGAAACACCAAGCACTGCTGCCTTTCCAATATACCCAGGGTGACTCAGCCCCTGGGCGTGGGTAAAGGAGATGGTTAGATGAGCATATCTGAGCAGCACAGAGAAATGTGAGTACATGCTATCATCAGAGAGAACACAGGCGGAGTATCAAACAGGCACACTGGGACAGAAAGTCACGAAGATGCCAAGGACACACTAGCTGAACAGCTGCCCCGTTTCCTCCCCAGAGGGGCTGGTTGCCTGAGATGAGAATGGGTGTTAGTAATCACACCACTTCAGAATTTTGGGCATGAGGCAGGACCTGTGGGAGCCCACAAGAGGCTGCGATGATAGCGAGGTCACTTGCTGGCTGATTTTCCTCTTATTGCTATCATTCTGGGGGTTCCCTGGTGTGAAAAGGCAATTGTTTTGGGGAGAACCACTTTCATCAATGTAAGACTTTATATATCTAACTTCTGTCCCTCGTCCAGCCCTAGACTCCCCCCACCTCTAACACAACCAGGAATTTGCTCTCCAGAAACAAAGATGACAGAAATAAAGTTAGAGACATAGAGATGCTATCACAGCCAACTAAGAGAAACATTTTACCCTCCCTTATCTCAAAACCTGGCTTTGCCGACACTGTGTCTGCTCCTAGACGTCACTTAACAAAAGACTTTAAATAAATTGTTCCTAAAGTTTTTAAAGAAATCTTCATTTCCAGGATCCTATGACTGTATTCCAAGGTAATAAAATATAAATGAGAATAAAGAGCAAGCTAATAAACTGAATTGAAGTCTGCATTACAATAATAAGGTTTGAGAACCATTTACTAACCATGTGTATCTCACTCTCATGACTTATAACATTGGCTGAATTACTTAACAGAAATGAGAGCTCCTATTGCTTCTGTTATCCGATGCGGATGCTTTTTGGAGCTGAACAATGTGACATTTGCTTTAGAGCACTTGTATCTAATCAATACATAATGCTAAATGTGATTTAAAATCAATTTAATTGTACGCCTGCTCTCCCATGAGTCAAGGGGGAAACAAAGGTAACATTTGAGATATGAAACCATTCAGCTATTTCCCGAAGAAGGCATAGGTCCCTTGCTTCTAATGGAGTCCAAGAGGTAAACACAGTTGTTCATACTACAAACTTCACATTTGAAAAAGAATGGTGCTGGAACAGCTAGGATATTGTGTCCTACAAGGTGTATTTGAACTGTGGTTCTTTTATTTCAAACAATTTAACTACTGAAAGCTTTTTTACTTATTATGAAAATTTTCTAAATTACAGAAAACTTGAGTAGAAAAAAACATTTAATAATACATGAAGTACATATATTTAACTTCCTATAACATCACATATTTCTTAAATATATACTTCTTAATTCATATATATATTGTAGCAATCACACATACATACACGCACACACAGCTAAGCCTGAGTGTCTACAATGGTCTGGACTCTGTGCTTACCTGTATCATCTGTCCCCATCTGACCGACAGTAACTGAATCCCAACTCTGTGCCAGGTTACATTATTTACACTAAAGGGAAATTAGGCTCGGAGAGGTTTTAAAAGCACAAAAATCAGCATTCAAATATCTGATGATGCAGCAGACTCTGGAAACTGTATTTTATGTAAAGATATTTAAACAATTCCAAAACAGTCAGTGAATTTCATCTAAATTTTCATATCCTAAGTCTTATAAAAATATGTATTAATTAAACCAACTGACTATTTGTGGTTAACACAGAGACAGGCTGTGAATAATAGTCACTATGTTTTCTGTCTGCATTCAAGTAACTACACAGTTGCGGTATGTAAGGAACAGAAGTTTTTATAATGCCCTTTGTAACATCAACTGAAAATAGCCCTGTACAGTACAATCAGGCAAACTCTGCATTTTTAAAAACTTGGACTTGACTTACATAATCGTGAAATAATAAAGATGTACTAGAAAAACATCTAAAGTACTAAAATTAATTGGAATAGAAATATTTTTGTTCTATTAGAATAAAACAAAAGATTGAGTTATGCCCATAAAATAATCCCTGATTTGTAAATTTTTTTAAAAAGGAGTTTTCTTCTTCTTTTTTTAAAGATTTTATTTATTTATTTGAGAGGTGGAGAGAGATAGCGTGCAAGAGCATGGAGAGGGAGAAGCAGATTCTCCGCTGAGCCGGGAGCCCAACGGGAGCTTGATCCCAGGACCCCGGGATCATGACCTGAGCCAAAGGCAGATGCTTAACTAACTGAGCCACCCAGGTGCCCCTAAAAAAAGTTGTTTTTAAGAAAATCCCCAATTTTATGGCTCTGTGTTAGAAGAGAGAAAAAATGGCAAAACTTTCACAAACTCAGAATTAATTAAAAATGTCTTCAGGTGTTGTCACAATTTGAGCAAGAAAACCTGGATACACCAAAACTATCAGGAGAAATTTTAAGCCATAACTATATTTATAAACATAGCTCCTATATTATGACATCTTTGTCTTTCCTCTTGATCAAAGTTTCAGAGTAAATCCGTTGATGACACGCCATGTAGTAGATGCACTGA
Source organism: Canis lupus familiaris (assembly GCF_011100685.1). NCBI lineage: Eukaryota > Metazoa > Chordata > Mammalia > Carnivora > Canidae > Canis > Canis lupus. The sequence goes on along the minus strand of NC_049241.1, from coordinate 30,778,390 downwards.
TGCTCTCTCCTGTATAACTGATAATTCCTCATTTGCCTTTTGGCAAATTACCCTCAGAGGTTCAAACACAGTCCATTATGCCTTGAGTAACGATTGAGAGCTGCACTGTCCAATAGGGTATAGCCACTAACCACATGTCACTAGGGAGCATGTGATATGTGGCTAGTCATAACATGGAGTCTAAGTGTAAAATACACAGTGGATATCAAAGAGTCATCATGGAAAAATAACACAGAGTATCTCATGAACTTTTTATGCTGATTACATTTTTAAATATTTTCGATATATTAGGTTGAATAAACTATATTAAAATTAATTTTGAGGTTACACCTGGGTGGCTCAGTGGTTTAGCACCTGCCTTCAGCCTGGGGCGTGATCCTAGAGTCCCGGGATGGAGTCCCACATCAGGATCCCTGCATGGAGCCTGCTTCTCCCTTTGCCTGTGTCTCTGTCTCTCTTTTTCTCTGTGTCTCTCATGAATGAATGAATAAATAAATAATCTTTAAAAATAAAATAAAATAAATAAAATAAAATACATAAAATAAAATACATTTTAACCTATTTCCTTTATTATTTTTTTAACATGGTTACTAGAAAATTTAAAAATCACATTTGTGGCCTGTACTTTATTTCTATTGGGCAGCACTGGTATAGAGGATAGAGAAAAAAAAAAGATGATATGCTCCCATTTCTGGCTCAGAACTTTTTTTTTGAATATGCTAAGTTACCAATTACATTTTTTCAGATGAAACATACACATTTTAACATAGAACACATTCTGACAGATCTGAGAGAAGACATGAAAAACGTGTGCTTTCTATCATAATGATTATTTTTCTAATAACAACAGCTGTTTGCCTGTACAAGCAAGAGACTGTTTTTCCATACCGGCAAGTACTAGCATTCAATCATGAAAGAAAAATAATTCTCCAAGGCCTTTCCCCACATGCTTTACATCAGCAGCAAGCTGTGCATTCTTATGTACTCTGAAAATCTCAACCAAGTCGGGCCTGCTTCCTGGCTGACTACTTTGCTACTTTTTTCTTATTATGGGAAATACAAAGTGCTCACGTTGGCCTGATTCAGAAACAAGTGCATTATTCAAGCCTGTACAAAACCCAACCCATAGGAAACCCAGACAGGTGAGTGCCCTTTTGCCTCTTGCTTAGCTGCAAAGGAGATTACAGTCACCTCTTAAAAGATGACAAAAAAAAAAAAAAAGAAACTGGTTAAAATTCAACTGTTGAAGAACGTATTCTTGTTTGATGACACTTGAGAACAGCTTGAAATTCTCCCACAAATTTTAAGGTCTCATTTCTTACATTTTGCAGCCAAGAAGCACCTGACCTGTCAAAAGCTAATTAGATCTGTGCTGTCCAAAATGGAAGCCAACAGCCACATGTAGCTATTTAAATTTAACTACAATTAGAAATTCAGTTCCTCCATTGCAATAATCATATTTCAAGGGCTCGATAACCACTGATGGCTAGTGGCTTCTATATAGGACAGTGGAGAACATTTCCATTATTGCAGGAAGTTCTGTTGGAGGGCATCATGTTAGATGATAGCATGTACTACATCACCAATCTGGAAAACTTATGAAAAAAAAAAAAAAAAACAAAGAAGTGAGTAAGGGAGTGAAAAACATGTATTTGGAAAGCAAACTAAGGGACTGCTTTAAAACAAAGTAAATAACATCCTTGCAGTTCCAGTCTGTCAAATCAAACAAAAGGAACTCATTGTTGGCTGCGCTTAGAGATGTAGACAGAAAGTAAAATAAGTGGGAAGCTGATTTATTTGATCCTTTCCTTGGCCACACACAGACTGAAACTCAGGCAAAAATTCAGTTATTCTTAAGTTATAGTTTTGCTTTACTACAACAGGAAGCTACGCTCACTGACATACTTCTTGGGCTAAGTTCACGTTAGAGACACAGGCTTAAGCCTTAATGTGATAAATTATGGTGCTATATGTTAGAAAATCCTTTATTTTTTTAATTGAAGTATAGTTGATAAAAGAATTAATCCTTTTTTAATCTGAGGGTAGAAAAGATCATAATATATGCATTTTCTATTTTTTCTCACTCATTTGGAAGAGATGAAGTAATACCAGGGGAGTTCAAATAGTTAAACAATGGCTAAAAGCCTACCTCTGGAACCAAAAAATCGTCTCCATTGCTTTCTAGTTATACGTACATATACTCTGCGTCAGTATCTTCCTCTGAAAAGCCTAAATGAGATAATGCCTGAACAATTCTCAGTGCGCATACACACACACACACACACACACACACGCACACACATAAGTATATATATAGACTTCTATATATGTGTGTGTATATATATTTTAAAGTCTGCTCCATGTCCAGCATGGACAACTCACAACCCTGATATCAAGACCCGAGTTGAGATCAAGTGTTAGACATTTAACTGATTGAGCCACCTAGGCATCCCTTGGTGCACACAATTTTTGACTAAAGGAATACTTGACCCAGGCAACCATTCTTCCTCTGCTGCTAATCATGCATTTTTAAAAAATGCATAGCACATTTTGTCACAGCAAATATAAGTAAAAATGACTTAAATGATAATATTACAAAACCATGGCAAAAACAAGCAAACAACAACTGCCCTTACCCCCGACAGATTTCATGGCACAGAAGTTCCTAATGTTGTACTGTACATAACAGAGTGAGTGCTCTCAAAAACCTGGATCATGGTACTGAAAGAGAACACTGAAATGAGACAGACTTGCTCAAAGCATCCTTGAGAAGCCACAGAAGAAAGGATTTCCAAAGAGTCCAGGGATAGCAAGAATGGAATGAGGAGAGAGCATGAGCCTGGTGTCTGAAGGCTCCCTAATGAAACCATCTGCATTCCTGGTCACCAAGTACAATCAAACTCCAGGAACTCTCTGTAAGGACACTGGTGCAATCGCTGAGATATGTAATCACACATTATGGTCAAGTCTGGGCACTTCCCACAGTTTGAAACATCATATATGCAAGTTGCCATTTGTAAACAGATTTTTGTTTTTGCCCATTTACATAGAGACCATGAGAAAAGCATCATATCTGAGACGCAGCAGGAGGCATGATAGAACAAGTTTTCCAAACAGAAACATAACTAAGCTCTGTATCAATAAGACAAATCATAGGAAAACACCACAAATCTACATTTCACTTTAAATCTAGCTTTTCCATTAATCGCTGCTACCCTGAAGATTTGTAACAGTTCATGACAGACCACATGTGTTTGATTTTCCACAACAGTCTGTACCACGAAAAGTTTTATCTTAACTGTCTCTATAAATTACCAAGATATTTAAAAATTCCATTAGTTTAACATCCAATAGATACCAAATTGTTTCTTGTACCTGGAGTTGATAGAAAAATCCTTCATCATTCTCTGTCTTCCAAAAAATGAGTTCAGGAAAAATGGTGGAGATTTCCAGTTGCTAGACTCCTTAAATGGTGCTAAGGAAAGATATGACGCGTGTTGTTTTTCACGATATGACATATCTGAACAGCACCAGTGAATATGGAACCAGGACACATAATATTGGCACCATGGGGACTGCACAGTGTATTTATTAGAGCATATAAATTACCCACTGGTATATGAAGGGCCAAGGCAGAGTCAGCCTTCCTTCAGAACTAGATCAGGCCTGGGGGAGTGGAAAGAGAACATAGCTTCGGGAGGGGAGAGGGTCAGAAGGGCCTGCCTCAAACATCAGCACACTCCTCAATAGCTAGGAGACCTCCAGTTCCTTAACCCTCAAGCAGCGATAACAATGCTCCCTTTCCTTCTTGTGGGAAGTGAAGAAGTTACCAAGAACAGAAGATACCATCTAGAATATAGCTTGTATAGCCCACTTCCACGGCAGATATCATGCACCAATTTCCCCATTTGCTATTTCTGTTATGTGTGAGAGAATATATACACTTCTATATTTCTATTATGAAAGAAATATAGTACTATAATACATGTACAAATATGTGTTTATGCATCTGTGTGCTTATACATAAAATGAGTGATTTGGCTCTTTGATCTTCAAATATTTTCCTGGGATGTCAACTCTTCTTTCTTCTTTTTTTCCTGGATTTAGATCTCAGAATCCAAAAATAACCTAGCTTCCCCAAATCTCCTCCTTATTCGTTAAATGAAAGGTGACTCGTGAGCCCACATGCTGTTATTTCTTATCCATATCCTAAAACAGAGGAGGAGGTTTGCAAGTAATACTCTTACTCTCAGTTCTCACCTTATGCATTCAAAGAAGATAAGAAAATAGCTTATCAGATACACAGAATACCAGAGACAGTACAACACAAACAGCCTTTCTGATGACAATCAGCTCTCAACACATCATATACATGTCAGAAGGACTCTGGCCCATCGGTTTACCGAGCTTCTTACTTTTTCTCACTTACCCTCTTGGATTTTTTTTTCCCTCCCTCAGAAAGAAGAATCCCATCTGCTAGAAAGAAATATTTGTAGCCAACATGACAAAAGTGGAATCCCTACTTCATAACAGCTGTGAATCAAAACACGAGTGACTGAAATTAACTACATTGTGTTGCCGAGCAGATGTGCTTCCAGAAACGAACTCCAGCTCTTTTGTTCCCAGGCACCATGTGTAAATCATCCACAGACAACACGGTAGGCCATGTTCTCACCTTATTGTTATTCATGTTAATTCTTAATATTCCTGAACTATTGCAGACTTTGAAATCAAAAAAAAAGAGAAAAGCTTGGGATCCTCCTTTTTTTCCCCAAGAGAGTAAATTCTGAACATTGCCAATCACTCACTAGCAGCCCTGACTAAACAGATGGATTCTGATACCTCTGGTTCGATTTTAAATGCAAACATGTCAATTTATGCTCTGGCACAGGTTCATCCATCTCAAAATCTTTTTTGGGTGGATAATTTTTTTCTTTAAATTTTGTTCTCTCAACTCTGTTTTGCTACATTAGCTGTTAAGCCAATAGAGATCTTATTACAGAAATAGTGATGTGCCTGGTATATTTTAATCCAATAGTCTTAAGTAATTGTACTAAAAACCCTACAAAATAAACTCCAAGTGAAGAGAGACACCTGCAGAAGTTGCAGATTTAGAGGAATATAAAAGAATTTCTAAAAATTGAGGCTAGAAAAAATTTTTAATTAAAATAAATAAAAATTAAAATTGGGGCTTTTTTCCTTGGTGACTCTTTCTATGATGAATAAACATGTATTAGCCTCATAGTCAGAACTAACACGTGGCACATTACTTCCAATCTTTATTCTTGCGCCCATGATAGACAGTGATAATCCACTTCAGGATTTCTGCCATCCTTGCCCATCGGATGTGTTAGCTGCTCTTGAGAGATGTAAGCCAAGGACAAACCTTATCTAGTTAGAAAGATGAACTATACACACACAAAATGACCTGAGTTTTTTAAGCAAGATATGCAAAATAACAGACTATAGAATAATTCCTCAACTGCTGAGAGAGAATATTTCTCTTACTCTACCATAAAGTTGGGTTGTTTTGAGCTGGCTCTGTCCACACAGCACTTTAGTTCACAAGGGGGCAGGGGCAATATTCTGCTGCATTTGTTATTTTATTTCAAAAGATTAAATAAGCAGTGTAACTTTAAATGGTGAGCTTAAAATCTGTTCAATTATAGAACTGCACTTTAGATTTACAGGTATTTGAACTCTGCAGAAACCCGAAAAATCCACATGAAGACACAGGCAGCAGAGAATGGGAAAAACATTTTATCACAAGTCATAAGTACTTGTATAAAATCTTCTTCACTGCACTCTAAACTCTGTGTTAAGAGCCATACCTTGAAAATAATACACTATCTATTGCTTCTCCCTCTCTTTCAAACCTCTTTTTCATAGACTGAACGTAGGAAATGCTATGTGATTATCTCCGAGAAGATGCCTCTAGTCTGCTCTCTGCTTTATAATTAGGATCATTCTTTCCCAAATTCTAGAGTTAGACTGACTTCCATCTTTATGATGGGTGTTGTGGTTTCTTTTTCTTCTTTCTGTGTCTTCATGGGTATTTTTGTGAGAGCTAGACAAAGGCTGCATGCTGGGCTGCCAGGGCCGTGCTCACAGCACTTGGGTCAGTGTGCTGTGTGACCATAGCTTAGGAAGTAGTCACCGAATGAACAATACCAGGAACAAAGTTTATAAGCATGATAGCTCTTTGCACCACAGACCCGGCAATTGATCAGTTGGCATGATTTGAAAGGCACTGAGAAGACTGCATTGGTCCCTTAATCTGATAAAATAAAGACCTAGGCAATATTCCACTGTATACATACACCCCATCTTCTTTATTCACTCATCTATTGATGGATCTTTGGGTTGCTTCCATATCTTGGCTATGGTAAAAATGCTGCAATAAACATAAGGGTGCACACATCTTTTCAAATAAGTGTTTTGTTTTCTTTTGGTAAATATCCAGGAGCAAAATTATTGGATCATATGGTTTTTCTATTTTTAATTTTTTGAGGAACCTTCACATCATTTTCCATGGTGGTTGTATCAATCAATAAATAATTTTTTAAAAGTAGATTGCTTGGAATTCTCACATTATCAATATTTTGTGCATAGGCATTGAATGCCTTTAAAAATTTCTATTGTGGTAAACCATACATAACACCAAATTTCCCATTCTTAACAATTTTTAAAGGTATGGTTTTGTGGTGCTATATAAATACACACACACACACACACACACACACCACTTCACATTCATGTGAAGCCTTCAAAAAAAAAAAAGACTGAGTATCCTTTTCTTCTGATCAGCAGCAAGATAATTTATATAATCTTATAAACACTAAGTTGCTCTCTTCTCTCAAATAAAAGTTTAAAATTAAGATGAAACACAGTAAGAAAAGAACTTCAAGACTGACAAGATTTTGGCTTTGAATGAGGAGCCAAAATTTCAACTCAGACTCCGAGGAGGTAAAAATATTTTCTGGAGGCACTGAAAGCTGAGAATTACAGAGTGGTTAGAAATGAAGAAGCTCAACAGATTGAGGGAAAACTGGGAATAAGCTCACACTTGTTGGCTTTTTAAGCAAATGCTGTCATACAAGATCCTTCATTCAATCTCCTCAAGGAATTCATCCCCAGCCCCGTTTTCCAGCTTATTCTGATGGAGAAAATTTGCAGTATGTCCCCAGAGTGAATGAGTAGGAGAACCCAAATTCAAGCTCATAATGGTGGAATTCAACTTCTATGCTTGTTGAACTCTGCTCTATAGTCTTCTCCTATGAAGACAAGACTGATATCTCTCATGTAACAATGAATGTCAGTGGAAGTCTGTTTCCAATATCACTTGATAGTTACTCCCAGGACACTTTCCTTACCTGCCTTGCTCCTTATGTAAGTAGCTAGACCTTAAATAATCATTTCCTCTGGGGAAGAATGAGACAAAGCAGAAAGCTCAGGAAAAATAGGTCTCCCTGCCTTTTGTGTCTCAATACCTAGGACTTACAGAAAGAAATCGAGTTATCCAAAAAAAAAAAAAAAAAAAAAAAAGCAGGTAAAAATACAAGAAAATATGATTAAGAACACAGTCTCTCTCTATACCAACTCTAAACACCACACCTTCCATCTAGACAACCTGGGCTCGAATTAGAGAGAAGTGTAGAGAAAAGCAATGATGATCAAGAAGCAGGACTTGCTGCTCCCAGGCCAAGCCTGGGAGATGGCTTGACCTCGAGGGGGCTCTGGGGAACCTGATCGTTCAGTGAGACCTGTCCATCCTTCCACAAGGGAGAAACCTATGAGAACAAGAAGGCTCTTGCTTCTGACTTTTCCTTTCAGGATTTTATACACTTCACATTCTACCTAAGGTTCATGTTGCACAAACAACATATGAAATATAAAAGGCCCTGTGTCCCCACAAATGCCATGGACAAAGCAGCCCCAGTGGCTCAGAGGTTTAGCGCTACCTTCGGCCCAGGGCCTGATCCTGGAGACTTGGGATCCAGTCCCACATCAGGCTCCCTGCATGGAGCCTGCTTCTCCCTCTGCCTGTGTCTCTGCCTCTCTCTGTCTCTCATGAATAAATAAATAAAATCTTAAAAAAAAAATGCTATGGATAGAACAAAAACCTCATGACCCAGATGCCTTACAGATGGCGGCAACATGCACAGCCCAGTGATGCCACAGACAGCACAGAGAGGATCATGTGGGACAGTGGGTGTCTCCTCAGACACCAGAGTAAATGGATGACAGCGAGCATCAGAAGGGACCTGCTCCATCCCCAGAACTTGGACATGGCCAGGAAAAAGACGAAGAATTCCCTAACATATTAGTATCATTCTTCCTACCAACTTCATAGAACGGATAAAAATCAAATAAAGTTACAGAATGATTTTATTTTTGCATATCTTAGTTTGTGTAATGAAATAGGTTTTTCTATATAACTGCTTAAAATGTAATTCAATATACTAAAAAACTACAGAATAATTCAGCATAAATTGTTAGGTGTGCAGTTGCCTAGTAGACCAACACCATTTCAAGAAAAGGTATTTATTCTGCACATTTTTTTGAGATACAGAATGTTGTCTGTAATTTTGCTAGTGTGGGGAAGAGAGGCTAAGGTGGACAGAGGGATAGGGAGTGGACTTATCTGATCATAATGATGATCAGAATAGACACATTCTCTAGCAGTTTAAAGTAGAACTACAGAAAAACAGCATGTAACAAAAGGGAAAAGCTATAGCTTTGTAGCTATAGCTCAAGCTACGGACTCTGCTGTTTGTTTAGATTTCATCTGGAATAACTCTCTCTATATATATGATGGAGAAGAGGGGTACTGATTAATTCTAAAGTCACCTCCCTATGGTCTCCCAGATATGTTACAGATACCACTCCAAATTCCCAACACCACTTGACACAAAATCTTCTGTGGCCTTATTAATATTTTCTTTTTTTATTCCTGCTGGTCTAGGCTGCAATTTACAATTAGTGAGAGTAGAACCTCTTTCTTTCCCCATCTACATTCTAATACACCATAGATAGAACTGTCCATAGCAATAGAAAAACTTTCCTTTTGTATTAATGTCTCTTTCAAAAGCCTCGGATTCTGTTAATTTCTGCCAGAAAATAACCTGTGTCTTAACAATGGTGGACAACCAGAATTCCAATGAGCCTGCTTTTGGTGACTCGTGTTTATAAAAATCATGCATCACGTTCTCTTGTGATCGGTCATCAAATGTGACATAATTTAACATGACAGCTCCAATTTTAAGGATAGCATTTTGCACTTTGTTTTCAAACTCTACAACTACAGTTATTCAACAGAAGCTGGCTGACCTCAGTGGAACAGACGGGGAACTGTTCATAGGTTGCCAACGTTAAATTACTGCTGAGTAGCTTAGCATATCTTTAGAATAATTCCTTTTAAAAGCAATTAATCATCATTTCCAAAAGGTCCTCAGTCAAATTTATTTTCTGTTTTATTATTTATGGGGGAGGCATTTGATTGAAAACTGCCTTTTCAAGCACAGAGAGAAAGAGAAATCATGAAGATTTCTAGGACCCAGCAAAGTAGAAGACTGGAGCTTGTAGATTAGACAATGGTCAACCAGATGAAGGATCTAGAAGAGCCACATTATCAAGCTTGTGATTAAAAGAGAACACTATTTGTATTCTCAAATTCGTGAAGGTAATGAATTTGTCTTTGTTCAAAGACAGTAACACTACCTTTACTTTCTTCTATCCACTACCTTTAAGAGGAATAAAATTTCAAACTATGGGAGTATACTGAATCTTAGATGACCTCATTATGAAGGCCTACCATTATTTTATGTAATTTAAGAAAATAAACGTTTTTAAAAACTATGACATGCCATCAGTTATAAAAAGGACCTGATTTCACATATGTTACAACACATTAAGTGCATTCCATTAATTTTTTTTAAGGTAACATTTGCTATTTCAAGTTGCACCAGTAATTTTTTTTAAAGATTTTATTTATTTACTCATGAGAGACACAGAGAGAGAGGCAGAGACTGATGTGGGACTGGACCCCAGGACCCTGGGATCACAACCTGAGCCTAAGGCAGACGCTCAACCACTGAGCCACCCAGGTGCTCTTTTTGTTTTTTAAGATTTTATTTCTTTACTTGAGAGACAGGGAGAAGCAGACTCCCCACTGAGCAGGGAGCCTGATGTGGGGCTCAATCCCAGGATCCTGGGGACTGAGCTACTCTCTTTAGAGGCTTTTAGTGTATATGTTAGTTTTCTCTGTGAGGAGAAAGAAAATCCAAAAATGAATCCTTATGAAATCCTTGGTTTTAATATATACTCTATGACTTTAGTAAAACTCTGACACTATTAAATGTAAAAAAGCTCCATTATTGGAAATATACTATATAAAACTGTTAATTTTTGCTTGAAGGTGAAAATACTGGGTTAAAAAAGCAACAGTAAAAAAATAAAATAAAATAAAAAAGCAACAGTAATCAACAGTCTAACCTAAAAACTCCCCTTTGTTAAGTAATTGTTTTGTTCATTCATTTATTTATCCATTCATTTGCTGAACAAACATTTGTCAACCCTTAGGTATAGTTAAAGTGTAAGGACTTCATAGAACTTTGTATTTTGAATGCAAGGGTATAAATAGACTTAGCTTTTCTTGGTGTAAATTCTGTCTTTTCAGGACTATTCATTTTGCTAACTTATTGTGATTTTCTCTTTTAAATAAAAGGATAGGCAAATTTGGGGTAATAGCACAGAAGTGCATAAGAAAAAATAGTAGTGATCTGAAAAGAGGATTGAATGTTTTAAATTTTGCTTCAAACAAGAGAAGCTTCTCCAGGCTATAGAACAAATTTTCCTTAAGACACATTTTTGTATACCTACAGCCATTTGCATCCACAATAAATGTTGATGTGGAAGTGTTACAGTTTTGTTTTAGTAAATTGCATGAGTAATTGTCCCCCTAGCACTTGCTAAGTTGATGCTTCCTTTTTTAATGGCTGTAATATATTTGTAAACATGTTTCTTAACTTACTTGAAAACATGTTGGTTCCATCTCATTTATTTGCAGACAACTTACTGTCTGTTGAATGTTTAGCTTCTTTTTTTCTAATGACTCCTTTGAAATATTATTTTAATGAACCTATGAAACACATCATTGTATTCTTTATATTGTGGTTGGACTGCTAATGAGACTCATCCATTAAGTAAATGGCTTTGTAGGCAATGCAAATGTAATAAATAAAGTTAGTCTGTTCTTCTTTACTACTTTTCTGCTGATGGGCATACCACATGCTGAGAAGGTAATGTTTCATGACCAAAACAGTTCAGTTGGTAGGCGGATTGGGAATCTTTCCATTAAAAAAAAAAAAAAAAAAAAGAATCATAAAAGCATACTTGCAACTCCAACTTTTTTTTTATCAAATCATAAGACAATGTATTTTTAGTGCAGGCATTATATTTCAAGATGGTATGCTTTATAGAAGGAATTATTATATGATTCACAGAAGAAAAATGTTTCCCTGTAAATAGAAAAAAAAAAAAAAACTACTTAAAATTTTTTTCTAGGAAAATAACATCAGTAAATGGATTGCACCAAAAACAAAACTCGGGTCCTTTGCGATTTGCTCTTTTTATGGACTTGGTTTTCTGCCTTAGCAAAAGGAGATACAGGTATCAAAAATGATACCACACGTATTACTTTCCTGGGACCACCAATTCCACTTTGGGCTCCCATGTTTTTTCATTGTTTGCAGTAAAATTTTTACAAGCATTTATTCTTCAATATTTCATTGATGAGAGCCATTGCTGTATTTATTTATTTTCACATTTGTAATGGAATAGTTTTGCAGGCTTATGGCTATTTAGATTGGTGAAAACAAGACGGCATTGCCAGCTGGTTATTTGTCTACTACTATGCATAGGATAGACTGGCTGAACTGGCAAAATTTCTAGATCTTTACAGTTGTCAAGGATATCAGCCTCTAAGAACAAAAACATGAAATGAGCATTTTCTGGGGTCCTCTCAAAGGAATCACTGTGGGTTTGGGCACAGACAAAGGTAAATGCTTGCAGAGAATAGGCATTTCTTCTCTAGCCAGGAGAACCTTTTTGCTTTACATCCAATGTTAGGGGTTGATTTGGTGGGAATGAAATTTAAAAGGGAGAAGAGATAAGATCAAGTTTACACAGCAACAGAACTTGAAAGACTGGTCTCAGCTTTGGGAGCCATTTTCCAATCAAGAAATTACTGATGCAAGGGGACCTGGGTGGCTCAGTCTGTTGAGCATCTGCCTTGGGCTCAGGTCATGATCCCAGAGTCCTGGGATAGAGCCTCCAGTCAGGCTCCCTGCTCACAAAGAGCCTGCCTCTCCCTCTCTTTCCTGCTCATGCTCTCTTGCTATTTCTCTCTCAAATAAAATCCTTTTAAAATATTCTAAGTCGGGATCCCTGGGTGGCGCAGCGGTTTAGCGCCTGCCTTTGGCCCAGGGCGCGATCCTGGAGACCCGGGATCGAATCCCACGTCGGGCTCCCAGTGCATGGAGCCTGCTTCTCCCTCTGCCTGTGTCTTGCCTCTCTCTCTCTCTCTCTCTCTGTGACTATCATAAATAAATAAAAAATTAAAAAAAATAAAAATAAAAATAAAAATAAAATATTCTAAGTCAAATTAATAATACCATCTCTCTCCTTTTCTGCAGATATGGTTAGATCAGACCTGTCTTTGGTCTGCTACTTGAGATAAACAGCTTGCACCAGAATGTAAAGAAGGCATTTCTTCTTTCATTTTGAAAAGTTAAGTCTCGGGATGGCTGGGTGGCTCCGAGGTTGAGCATCTGCCTTTGGCCCAGTGTGTGATCCTGGAGACCTGGGATCAAGTCCCACATCGGGCTCCCTGCATGGAGCCTGCTTCTATCCTCTGCCTGTGTCTCTTCCCCACCCCCTGTCTCATGAATAAATAAATAAATAAATAAAATCTTTTTTTTAAAAAGTCTGATTATGAAAAATAAGCATCAGCCAAACTAAACAATGTGCCTTGTGAGGTAGTTGATTTCAGGCAAACTCCTTGTATTAATTACCTATTACTGTCTAATAAATTATGCCAAACTTGATAATGTAAAACAGCACACATTGTTTATCTCAGTTTATGTGAGCCAGGGGGGCTTAGGTGGGCTTCCTGCTTCTGAGTTTTACCAGGGCTATGTTCCAGGTTTCAGTCAGGGCTGTGGTCTCATCAGCAGCTGGACTGGAGAAGGATCCACTTCCAAATTCCATCAGGTTGTGGACAGAATCCATTCCCTTGAAGCTCTAGGATTCGGGGAAGCTCACTTTTTCAAAGCCAGTAAGGAAGAGAGAGGCAAAAGGGTCTCATAGTAAGGTGGTGTCTTACATAACATATAGTAATAATGATGTAACAGCCCATCACCTCTGCATGTTTTCTAGAAGCAAGTCACAGGTTCTTCTTTCCCACAAGAGAGGGGATTATACAAAGTGTGAATACCAGTGGGCAAGGTCATGGATATTATCTGTCCACCACATTTCTTATCTGTTTTTGGAGTCCAAGAATAAATTGATTGAGGAGAGTGGTAATATTTCTGAACCATACCTTAAGTAGCACTATTGGTGGAATCCAGTGAGGAAGAAAGAAACATTTCTTATTTCCTCTTAGCTTGACAGGAACAAAGGTGACACTATCTTTTGGAGTATGCAGATGATTAAATGTGTGTTTTACTTAATCTACACAGTGATTTTTTTAATTGTGACATAATTTAAAATTTTGGAATAATAAGTAAAAGTTTCTATTTGTGGTTCCATTTTTAAAAACAGAAAGCTCTAGTAGCCTGGGTGTCTACCTTCCTGTATAGAAAAATTGGCTAGAGCTTAATAGAAGAAACCCAAATTTTATAGTTGGGTTTACTGAAATCTCGACTACTCAGAAACCAAATGCACACTTACTCTGAGATCTGGCCTGTTCTATTCATTTATTATATCTGCTCTTGTTTCTTCAGGCATTTGAAATAGACATCTTCAGGATCATTGGTTATCTAGTACCAAGCGGCATGGTTATTTTTACTGTGTCCTTAATCCCCCTGCTATAGTTACAGTAATGTGTACTATAATAATCTATTAGTTTTACTTCTATAGAACATAATCATTACAGCCTTTTCAGATGAGTGGCTACCACACCAAAACCAACTCTCTCCTGTTCTTTTATCTGAACGATAGCTTTCAGTACCTTAGTTTCAGCCACTACAGCTCCATGGATAGACAAATGAACTAGTGAATTGTAAATACTTGAGAGAACAGATGTCTACATAACTAGGTCTTATCCTCAGGAAGCTAATAATCTGGAAAGGAATATATGACATTAGGCATAAACATGTCAGTAATATATAATTTGCAACATTTTATCTTATTCATTTAGCAATCAGATTTACTTTCTAATACCTATTTTTATAAATTTACGAATTTATATGTTTTATATAATTTTTACTGTTATTTTTTTTTTGGAAACATTGACCAAGTTGTGATGAAGTTTAAATGAAAAAATTGATTTTTGAATAATTGTCTTTGGCTTTTTTCTCAAGAAGCTGTATTTGCTGAAATTTATAGTTTATGAACAAACTTCAAAATCCTGGTATGTGTGGCTAAACTTTGCAATCTTTTTTTTCTTTGGTGGCTTTTATTTTTACTATTTTTTAAAAATTATTTATTTATTTGAGAGAGACACACAGTGAAAGAGAGATCATGAGTGGGGATACGGAGCTCGATCCCAGGACCTGAGCAGAAGGCAGATGCTTAACCAACTGAGCCACCCAGGTGCCCCCTCTTAGAATTTTGTCCAATGATACAAGCAACAGGATGGAGAAGGGTAGAGTGTAGGAAATAGGGACTATGGAGAAGCAGTTTTTACCATCTATCATCCTTCAAAGTTAGAATATTTTTATATCACAGTTAAAAGTTATGGGTGAGCTAGCTGATAACAACAGCAATATATGGTGAGGGTAGCAAGACAGAAAAATCCTATACAGTTGTCATACTACTACTCTCCCTGGGGCATTTGAAAATCTAGAGAATTTAGTAGTGTCTGCATTCAGCAAGGAAGCTGATCTTTGTCATTCTCTGCTCACAATGAAATCATTTTTAGACCCTCATTAAAACTACATATTTTCTTTATTTCTCAGTCCTAGCTCTGGTTACCCTATGATCTCTATAGATTAACTAGGTAGCCCATATTCTGAGATGCCTTCCTTGGTAACTCTCCCTCCTTCCCTAATAATCCTGTGCAACCCCGATCCTATTTCCTGCCTTATAGTATAATTATGTCTTTAAGTGACAGTCTTACCCACCATAGTAATTGTTATTTGAGATCATGGATTATGGCTCTCATTTTTGTATTTTTAGCATGTGGTGGAGTACCCTGTCCATAGTTGGTGCTCAGTAAATACTAAGTGAAGAGTAAATAAATGAATTGTTACCCAAAGCTGTACAAGAGCTAAGAGAACCACTTTAACCATGAGGAGGCATTAGTAAACTTTGATAATACTGGCAAAAACACACTAAGAGATTTGAAACACTGAATTTATTGGTAGCGGGCCTAAGGGAGGGGTCTTCAAAGGTAAAAGATTTATACAGAACAATGGGAAACTAAGGAGTTTACAACCCAACACATGTTGAAATTGGAAGAAATATTGGGTACCCACTAGACCCAGATGTTAATTTTTTCCCTATCTTGTTTCCAGCAGTATGTGCATATCATTAACTCATCTCAAACATAACAAACTATGTTTTTCTAGAAGCATATCTTCTTAGGTTCCTATTAAGCTGGTTTTGTCAGGTACCAGGAAATAAGGGTGCTCCCTCTGGTTGTAATAGCCTTGCTGCTCAGTAAGGAAGATACAGTTGGCTACTCATACCTCCCTTGGAGACCAATTCCATAACTGCAACAGATGGTTTGCCAGACAGCCTTAATTTTCAGTAGAATAACTTTGATTTGTACAGGGGCCAGTTCTTCACATTCATTTCAATGGTTTAACGGGATAAACTTGTAATGATTCCTCCTGAAGAAACTTCAAGGTGTTCTTAATATCATTCTACCACTCCCATTATGACTACTTCTTCAGAGATTTGACTTCTGAAGAACATTGAAAATTCAGATGCACTAAGAAACTGAATCCTTTCCCCATTTCTCCACCCACCCCTGCATCATCAGCTCCTAAACATCAAATAAGCCAATACTGGGTTCTCTTTTTCTTTCCCTTCTTTCCAGATGTGTAGGCCTGGTCAGTACAAGACTATAATTACAAGTGGCTACTGCAAAAAAAAAAAAAAAAAAAGTGGCTATCGCAAACTATCCAAAGTATACTTCAAGTTAAATGCTTGACTGAATACAGTCTGTTGAAAAAGCTTAGGATCAGAAAGTGTCAAATAGAATTCTTCACCTTCCCCCCAGATCTCACAGGACTCATACCATTAGTGATAGATTTTCTTACATCTCTTTGTGCTAATAAGCCTAAGTCTGAACTACTCTTCATCCATTCAATTGAGAAAAATAAATTATTAAGCATTTATTTTGCTTGGCATAATAGCTTTAATCAAACAACAACAACAAAAAGAATGATGTTCTGCAAAATAAGAGCTTTAATATAAAGAGAGTTTACGAATTAATAATAATAAAGTCACCTCTTCAGAAATGAGATGGGCAAGGGAGAAAAAAAGCACTTCTACTTAAGTAGCTGAAAAACAAATGAAAAAAGGACAATGTCCATAAACAAAATTTTGAATTAAAATAAAACATCATTTTCACTGTTAAAACTATAAAGATTTTTTTTTATTATTATAATAAGAAGCATACAAAGAAATAGACATTCATATGGTGATGGTAAGCCTGATAGCTTTTCTGGAAAGAAATTTGGTAGTATGCAAAAAAAGCCTTAACAGATTTTATACATTTATCCTAATTATTCTACTTCTTGAAACTCTAAAGAAACAATCAGATTACCCAGGGGTTTTTGTGCCAGAATTTTTCTACCTTGATGATGGGCTTGGGTAATCTAAATGTCCCACAATAAAGAATTGGTAGTATCGGTAGTATCAAATATACTAAATGATTCAAGAACTACCAAGTTTTGAATAATAAGTTTTTTTAATTGGCATGTGACATGCTCACAACATATTAAGTAGAAAAGAAGTAGGTGGCAAACTGTTTAAAATACAATTACCATTTTACTTTTAAAATGTACATAAATACATAGCAAAATAAAAGTATGCACATTGAAAAGGTATTAGTAACTCTCTGTGAAAGGTAGTGTTGTCAGTGACTTATCTTCCTATTTGTTTTTTAAACTTTTTCTACACATGTTAAGTGTGGCCCATCAGATGAAATCTAAGGCTTAATATTGGGAGGCATAAAGTTCCTATAGCCTGCTAAATACAAACTCAGTTTTAGTATCTCCTAAGATAATTCTTCAAAAAGCTCCAATTCAACCCAATCTCATAGCATTTTATGCTGTAAGTATCAATTAAGATGTTTCCACATGGGATGTGAAGAATCAGAGAAAGAATAGTTATCACAACAAGAATCTAATACCAGTAAAGTCACTTCTACCAAATTTAAACAGTAGGCCCACATTACAGAGCAAAGGTTCAAGTCATTTAGTATTACTGAGAGGATTAGCTCATTGAAAATATGAAAAACAATTATAAATTAAAACCAACTAATTCAGTCTGGTTTTGAAATGTCAGCAGATACAGGTTCTCTAAAATTAAGCAGGTTCAACTGTTTGTACCTGATTCTGCTTAACTTTACTAAACATGTATCATTATTGTAAGAGAATCACTAGTGTAGTTCATTCCTGTTGTTCTTTGGTTTTCTGCTAGTGACCATAAAATTGGATTAACCTTCAAGGACAGCATGGCAAAGAAAGGACAGAAGGCCCTATGCTCCCTTTTCAGTTCTAGGGGTCTGTGATTGTTTATTCTTAAAACATATCCACTAAATTTATATTTTAATTATAAATCACTCGTCTGTGAACTAGGACTTTAAAGATCTTGAAGCATAAATCTTTTTAATCTGCAATAAATTAGACTCTCTACATTTGTTAATAATTCAGCCAAACTAAATAATGGTAAATTAGTCATTTTGTGTGTCAGATACAACACACACGCATACACAGAATGATTATTTGTTCTCAAAGGATTTTGTTATAATCTCAATTCACTTGTCATGTAACACTGGAACAAAATGGTTACACTAATTACCCAAAATCAAGTTTCACTTCTCAATGTATAAGTGTTCCATTTTATTCTATAAATTCTTAGCTGTCACGGAGTCAGAAAATTATTACTGTCATCAATAGGAAGACTGTTTTAGTGATGCAGATGGCTGTCCTTTTATAGGCCAACTTAATGACTTGTTCTTATCTAATCTGTCATCTGTTATTTAGTTGTCATTATGAACTTTTTGGGTTTCATATCAATCAGTTCTTCATGTTTACTAAACAGATGGCTTTATTTAAAAAAAAAAAAAAGGAAAGCAAGAAAATAACATTAAGTGGTTTCAAAAAAACTCCAAAGGCTACATACACTTTTTAGTGTATCTAAATGAAATTAAAAAAACTGTTATTAAAAAAAGTAAATTTGAAAGCAAACTGAAATAGATCTTAAAACTCAATGGACATGCAAAGAAACAATCAGGAACAGCAATACACAAGTAGAATTACTTGAAAATAGGGTAAGTTTTTCTTCCAATTTTTAATACAAAATGTTTTAAAAATCTATCTTGACAAATAGGGATGAAAGGTGTCAACAGATATAAATCACTGATTCAGAGGCTCTTATGTTGTAATTCACAGGTATACATCCTTTGTTGTAATCTTTTTTAGAAGGCAGATAATCATGTACTTTCACTGAGTGAAAATCACCCCTTGTCTTCGTCATCCTGAAGGTATCTTTGTTTAATCACTGAGTTATTATCAAATTGATGCTTCAATTCAAGAAACAAAATGGTAAATTTAAATGACTTACATCAATAAGATTAAAGTTCAGGAAACATAGGGCACTGCATCATAGAAAAGCACTGTTGGTTCCCACTGTACTAGAGAAAGTAAAAGTGAAAAATTTTAACTGGTATAAGAAAGTCAAAGTGAAATTTCATTTATGATAGTGTATTTAAGATTGAATGTATGGTTCTTTAGGAGGGATATTGATCAACAAACTTGAAGTTTGCTTCTTCAGTCCCTAATAATGCTATAAAGGTTACAGACCAGAGCTTTCTGAAATATGTACAAAAATTTTCAAGAAACAGCTTCCCAGTGTCACATCAACCACATGTTCTATTGTCGAATGAATTGAGTTCAACTGTAGTTTTACTTGCCCAACTTCAATTCTCCTTAGGAGTACAAAATTGACAATGAGGAAGATTGTGAAGAGTCCATTCTTACAGTCCTTCAGAAAAACTAGAACTATAGATGGCAAGACCATTTTTTAAAAAGCACTAATATGTCTCAGTTTATTTCCTAATGCGACAATCATAATAAAATACAAAGCTAGTGTAGATAGCCATCATGCCATCCCAAGATATTCAGAGATTTTGACGGGATTAAACACATATACACACACCCCAAATGAAAATTTAATACCAGATACTTGATTTGAGACTCACAAAAATTTTCTATCTCCTCTTATGAAACAGAAAATCAAAAGGGATGGGATGCCTGGGTGGCTCAGCGGTTGAGCGTCTGCCTTTGGCTCAGGGTGTGATCCTAGGGTCCTGGGATCGAGTCCCACATCAGGTTCCCTGCATGGAGCCTGCTTTTCCCTCTGCCTATGTCTCTGCCTCTTTCTATGTGTCTCTCATGAATAAATAAATAAAATCTTAAAAAATAAAATAAAATAAAAAGTGTCTATTGAATATCAGAAAGCTAGAGACTTTAAATCAAAAGACAGATTTAAATCCTCCAAACATCTTTCCTACAACTTGGAAAGAGAATTTGTACCTCAAAGACTTCTCTTAGGTTTTCAGCTCAAATCCTTAAGGCAGAAAACACACGTTTGACATCAACTGTGTGCCTGGAACTGAGCCAGATGCTCTACATGTACGAATTAGATTCCAAACAGCTAGTGAATGGGGTCCAAATTCAGCAAAGGAAGCTTTTAAAGAAAGCAGTAAGTTGAAAAGCCATATTGTCAAGGAAAGTCATAGAACACAGTCAAGCTCTGGCTGAAGTTGTTTTTCTTATCTTCAAGTCTACCAGTCCATGTTAGGTTTTGACTGCCCAAAATACTTTACAGGCATTCTCAAGTTATCAAAAAACTTGGGACTGCTTCAAATGATCAGGTCTCCTGCAGGCAAACAACAGCCAAGATCACTTTTAATGGGTTCCAACACATAAATAGCCATTTGTCAACAGAGCTGTACACACTATTTAAGGATCAGTTGGCATAAGCCTTCATTCAAAGCCAGAAAGTTCAGCACAAGATAATGTTCTGTGGATGTTATACTTAGGCATATTATCCTCAGCAGTGTATATTTTCATACTAATTACATATTTAATATATTTCAAAAGCTTTGAACTATGGTCTGTTGGTGCTTTTCACAGAAGCAAATCAAACTGCCACCATAGTCCTTGGGTAAAACTATTCTTTGTTTTGAGAATGCTTTTAGTATTCCATGTCACTGACTCAGTGGCTCAGATGTAAGAACTGGCCTTCTTCCACTAGATGAGTGGCTCTCAAAGTGTGGCCCAGGAACAGCAGCGTCAGTGACACTGAGGAACATGTTAGAAATAGGTCCCCAACCCAGACCTGAATCAAAAACTCTGGAGGTAGGGTTTAGCAATTTATGTTTATCGACATGCTTTGAACCACTGAAGTTTTGAGAGCCACCGCACTATAACCTTCTTAAGGACAAAGAGTCATTCAACTTAGTGTCCTTCACTGCACCAAATAGCATCCTTGACATGATACCCATTCTTTTAAGGTATATATGTATGTATGTATGTATGTATTGAGAGAGATTGAGTATGTGAGCAGTGGAGTGGGTGAAAGGGAGGGGAAGAGAGAAAATCCCAAGCAGACTCCATGCTCTGATTTGGGGCTCAATCTCATGACCCTGAGCCAAAACCAAGAGTCAGATGCTCAACTGAGTCACCCAATGCCCAATGACAACCATTTAATAAATGTTTGTGATTCCAGTTAAATCGAGATGCACTCAAGACAAAACTCATTTTGGGTTATAACCTAAACATGGGCCTCCTTTCCAGCTCCTATTTTGAGGTCTTAACCCCAGAGATGTATTTTGCCAAGGAATTTCCATTCCTTAACTAGGTATTGCTGCCTACTATTAATTTGCCATTAATTGAAACCACAGATAGACCATAATCAGAACAAAAAGAGGTGGGGAAAACTACTTTATTCCTTCTGCTCATTTGGTACAAAGATCCTAGGTGTTACCTATACCCTTGAGAAGTAAATCATGTTAAATTCAAATAATTGAGCAAATATTAGCACAATATTTAGGGGGGAAAGTAATATAGCATTCTAACAAACAGCTTTATATTAGGGAGAGTACACAGTAAAAACAAAAGCCAATTAACACTGGTAAGTAAATTGAGGAAGGATAATAATATAAGCACAACATGACAGGTGTTACACCGCCTATTGCTCATTTACTACTCTACCAGTCCCATGGCACAGCAATCAGGAACATAGGCTCTTGAGTCAGATTAATTGAGTTATGTCTGTCTCAAGTCCTTACTAGTAAGTACTTGGGGAAATTCATCATCTCCTTTGTGTCTGAGTGTCCTCATCTATAAAATGGAATAACAACAACTAATTCATAGAATTGATGAAAGATTTAAATAGTGCAATGTGTGTTGTAAGTGCTGAACAATTTTTTATTGTATATCTGACTTCTGCAACCCCTTACAAACACCATCAGCCACTACATTTAAGGCGTTTGTAGTCTATTTGTCCAAGTTATAGGACATAAGAGGTCATTAAGTCAGGGGTAGAACACTGTCAGTGCTTACTCAGCATTGGGGATGTAATAGATGTCGAATAAGCACAATCCAAATTAGATTGTACCACAGTGCCAAGAACCCTCCCCCCAAGAGTCATAGTTGAGATTTATAGAGCAGAGACTTTGCCAATTCACAGAACCAAGTAGACTTGCTTTACTTCATGATACAAAAACTAAGAAAATTTCCCAAATACATGATTGCTTTAAATATTAAATTATCTTTTCCAATGACTCCCAGTGATCCTTCCTTCTGATATTCAAGTCCTCGTGTAATTCCCACCCTCTGATTATGGCCTAGACCTAGTAACTCACTTCTAAAGAAAGAAGAATGATGATGCATTACTTCCAAAATAAGTTGTCATACTGCATGTTCCCCTAGGTAGATGTTTCTGACAAGGAATTGATGGGTCCAGTCAGCAAGGGCCTAAGGTAAGGTTTTACAGGATGCAACTACCAGGGGCAATGTGGTCCTTGTTTGGATACTGATGAAAATACACCAGCTGTGAAAGACATTTCAGGGTCAATTCAAGAGATATAAATGTTAACTAGGATCATATAAAATCACAATTAATGAAACAGAAAGGTAGAGACTATTGACTAGGGGGAAAAAAAGGTAGGTTCAGAATAGCATGCTCATTATGATTATGATCTCATTTTGTTAAAAATAAAAACCCAAAACCAAAACCACATTCATTTGTGTGTACACATGCACATGGAAACCATACCGCCCACCTTATCACCCAGCAATTCCATTTCTAAGTGTGCATGTGTGTACCCATATACATTTCCAAAGAAAAATGAGTTCCTAAGTCTACCAAAAGCCATTTTCAAGAATGTTCATAGCAATTTTATTCACTGTAGACAAAACAGGAATTACCCTGAATCTTCATCAATAGGAGAATGGATAAATTATAAATAAATTATGTACATTCTAATAATGGAATACCATGCAGCAATTAAAAGGCCAAATTATTGACAAATTCAACAAGGGTGAATTTCAAAAGTATAATGTTGTGGGGGGAAAAGCCAGATATAGAAGAATACATGCTGCACAGTATTTTTTACAGGAAGTTCAAGAACTGGTAAAATCTAATGTATGATGTGATAAGAGTCTGAACAGCTATAACTATGAGCAGCTGAATATAGACTGAAGAGGTATGAGGAAAACTGGGGTGAGGATAACCTGGAGCTTCATTTAGATGTGGTTAAGCTATCGATATACGCAAAACTTATCAAGTTGTACATTTAATATTTGTGCATTTGATATTGAACTTTAATGAATTATTCTTCAATGTTTTCTTAAATTTTAAAGAGAAAAAAATCCAGAAGGATTACATCCAAAGTGTTAAAAGTAGCAATTTCTGGGTGGCAGTAATATGATGTTTTGATTCTTTTTGTGTTGCTTATCTATATGTTCTAATTTTCTACAATACATAAGTATTATTTCTATAATAAAAGGTTATATTTAAACTGAAAAAAAAAAAGATTTTCCCAATTCAGTGACAACCTCACCTGTTTTCAACCATAACAACCCATTCATATCACTTGTCTTTAACCAAGCAGGCAGAAGAAAAGCTTCTAGTTTTTATCACTAGTGACTTATCTTTTTCTTGAAATATTATGAAATTTCAGAGTTCTCCAGACAAATTCAGTTCCATGGAGCCAACTGTTGCCATCCCCCAGGTGCAGTAGCAACATACACACAGGTCACAAGGTAATGGAATTTTTTTATATATTGGGTTAGGGGCTGGCTTTCTACTGCACACCAATACATGCCAAGAATGATGGAAAGTACAGAATAGAAAATTTAAAAAAAAAAAGGCGGGGGGAAGGCAGGCAGGCAGGCAATACAGAATGTAACATAGATCTTTTAAGACAATTAAGGAGAGCAGGATAAAAGGCAGTAATACAAACACTAGGACATTCAAGGCTGTTTCACTCTGAGGAAATGGCAGATCCCTGCTTGGACAAACAATACAAACAGGAAACTTTCAAAGTTTTCCATTACTAGCATCCACCACTTCAATTATATTTGGATATTGAGCTTTTAGAGTTTATACTACATTTTGCAGCCGAACTATTCATGACTACTCTTTAGCATATTAAATAAGTCAAAATACTCAACAGTGGAAGAGTGTAAGGACTGGGTAGGGGTGAGGCAAGATGCAGTCATAGAAGAGCTTCTTGAGAAAGTAGGACTTGGATGGGCCCACAGGAGATAAATAGAATTTCACAAGGTCGAAAGGAAAAGGGGAAAGTAATCCTAAAAAGGGGACAACGTGATCTGGCTGTTAATGGCTACAATAACAACCAGAGTTTTAGATACTGAACCTGAATGGGCAAGTGATCAATTTGGTCTAAAAGGCTACTGTGGTAGAAGAGAAAAAGCCAGGTCTGTTTAGCATGGAAGTGCCAAGTTTTAATTCTGTTTCTTTGCATCATTTGGCTTAGACATACAACCTCAGTGAGATTTATTTTGAGCAGCCACATAATGAGCGCAGAAACACTCATCATATGAAATAGGTAAAGGATAACAGCAATTTCTAGTGGGTATGCAAACTCATTCTTTTGTCTTCCCTTAGAACAATATGTCTGTCATTTTCTTCAAAATCAGCATGGCCAAAGCCAAATTCATAACTTTTTCTTACAAGCTTCCCTTCTCAAGTACCTGTCTTATCAATAAGGCCACTTCATTTCAACTGACTCAAGTTTAGAATGTATGACTGACCACTGCCCCAGCTCTTTCCTTCGAAATGAGTGTCCAGTCAAATTATACCCCCCAAAACTATTCATTTCCATTTCGGTATCTCTATTTTGTCAGCCAAAATCCAAATCTAAGCCTCAATGATTGCAAAGACCTTCCAGCTAACCCTCTTGATTATTAGTTTTCCTCCCACCAATTCATCCTACATTGCACTGCCTACTGCCTGGGTGATTGGGGTTTTTTTGGAATACAGACATAATGCATCCTCCAATAGCCCCTTGTTTCTTTTGACTCAGTTATTTATTCATTTATTCACTAAATAAACACTGAATACCCATCAAACACTAAGTAGTGTGCTATGTACCAGAAATGAAAATAAATGAATAAATTATGCACTTAAGAGTCCACCCATA
Organism: Canis lupus familiaris; assembly: GCF_011100685.1. NCBI lineage: Eukaryota > Metazoa > Chordata > Mammalia > Carnivora > Canidae > Canis > Canis lupus. The sequence continues at coordinate 30,753,258 of NC_049241.1, read as the reverse complement.
GGATGAAGAGGATAAAAAGCTCATAGACATGATGCCATATCTGGCAGCACCTCCACAGAGATAAAAAGTATTTGTGAAGCAACAAAGAGGAGAAAGGCACTCTTTACCTTTTTAAAGGTAGAAACCAAAAAAACAAACCCTGTATTTCATTCATAAAAGACACTCCTCTGAGGAGGTGAAATGGCATCACGGGGGCAGTGTGTGTCATTAATTACCCAGGATGCAAAGACATCTGATGAAGCAACTGAAACAAAAAACCAGGTTCTTCACAGAAGATGCAGTAGCAACGGTAAAGAGCTCCCCTAGACAGCTCTCAACTGGATCTGCTCTTAAAGTTGAAAGGTAGAGAGATTTGAAGATCAAATAAGACATCGGAAGCAACACAGTATTACAGACACTGACGCTCCCCGGGGGGGAAGAAAAACAAACAGAGGGCGAGAGTTTGAAGCCTCAGTGACAGTGAACACAGAACTTAACTACTTTATGGGATGCCTGGGTGGCTCAGTGGTTGAGCATCTGCCTTCCACCCCAGGGTGTGATCCTGGAGTCCCAGGATCGAGTCCCACATCAGGCTCCTTGCAGGGAGCCTGCTTCTCCCTCTGCCTATGTCTGCCTCTCTCTCTCTCTGCCTCTCATGAATAAATAAATAAAATCTTAAAAAAAAAGTCTTTAAAAAAAAAAGAATTTAACTACTTTTCAAAGAACTATTCTTCTCATAACCTCTTCTGACCTTCATAAAGAACAGCAGAAGGAGAACAATGAGGTTTAATGTTAACCTCATACCAAATCTCACATGGACCCAACCATGGGAAAATAAAATCCTGAGGCCTATTTTATTCTATTCTAAAAGCAAGGGACACAGGTCCACCGAAGACCTGCAGCATCATGCAGCAGCATTCAACCAGCTTGTTGGCAAGTGTCCTAACACAGGTGCCCCGAGTCAGGGATTGAAATAGAGATCTACTATTCCAAAGCTCAACACATGTCAGATACAAAAGCTTTTCTGTATGGGGGGGGTGGTGGTGGTGGTGGTGGTGGTGGTGGTGGTGGTGGTAAACTATTGTCTTTTAATTTCACTTTCAGAACAAATTAATCTATCTTACCATACTCGGTGTGCATGTGTGTGTTTCTATTACTAATGATCCTACCAGATGTGTACTGTGCGCTCACCAGATAAAAACAGGGCCTTCCTTACCTGTGTTACCTCATCACCTGCGGTGCCTGGCATTTAAGTGTTCAATTAATCATGGCAGAGTAATGACACGTATATCCTACACAGACATATTGTCATTGCACAGCTAAATGAGGCTGAACACCTTACCTACTCAATAACACATCCAGTTTTGTTAACTCTTCTGAGACTCAGTTTCTTCATCAATAAAATGTGGATCATGGTGCTTTCTCCACAAGGTAATAATGAGGTATAGACAGGATAAGTTAGACAAAAATCTTAATGAGCCTTTAACAAAGGGCCATAAAATTCCGATCAAGAGCAAAAACAAAACAAACAACCCATTTTCAAGAAATCAGAAGTTACACAACAGTGACTATAAATACACAGAACCTCGGGAGGCTCCCCTAGCCTCACAGAAAGCTCCTTCAACTTCTTTGGGTTGGGTAAATCTAGGAATTTTAAGGAAAAGATACTGTTTTGTCAAAATGTAGATGACGGTTAGGAAAGCAAGGTGGGTGCCAGGCAGAAGTCTTCAGGGAGAGTGATGCAAAAGAAATGGATGGGAAATCCTTGGCAAGAATTTCCTGCCAAGACAAAAGGCTATTTTTTTCCTCTAAAATAATGGTATCCCTTTCCAAACCAGCAACCCCACCATGATCCTTAGGATCCTTACCACCGCTTTTTCTCCATCAATCTGGCCCCCTTGAATTGTTCACCCAAAGTGATACGTGTCTATATGTGTATGTAAGTAAAGCTTTAAGGAAAATTTATATAATTTTGTGTTCTTGCTTATGAATCTACACAGCAACATGGAAAACTATTTAACATTTAAAAACAAATCTAAGGGCAGCCCGGGTGGCTCAGAGGTTTAATGCTGCCTTCAGCCCAGGGCCTGATCCTGGAGTCCCGGGATCGAGTCCCACATCGGGCTCCCTGCATGGAGCCTGCTTCTCCCTCTGCCTGTGTCTCTGCCCCTCTCTCTCTCTCTCTCTCTCTCTGTCTCTCATGAATAAATAAAATATTTTTTAAAAATCTAATTATGCTACTATTCTGCTTATATATATGGTAATGAGTAAAAGTTATTAAACATTATATACCTGGCACTTTTTTTTATGTGCTTTATATGGGTCTCGTTTATTTCCTACAATTTCCTACATAATATATTTTTCTTAGGCTCATAAGTAAACTTGAAGACCTAAAAGGGTTAAGTAGTCTTTCCAAGGTTTTACAGCTAGAAAGTAAGTGGCAATTGGGATTTGATCCCACTGGGCTTTAATAGGTCACTAAAAAGCCCCCAGCTTAGTTAGCCTCTGTCCCCTTCACACCCCCTCCTGCCCAGTCCCATCCTCACACCATTCTCCATCCTGCTCTGTGGCCCTGGAGGCTGATCTCCATGGACACATCCAAAGTTTCCCTGACCCTTTTGGCTTCAGGTTGAGTTTGGAATCTCCTTCAACTTATGTTGGGTGACTCCAGAAATTGAAAGGTAAAAATACTGTTTCATCCAAATGTAGATGTTGGTTAGAGAAGCAAGATGGGTGACAGATTCAAGTCTTCAAGCAAAGCAATGCACAGGAAACAGGTAGGAAACCCAGATTCCACTTGTCAAAGAAAAAAAGGTGATTTTCCCAGAAAGAGTGCAGGCATGAAATGGGAAGGGAAGGAAGGAGGTCAGGATGCTGATTGCTCCGGTTCCTCCCTGCCAGGTCACCTATACCCAGATTCCTCAAAGGAACATCACACCCTCTCTAGACCTCTCTCCTTTGTGGTTCCAATAGCAGCTGCTTCTCCTCTTTTAGGTCAAGGGACAATAACAGCTGTACTATTACTAATTTCTGTTCCTATATTTTCTTTGGTTCCCTTCCATTCAGCTCACAACCTGATGTAGAGTCCCACTATAAATAAACTCTTTGACTCTATCTGATTTGAAAATACCATCTGTTTCCTGTTGGGTCTGGGGCTAATATAGCCTTCCAAATAATGCTTTGGTCAAAGAGCACCATAATGCCTCTGTGCTTTAAACCACCCATGCTCTTCTACAACTCTATGCTGTACACTCTGTGCTGCTACTAAGTGGAAGGCTTTCCCAATATTTGTGCCAGGGAATTCCTACTTCTCCTTAATAACTTATCATAACAGCTCTTTTGATCCCACCATTGGCATAATTAAGGCTTCTTCTATCATACTCTATTGGCATTTACAACTTCGAGAACACATCATATTGTATACATATGAGGAACAGGCAAGCTTCAACATCTACCACCAGGTACCTTAGGTAAAAACATGAGCACTGAATGTTTGAATGACTCTAGTACTTTGCTACATACTTTCTTTATTCAGTTCCTCCCAAGAAATCCATCAGACTACTGGCATTTCATTTAACAACATGGAGGACCACGCATCTTTAACCAAAGCATGAAATACTGAGAGCTCTGAAACTGGAATCACTCTTAGAAACTAAAAACCAACATAAAGCTTTATTTAAAAGCATATGGGGCAGCCCGGGTGGCTCAGTGGTTTAGAGCCGCCTTCGGCCCAGGGCATGATCCTGGAGACCCGGGATAGGGTCCCACATCGGGCTCCCTGCATGGGCCTGCTTCTCCCTCTGCCTGTGTCTCTGCCTCTCTCTCTCTCTCGCTCTCTCTGTGTGTGTGTGTGTGTGTCTCATGAATAAATAAATAAAATCTTAAAAAAAAAAAAGCATATGAGGGAAGAAGATTTCCTTTGAATCTCAGCTTGCCAGTAACATGTTTTCTTTAATAACTTTATTTACTGAAAAAGTCCATGTTAAACTTTTGAAAAATAAAGGTATTTTTCAGTAGTTCAGTATATAGTGACTGAGTTTTAAATTCTAATACAATTCACTTTTCAAAATTAGATCCTCAAACTACGCTTATATAATACATTGAAATAATAACTGATTTAAATTCACCTAAATAGCCTAGTGACTCATTAAAACAACTTTCTTTCTTGCTAATAATATAGTTCTCTCACACATAATTCATTTTTCATCTAGTTATTTCCAAAGAAGGCTGCATTACTATCACAGACCCCCTTTTGTTCTGAGAACTTAGGTCATCTCTTGCAGAGCAAGATGTCTCACACTTACGTGTAGACTTTCAAAGATTTAACAACATTCTTCACTCTTAAGATCTATTCTTATGATATGGTTGCTCAGAAAGTTAACTCTTCATCAAGCATTTTTAAATGATTTGATTCTTTGGATGTTTAGTGTCTTGAACTCTCAATTGCTCTAACTACAGAACTTATTTCCTCTTCTTATGGAAATACGTAACAATAAAATAAACCTGATTAACAGCTTAGTCCATGCAGCATGCAACATTCATAGATACTAAATGCCTCTTTAAAGGGTACTTAGTATTTACAAGTCATTTCTCCTCCCTCTAATGACCAAAACACTGGTGTTCTAAATAAAACATATACAATGATAGGGCAACTACTTCCTTGCCAAAGAATGGCTATGGCTTTCCATTATTTATTTTCAGTTCTGAAAATGAATCAAGAAACGCTACAAATCATTTTTTATGTGTGTAGAGATGAAGTTTTGGAAAAGGAAGGGGTTGCCTTCAGTTAATATCCCATAGGCTGAATATTTTGCATGTGATGTCTCATTTTATCCTACAGACCCTGTGAGACAAGGTCAGAAAGGCTAACAAACTAGCTGAAGGCCACACAGTTAGCAAGCATCTGAGTCTCTGATGCCCAGTCTCAGGTTCTTGCCATTATATCATGCTGCCTACCCACATACGCTGAGGCTACACATAAGTGAAAATATCCACATGATAGATTGAACTTGCCATTCTTCTTTACCCTATTATGTTTGCTCTCTAAGGAGAGTGAGGGAGGAGGAGAGATTTTTGTGTTAGTTCATTATCGCTGATCCTCATCACCAAAGAACTATTCTGTAAAATGAACTCACTCTTTCCCCAACAATGCCACATACTAGTAGACCCTTGACTGGACCCCTTAGTTTTCATTCTCAGAGGATCAGTGTTCTTAACGGTGTATCATCAATTCCTTTCAATTAAGTCAGGTCCTATTCCTGTCTGGATATTCAGCTCCCGGACAAATGGTTTCAATTATCCAGGGTCTATTTCTCAATCAGTAGCCAATTCCCTGGGATAAAATAGCTTACGTTCCTCAATGTCCCTCCAGAGTATTTTTTGAAAAGATTTAAAAGAATATTCCATTTCAGTGAATTGTCTAGGGAAAAAACTGTTTTCATTAGAGGGAAATTTTGTTAGGTCTGCTTTCTAAAGACACTGGAAATTCTAAGCAAACTCTTATGTTAAAAATCCATGAGAAGTAAAAAAAAAAAAAAATCTAAATGAATCGGAAAATATATAAACCCTGGTAGATTACATTTTAGACCAAAACACATTTGATGAATTTGAAACAATTGATACATGTATTAACTTACCTTGATTTATTATGCAAAATAATAATCAGCAATTTGAATCAATTATATCACTGTTTATTGTTGGTAAAAAGAAATTAATCTTCCTAAATAATTGAAGTACACAGATTTTATAATGAATGAATTTTGACAAATGTTGATGCACATGAAACCAAGACCCTAATCAAGTTACAGAACATTTCCATTACCCTATAAAGCTCTCCAGTGCTGCCTTCCAGCCAAGCCCCATTATTTCTACAAGGAACTATTTGTCTGATTTATAAAGTCATAGATAAGTTTTACCTGAAAATAAAACAAATGTGATCATATAATACATACTCTTTTGTGCCTGACTTCTTTCAGCAATTTAAGATTCATCCATGCTTTTGCATTTATCAGTAAATTTTTTATGGCTGAATAGAATTCCACTGTACAAATGAATAAACAACAATTTGTTTATTTATTCACTGGAAAGACTTTTTATTTTTAAAGATTTTATTTATTTATTCATGAGAAACACACAGAGAGAGGCAGAGATGGTCAGAGGTAGAAGCAGGCTCCACGCAGGGAGCCCGATGCGAGACTTGATCCCAGGACCCGAGGATCACAACCTGAGCCAAAGGCAGACACTCAACTACTGAGCCACCCAGGCACCCCTGCAGGACTTCTGAGTTATTTCCAGTTTAGGGCTTTATTATAAACATTCATGTAAAAGTACTTTTTTGTGGAAATATATTTTCATTTTGCTTGGATACATACCAGGGAAATACAACACTGCTGGGTAATAAAGTATATTTAACTGTACCAGAAACTGAACTACTTTCCAAAGTGATTGCACCATTTTAAATTCCTATCGGAAACATGTAATAGTTTCAGTTATTCCACACATCCTTATTCCCCACAGACTTTTTAATTATGGCCATTCAAGTATAAGGAGGTATCTTATTGTTTTTTTTTTCCATTTTCATGATAAATAATGATACTGAACAACTTTTAATAATATTGATTATAAATAAAAATATATACATTTATATGTATAGATGCTGGTAATGACTATTCAAATCTTTTGCCTTTAACATAAATTTGATTGTTATTGAAGTACAGGAGTTTGTTGTTTTTTAAAATATATATATATATTTTTTTTCTGGATACATGTTCATTGTTCTATGTATGTAGAAGCATCTTCTTTCAGAGAGCAGCTAGCCTTTTCATTTTAACTGAATTTTCTGATAAGCAGCTTTTCATTTTAATGAAGTCTAATTTTTCAACTTTTTAAAAAATGAGTAGTTTTATTCACTAAGAAATATAACCTAAAGTTATTCTACATTTTGTTCTAATAGCTTTACACTTTAAGTTTGTATACTTAAGTCTATGACCCACCCCAAAATAATCATTTTTTTTCATGTTTCCTGTTATTTCTATGTATATGGTGTTAAATGCATTAACCTCTTATGCAGAGTCCATGGTTTTTAATTCCATCTCTGTTATTTCAGCCATTGCACTTTTCACTTCTAGCACCTCCATTTTTTTATAGTTACCATTTCTTAGCTGAAATTCCCCATCTGTTCATGCACAATGTCCAACTTTTCCTTTAAGTTCTTGAACATTATTATAGCAGCTATGCTAACTCCAATATCTTGCCATCTGTTTTCAGGGACTGCTTGTCTTTTTGATTGGGTATCACATCTTCCTGCTTCTTATATATCATAATTATACATGATATACTGCAAGGAGTCTGGGTTATCTTTTCTTCCAGGTATTCTTAATTAATACCTATAATTCTTATAGGTATTAAGAATTATTCTGGCAGTTATTAAACTGTTGGCAGATCCTTTTGATTCTGTCAGACTAGTTTTTATACTCTATGAGAATGGGTCTATTTGGTTTTATTCTTAGCTCTAAGGACATCACCCTCATTCTAGATTGTGATCCTTACTCCTCAGGTGTGGCTTTTCTATATTCTCCCCTGAATTTCTGGGCTATTCAACAAGACCCTTCCACTCTAGTAAGGCCAGAACTCCAACATCTCAGAGCATTTTATGACCTTTGATATCTCTGTTAAGCATTCAGCCCTGTAGAAGCCACCTTCAGGGTCCTATAGAGTTCTGCTCTGTGCATGTGCAGCACACAGTCCTTGGCCAATAATATACAGGGAACTCCCATGAGTCCTACTTCTGCATTCTGCACAGTTGCCTTCTCCCTAGTACCCTGATCATCTAATTTTAGCAACTTCAGCAACTCTGAATATCAAACTCAAATGAACGCCTTAGCTAAATGAAAACAATGACCTCTGCTCTGGTCTCTCCTCCCTATCTGGATATCAGTAAATCTTGTGTATTTCCCTTATTCTGAGGCTCATACCTATACTATTTTCCAATGCCTAAAATCAGTTGCCATATAACTTAGTCCAGCTTCATGTGTTACTTACTGAGGTATGGTAAACTGTGCTGTTATTCTATCATGGTTGAGAAAATAAGTTGATATGCAATCTTAACATTAAATTAGTAGACAGTAGAGCAACTATAGATGGTTATTTCAATTGATGAACTTAGAATACTGTTCAAGTGAAATCCTAATCAAGGTAACCAACATGAAGAAAGGGTCAAGAGAATTTTATAAAACATCTCTAAGCCAAAGACGACAATAGTCAGGATTAACCATGTTGCTAATAATCTCTAAACTACATTTAGAAGATGTGTGTAACGTATCTGTATTATCCTAATAAAGAAAAGTGTCTTCTATAGCAGGTGATTCACTGCCTGTGTCAGAGAGCTTTGGAGTCTTCATTCTTCACACACAGTGTCATTTTTTTTTTCATAATATATAAAAGGAAGAGCTATTAGAAAAACTTATGTCATAAGCATTAAGTTTATGGATATATGCTTGAATTAACAACATATTTGGCCAAGATTCAAAATGACTTCATGTTTTCTGAGACCCAATTCAGTTACAACCTGAGGTCAAGCAAAGAAATTAGGTCTAAAAGCTGACATAAAAATAGATTTTCTCTCCATACTCTTTTAGGTACACATTAATAATGTTTGGAGTGCCTTCCTCTTCAATCCAGACCCTCTTCCCCAGTGAAATGATCTCCTCTGAGGGCTTCTGTTAATTCACTAAAAATGCCCACATAAACATTCCAAAGTCAAACCTCTCCCCAACTTTAAATATTCACCCATCTATCCACCTTGAAATCAACACTTCCAAAACGGAATCTCTTCTTTTCTCACAAAAATTACACCTTCTCATAAATGTCCATTCTGGCTGTTCTATGCACCTAGCCACTTAGAAGTAGACTTGTATCTCTCCTGCCATTAACACTTTCATCTGTCCAATCTATCACTAAGGCCCTAATAGTTCCTGCCCTTAATTATACTTAGTGTCATCCCCTTATATCCATTACTGCTCTAGTGCTAGCTTTTCTCATTATTCACTTGACCCATTTCCACAGCCTTCAAATTGGTTTCCCCTCCAATCTATCCACAACATAAGCCCCGTGTGACCAACTTGACCACACCTTTCCCATCTTAAAATCCACCAAATACCCTCCCAAATCACCATGATAACGTTTACACTGCTTTTGCTGCATCCCATCTCTCCTGCCTTAACTTCAATGTCTCCTCCTTGATATTTACACCAAACTGATAGAAGGTGAACAAATGATACTGCTTCAAGATCTCAACGCTTTGCACAAGGCAGACCATCTGCCTAAGACTAAATTCCTACTCCTCTTTGGGACTAAGATCAAACATTGCCTCCTCTGAGCTCCTGAGGTAGAGCAACCTGATTCCTTGAGCCTCTATTATGTCATAACTCATTTCTTATATTACACTACCTCTGAAATGACCTGTTGGTTCCCTACTAGGTTGTAAATGCCTTATGGAAATGAAGTGTAACAAATATGTCTTTATTCATCCATAATCTAGTACAATGCTTTATCCAAAACATACCTCCAATAAACACCGGGTGACAGATGAGTTACAGAAAAAAATGTCCACTTCAATTAAAGTACAGAGGGAATGCCCCAACTGCAATAAATATCAGTTCTGAAGTGTGGAGTGTTGCCCTGTGGCTGTGATGGAGGCTACTGAAAGCAACATCAGTATGACAACTGGCTCTTTAAAATATAGAAAAAGTGTCTAATTATTTTGATGACCAGTCACTATCTGTATTTTATTTCTTCCTTTGAAATATGAATGGACATGTTTTCAAATTTATGTGATCCTTAGCTCATCGTATATATGGTCTAGTGTGTGTGTGTATAGTATATAAAATACAGTTGACCCTTGAATGACACAAATTTGAACCACATGGGTCCACTGATACATAAGCTTTTTCAGTAAATATACTGGAAAGGTTTTTGTATATTTGCAACAATATGAAAAAACTCTTTGAAGATTTGCAACAGTTTGATAGGAAAGCAACTCACAAACAAACCACATAGCTTAGAAATACAAAAAAAAACAGGTATTATAAGAACATAAAATGATATGCAAAATATGTGTTAATTGATGGTCTATGTAATCGGTAAGGATTCTGATCAACAGTAGGCCATTAGTAGTTAAGTTTTGGGGGAATCAAAAGTTATAGGTGGTTTTTCAATTGTGGGGGGAGTTCAGTGCCTGTAACCCCCATGCTATTCAGGAGTCCAATGTGTGTGTGGACAACTACATAACTATATATATATGAATATATATATGAATCATATACAAATCAGTATACATTTTTTTTTAACCCAGAGACAAAAGGTGTTAATTTTTTTTCTCTTATTTTGTGATGATCCTTTGGCAAGTAATTTTAAAATTTTCAGTAATTATTTTTTTAAATATTTGAATTGGCAACCTAAGAGCATGGATCCACCCAAATGAGTGTGTTTAGCAAATCTGGACCTTTTAAATCATTATCCATTTCTTGCCTCATGCTTCTCTCTCAATCCTATACTTGCTTGAGGAAGGAAAAAGTCAGAGAAGGTACTGTCCTAGTAGACTCCCCACTATAGTCTGTTCATGGAGATCTAGTACTAGGGGCTACATGAAGAGCTTAGGATGGGTCCATACATTTAGGACAGGCGCCATTTCAAAGCCTGTGGTAGATCTTCAGTTAATATTTGAAAGGCTAATCATGCTAGTGATATCAATTTTAGTTATTCTTTAATGAGTATGTATACTATATATAAAGCAGTGTGTTGATTGTTGTGTGTTTATAGTTCTCATTTAGTTTCAGGATAAACCTATGAGGTATGTGTTATTGCTTCTTTATACAGAAGAGGCAACCCAGAGGTGGAGAGGAAAAAAAAGCACAGCACAACTCCAGAAAAAAGGCCTAGGCTCTACTCCTGCCTCTGACACTAGCTTTCTATTCAGAGAATAAGACTAGACCATCTCTAAAGCTCCTTCCAGCTTTAACATTGCCGGATTTGAATCAAAATGGTATTAGAATCATTTGTAAGAGAAACAGAGGTCGTGCTTCATAATAAAATCTCTATTAAAAATGCATTTTTTTAGTGTAGTAAACCTTCTCAGAGGAAATGAGGAGGATTAAATCAAAGCAGTCGAATGTAACTAGAAGTATGTAGACTATGCCCTTGTCAGAGGCGGTGTTTAACTAAGACAAGGTAGCAATTGCTACGGAGCCTTTTATTTTTCAGTATTATTGGAATGAGAAGCAATAATAATTTCTAATATTAAAGTTATCATTCTTTTCTACAATTTAATTTAGAAAATATAATAAAATCGCAACACTATTTCTGAAACACATTGTAAAAAATACTTCCAGATAGATGAACATTCATTAAGTTATTTGATGATCATTTGCAAAGGTGGAGCAGGGTGTAGGAGGAAAAAAGAGAAGAGCAATGGTTATTTGCAAACAATCTAGATTTGGTGGATTTTTTTTTTTTAATTCAAAATGTTTATCAAACAGGTAAGTGAAAGGTACGATTCTTTAACTATTCCATTAATACTCTACTTTCTTTTCACAATGGGATCCTCATGATTATGTAAAAACTGTCAAGGCCCTGCAAGTGATAATTCCTTTATTTTTATACCATCGGCCCTTTGAGCTTATGAGTTGTCAAGAGAGAACATGACATGATCACTGCCTGGTGGAGGTTCCAGAATGGCTTAAGTGCTTCATCTAACTTTTTCTGAATGTATCAGAGGTGTTAGTAGAGCTGCCAGTGCTTAAGACCTGAAAATGCTCTTTCCAGCTCAGCAAGACTGGGAATTGCTAAATATTTTACTTCCTTCTCCGAAAAGTAAAAAAAAAAAAAAAAGAAGAGATCTATTAAACTTTACTTAAACCAATCCTTCAAACTTACCTAAGCAGAGACTACCACCCCTTCACCACCACCATTTTCTTTCTCTCAGAAATACTTAACCCTATAAAACATTAGTGGGGGATTAATCTAGGATTGTGGCACATCCATAACTTAGCTATTTGGAACATTATGTCAAATGATAGACTTAATGTCATGAGTCCTTTTGCTTATCTCCATCTTTTTATTTATTTATTTATTTTTATAAATTTATATTTTATTGGTGTTCAATTTGCCAACATATAGAATAACACCCAGTGCTCATCCCATCAAGTGCCCACCTCAGTGCCCGTCGCCCAATCTCCATCTTATTTAATTGTTCACTTCTCCTCTTTGTCTCCTTTCTTTCCTCCACCTCCAACACATGCTCACACTTGGATTCTAAATTGTTGGTCCAAGACCAAGAGAGTCATGAGGACAAATTCTGGTCCATCTTCTTCAATGAACAAAGCTATTGACTTCCTGACAGCAAAATTATATGAAATTAGTGACATCTACTTCAATATGCATTAACCTCTTTTTAATAAGCTGCCTCTTTTATCTTCAGTACTCAATATGTTTTAGGATGTCTGTCTTCCTTATCTGGGACTCCTACTTACCTACAGACTTAAAAAATGTTTGGTGGCTGATATGATCAGTGCACTTCTTCTGAAATTAAAGTTTCTTTTGATATTGAGTTCAGTACATTTAAAGTAGAAATCAAATGACTTAGGCTGGTGACAAAGATTTAAGTCAATAGTGAGGAATTTAATTTGCTGGTGCTGGGTTTCACAATCAAATAGAGAGGATCTATCAAATCAAAATTTCAAGTGTTTCCAAAATTTTATTAAGTTAATTTATTCAACAAATACTAAATACCTTTTATGTGCCAGACACAGCTTTGGGTGCTGGAGATACTACTAATATGACCTGTCTATACCCTGTCCTTGCCTTCAAGAGGTTTTAGTCTAGCAAGAAGGGAAATATTCCTTTTATAATTAAGTTTATAGTGCTCTGATTACAATCATGATCATTGCCACGAGGGAGATAATTAAGACAACCTAACATAGTCTATAGGTGGGGACAATGTGTAAGGATGGAATCAGAGCAGGATGACCTGAGAAAGTGACATTTAAGCTAAGACCCAAAGAATAAGGAGGACTGGATAAATTTCCAGATAGCACTAAATGGAAAGAAGTGTGTCATATTTGAGGAGAAAGAAGGCCAGTGTGTTTGCAGTACAGAGAACAAGGCAGAATGTTGTGGGAGTCATCAAAGAATAAACAGGCCACCATCATAGGAGTTCAGAGGCAAATCTCTTTTTAGGATTATTACATGTGGTTTTTAAAAAAGTAATGGTTTTCTTTCTTCTTGGTACGTATGCAATACTGGAATATGCTCATGAATCCCAGTTATTTTCTCATATGTAAAACATAATTAAAATCTGACCCTGCCTGATATTTAAAACAAAAGAATTTACCCAATAAATAGGTCAATTTTAAACCTTTAGTAACTTAACAAAGGGACAACTCAGCTTAATTATAAATAATTTTTATCTAATCATTTAAAAACACCTATTAAAAATGTGTGCTGAGCAACAAAGTCTAGATTTCGTTTTTGGAAATGAAAATAATCTAATTCTTCAGGAATGCTCAATTACTTGGGCTTCCACTGATTCAAAATTAACTTCTTCACCTGTTAATCCAATTCTGTAAGGTTTACTCAGTTTTACTCTGAACTAGACTCAAAGTGCTCAATTTAGTGATAGCACATCTTTTACAAAAAACCATGACCAGGGCAGCCCGGGTGGCTCAGCGGTTTAGTGCCGCCTTCAGCCCAGGGTGTATGTAATCCTGGAGACCCGGGATCGAGTTCTACGTCAGGCTCCCTGCATGGAGCCTGCTTCTCCCTCTGCCTGGGTCTCTGCCTCTCTCTCTCTCTGTGTGTCTCTCATGAATAAATAAATAAAATCTTAAAAAAAGAAAAAACCATTACCATGTGAGTTATAATAACAGTTTGGAGACTGAAAGATATGGTCATCGGGGTCTTCTATCCTAGCTTTCTTACTTCCGGCGTGCTAAGCAAATGAAAAACTCAGACAAACTCACACACTAGATTTTTTACAACACAGTCTCTTGGGCAAAGTAATCACACTTACATAAAAGGAATTCCAGCATGGAACTAAAGACTATTCATATTTAAGTAACAACTTGATTCCAAAACCTGCAGAGCTCAAACCAAATAGCAAAATCAATTTTCCTATAAGCATTAAGATTTTTTTTTTTTTTTTTTAATATTGGGATGTGTGTTGTGTGGCACTGTCTTTTTGAAAAAAGGATGTTGAGGAGAAGAGACTGTTACTTGCTGAATCAGCTCTTACAGTTTCTTTGTTGTCCAGTAGCCAAATAACAGGATATGGGGGGTGGGGGGAATGGGGGGGAAATCAAGAACAGGACAAGTTAATGCATGTAATGAAGAGCTGAGAGCTTAGTTAGAGCTTGTAAGGCTTTTGGGATTCTGGAAGAAGCAAGGAGACTTTAAGAGTAGCAGTGGTGTATGGTAGTAAAACAAAGGAGAGACAGAGGGTAAATGATTTCATTTCTATTATAAAAGAATTCTCCCTTTGTTCTTTTTGAAGAAAAAAATTAAAGATTTTTTAATGTTTTTTCATTATTTTGGATGTCAGATTTATTTGTCTTTAAACATAACTCCATCCTTAAGTAGATGGACTTGCATTTTGTATGTTTGCAGTAAGATTGAGTAGTGATACTATCATATCACTTAAAACAGACATGCATGGAATAGGAGTAATACCATCCTGCAAACACAACAGCTCAAGTTTAATCCAGGTTATTTCCATATACTGGAGCATCCCTCTGCCAGGACTTTTTTCCCCTTTTCCTAAGTTTTCATAGAGTCACTGCCTGCTCAGGTATTATATCTAAGCTTAAAAATCTGTTCTGCGGAGGGATCCTCCCAGAACCTATAGCCATAATGCTGTCCAACATAACTCTCCACAGTAATGGAAGTGTTTCAGATCTGTTATTGTCCAACAGGGTCGCCTTATGTGACCACTGAGTATTTGAAATGTGACGGTATGACTGAAGGAGGGAACTTCAAATTTTATTTTATTTTAATTTAATTAAATAAAGTAAAATTTTGTTTTGAAATAAAAAATATAAATTGGAAATAGCCATATGTGGCTAGTGGTTACCATACAAAATCACAGCAGGACAAAGTCTCCAGTCTTGTGCTTCATTAGTATTGGGTCTCCTTTGCAGCACTTGGTGGCATTTGCAGTTAGATAGTGTTTATGATCATTTGTCTAATGACCATCTTCTCCACTAAACTATCAAAACTGCCTTGATCCCACTATGATAGTTCATGCCTGAAACACACTGGCAACTCAAAGAGCTGTTGACTGAGTGACTTACTTTTTAAATAAAACCTTTCATTATTGTAATCATATAATATCAGATGTTAATCTGTTGGATATGTGAGTACCAAAGGTTGATGTAAGAAACTTGGAACACTAGCTGTTTACAAGGTGAGAACTTTCTGATAAAGTCCATAAAGTGGTACCAAAAATTATCAAAAACTGTGGGAAATGTGTTTGCTTCAGATTTTTCCTAAACACACACATACACACAAGACACACACACACAAACACAGCTGCCTTCAGAAAAGTCTTCTATTTTGCTCTAAAATCTGTTCTGGCTGTGAAAACGATGGCACTCCTCTGCAAAAGAAAAAAATTCAATGCAAAACAAATTCACAACTTAGCTCAGGATGTCGGATAAAGTTGACTCCAAGAAGCTGTCCTCCCTAGTTTAAATGAACACTTTATCTTTAGTCATGGTAGCTAATTTTCTTAAATCGTTTGAAATATGTTAACTTCTCCAGACACAAATGCTCAATAGTTATTCTTTGTCAATGCTGAAAATGAAAGAAAATTATATTAGCATAATACAGTAAATGCAGATATTTTAAATATGGAGACCATTATTCTAAAATCCATCGTATCAACCCACAAAATCTCAGTATAAAGAGTGATGGAAAAGCATGCAGCTATGATTTGTGTCAGTGTTCTTCTTCCAGTGTGTACCTACATTTTCAGAAGGCCTACAAGGGAAAGGTTACAACCAAGACCATCAGGGCACCTGTGGCACTTTCACATCTCTGCTCAAAATAGGTATAGACATTTAAATTAATCATTTGGAGGTTGAAATACTAAGAAATTTCTGCCAAGTCCTATTATCATTGAGCAATAATTTAAGCAGGGAAGTTATTTGTCAAAAAGCACAGAACACCCTACACAGATTTAACATGTCAAACTAAAATGATCAAATTATTTTACTATTAAGGTAATTTCAAGATGGGTATGACATTTGGCTTTTTTGTCTTCTAAAAAATGAAAAATATCTTTGGATATCTTCAGCAATGTCTGACCTTCAGAGTCACTGACTATGCAAGTAATGTGGAGATCATGGTCATTGTTATAAGAATCTGAACCTCAAAGCCCAGACCAGGAAGTTCATTTCATTATCACAAAAATAACTTGAAGGTAGATTCAGCATAGATTCATAAAAATAAAGCACCAACAGGAAGGAGAATATTACATATTGAAAGCACTACAAATCAAGTAAGTGCTATATATCCCCAATCCTTGGAGAATTGCAAATGTGCCCTGGCTAAAACTGGTCTTGCAGAGTTTGACTTTTGTCTGGTTCTACAATGACATAGAATCCATTTAATCCCACAGCAGTGAAAATGAGAGCATGCTTTGGCTATAGGGTGAACTGTTAAAGGTTAATTGAGTTTTAGATACTTACCCCTAATTGTTTAAGATTTTATCCTAATATCAATTTCTACATTAATGCACAGGCTCCCTAAGACCATAGGGAATATATTTCATTTTAAAATTAAATGTGTCCTTCTGCTCAAAAAGAAAAGCATTTTTCCCAGATAATTCTTACAATCAGAATCCAACTTCCTAGATGAAATAGGTCAAATTAATCAAAATTCCTCTAAAATGTCACTTTAAGTAAATGAATAACTAAAAGAGTTACCTAGTTAATTCAAACACTGTGGATATCAATGTAGAAAATTTGGGACACTAATTAAATATGAAAATACAGAACATGTCATTTATCTCAGGGAACTGTATTTTCATAACACTAACACTTCAACTTAAATTAATGTCAACACTTCAACTATTTTCCTTCCATAACTAGAAAACTGAGTACTGCTGGTTGGACAAGAGTTAGATTAACATGCTATTTATTCTAGCATTCAGAGCAGCTCATCAATAAAAAAAGAATTACCATAAGTATTTTTAAGTTACTAGAGCATGATTATGTATAATCGGACAATATCTTTAAAGATACGCCTATTTGTTGTCACAATAAACCATCTGGTAAGCTTCAGAGAGCCATTTTTGAGAGGTAGAGAATGGGCCCAGCTTTCAGAACACCTGGTTGAGGAAACTCTTAATTTACAAAACAAATGAAATTAAAGGAGATTGATTTGTATTGCAAAAGAATCCCCAGTATGGGGAAAAGAAACACCTACCCCTCAAATCCCTTTACCAATAGCATTTCTAGGCCTTTGTGTATTTGGATTTACAATACTCTATCTTATTTAATGTATAACCTTTAAGATACACAACAGCAGCAGCATCAATAACAGTACCTATAATTTATGAAGCAATTTTTGTGGTCTACACATGATGCTGAATCTATGTATTTATTATCTTCTTATGTCTCATAGCACCCCTAAGAGTTCAGTTCTCTTCTTTTCCTTTTTTAGGGAGAATGCTGTGACTCAGGGTAACTTCTCAAGACTTTGCAACTTCCTTGGAAAAAGAGAATAAAAGGAAAAAAAAATTTTTTTTTTTTTTTTTTTTTTTGGAAAAAATTTTTTTTTTAATTTTCAAAAGGCTTTTAGAGGAGTACTATGGAGAGATGTGCCTCGGTGGCTCAGTCATTAAGCGTCGAACTCTCGATTTTGGCTCAGGTCACGATCTCAGGGTCACAGAATGGAGCCCTGTATTGGGTTCCCTACTCAGCAGGGAGTCTGCTTGAGATTCTCTCTCCCACTCTCCTTCAGCCTCTCCCCCTGCTTGCTCACTCTCTCTCTTTTAAATAAATAAATCTTAAAAAAAAAAGAGGAGTGCTACTGTGACTATCTTCAAGGCTTCCATACATGTCAAAGCTTAATTCTCTTGCTATGTAAATATTTTCCACTTTTTCAGACACATTAGAAAAACAAGTCAAATGTCAGTTATTATCACTACCAGTATGGGCCTTTTGACCTGATAAGACAGATATGGATGGAGGTTTCTTAGGTAATTTTGTTCAATGTGTGTTATCCACCACAGAACAGAGGACTGGCAATGTCTTGGTCCAAGCTTTATAAACTCCAAAGCATTTATAAGCTTGAGTCACTTTCCAGGGCCACCAGGCCAGCAAGTTGGCAATTGCCTATCAAAAGAGCCATCACACAGAATGGTTCCTGGTTTTTACTGTCATAACCAAGGATCTAGCATCTTCTGAAACTCCATGATTTATCATATAACAAAATAGTTCATGGAGAACACCTTGCTATTTCAGGTCATACATAAATGACTCTATACTACCCGACACTTTGGTCCCTGTGACTGGTCCCAAAAGTGGTTCTTCAGTTTAGCAGAGGTATGCTAAATGCTTAGCAGGTAATATGAAGGAAAAAAAAAATGGTATACACAGAACAACAAAAACCCAAGATCTATTCCAATGTATAGACATAATTTCACAGAATAGTTGAGAGCAGGTTTCAAGATATTTGTTTGCAGTGACTCCCCATCTCCAGTATCAGAGATATCTCTGTTTAACATTAGGCCTCTAGAAATCAGACTTCAACAATCATAACTCACTAGGATTGCTTACACATACGACCATTCTTTTGGCTCTGTCCAGGTGACTACACTAAGGATTTGAGGCTGTGATAATTGTGGTAAGTGCCGTTACTGTCAGTATGGTCTATTTGGAAGAACCAGAGTGACCATAATCTCAGGTCCGAAATAGTACCTCAGTAAATGTTTCTCAAAGGCAAGAGCTGTGTTGTCCAACATCATACCTGGTAGCTACAGTGGTTATTGACATTTAATTAAGTAAATTTTTAAAATTTAATTAAATAATGAAATGCATATTTGCATTCCATAGTCAACTCACCATATTTCAAGTTTTCAATGGCCACATTTCATTAGCTACCATATGAGGCAGCACAAATACAGTTTGGCTCTGGCCTAGAGTAACAATTCCCAACTTGTAACCTTGACCAGGGTTTAAATCAAGACCAGCCTTTGGATTTGGGCTCATATACCAACACTGGTCAATTTGAACCAGCATCTTGGAAGAGTAAAAAAAAATGCAGCGTAATAGTGAAGTCTCTCTGGGACATAGAAATGAGGACTGGTAGCTCCATATGCCAAGTACACTTCCTAAGACCTTCAATTAGCATCAATATCTGGGATCCCTGGGTGGCGCAGCAGTTTGGCGCCTGCCTTTGGCCCAGGGCGCGATCCTGGAGACCCGGGATCGAATCCCACGTCGGGCTCCCGGTGCATGGAGCCTGCTTCTCCCTCTGCCTATGTCTCTGCCTGTCTCTCTCTCTCTCTCTCTCTCTCTGTGTGTGTGTGTGTGTGTGTGTGTGACTATCATAAATAAATAAAATTAAAAAAAAAATTAGCATCAATATCAATAACCCACTGCCAAGTATCTAAAGCCAACAGGCACCACATCTTGGAAATAACCCATGTCTTTCAATATGCCATTTCAGAAAAGGCATGAGAGGAGTCACTCCCCCCAGGCACTCAGAGTTAAATAAGTCTTTGACATCTTCTCTGTTCACAATCTAGATCCTAGTCCCAAACAGACCAGTCTTATTAGTAAAGTCAGAAAATACAAATTGGTGATACAGATAATAGCAATGCAATTTTTAAAATGTCTATTTACCTTCATGAAAACCTTATCCTCTGAGTATCATTTCTTTCTCTCTCTCTCTTTTGTTAAGTAAACAATTGAGTCACTGTTAATGGCTTCAATCTAGAGTCCATACTCTTCCCTGATGGAACTCAATCTAATCAGAGATGTTCCCTTCACTTAGAAATCATTTTTGGATACTCTGACTCCAACAGGCCTTTGGTAAACCAAACAGAACTGTGTACAACATTTCAAATGCAGCATCTGGTCTAGTCTAAATTTCTAAATGACAGGCACATCAAGCAAGCACAACATGCATTTGGAATTAGGCAGAGAATGAAAAATCAGGCCTCTAGCTATCATTAGCAATCATCTTCCCTGGACTCTGCCTCTACTCCCTGCTACACCACCTTTACCTTCCACAGACCTCTTGCTGATATCATGATTAGCTTGTCAAATCAAATTCAGCAGTGCACAGGCATCTATAGTGACATTTCTCATTTTGCATTTTCATTCACTAGGAAGAAATGGACTCTACTTAGTAGGTAGATTATCCATTATCTACTGCAATTCTAAACCATTTGAGTTGCATTACTAAAATGAACTGGCACTGAAAACAGAGGAATAAGAATGCATACTGATAGAAAAGTAAGTAGGAACAAGGGATCTCTTTTTGTGCTTACTTTCCAGTAAATTTCCTAGAGCTTCAACAAGGACAAAGTGATGCAGTTTATTTCGGCTACAACCACTGAGTGAGATTTCAGCCTTTAACAATCTTAATGACCTGCCAGTCATCGCTATGATTGATAATAAAAGAGAAAGCACTGAAAATTCGAATTAGCTATTCATGTCCCTCATCTCTAAAGCAGTGTTTCTCCACCCAAGGACAATCTTGCCCCTCTCCCATCCCTTGGGGTATTTGGTAATGTCTCTTATTACTTTCAGTTTTCACAATTGGGGGTGAAGATGCTACTGGCATCTAATGGAATCAGGTTAGAGATGATCTAAACGTCCTACAATACACAGGGCAGTCCCCTCACAACAAAGAATTACCTAGCCCCAAATGTCGGTAATTCTGACTTTAAAAATCATAACCTAAAGCTATGTATGATCACTACCACTTACTTGATTATTCAAAGACTTACAATCTGCATGGATATGAGCTGCTTAAAATATAATAATAAATAATAATAAAATGTCTTCTGTCCATTCACAGAATTCAAGCTTAAACAAAGGCACAATTAATGTGTAGAGTGTGAAGAGGTACATCTATTAGTAAAAATAATATTATTCAACATAGGCTATTTTGTTATTTGTTCAATCCTTATTCATTTTATCTCCTGGACTAATAGAGTAATTTTCTTTTTAATCTACCTTCAGCATTTAAATATTGTTGGATCAAGTTCTCACTGTCAAAAAGACATTAATTATAAAAAAGTAGAATGTGACCATCTTTATAATGCTAAGTATTTTCTGGAAAACCCTTATGTCAAAATTGCCTAATAATTCTGAAGATAGTTTTTTTTCCTTTCAATTCTATAGGTACTATTATTTAATAATAACTTTCATACTTCTAAAAGATAGAATTTACAACAGAAATCATAGCACAAAGTGGAATTAAGTGGCATTAAGTTGTTCCTTATCTTTGAGAAAGTTGAACTAAGGGTTTGGGATACGCAAGGGCATGGTAATGCATGTTTCTTTCCCATGTACTACAGAAAAGTAAAAGTAAACACACAGTAGTTAGCCTGTAATAGCTTATCAGTGTCCCTGTCTTGCTTTGTCACTTGATTACCATGTACTGCTCATTCATGGGCATACACATAGGCACACAGGATGAGAGTCAATATTTCTCAGTGTTGGGATCCCTGGGTGGCACAGCGGTTTGGCGCCTGCCTTTGGCCCAGGGCGCGATCCTGAAGACCCGGGATCGAATCCCACGTCGGGCTCCCTACATGGAGCCTGCTTCTCCCTCTGCCTGTGTCTCTGCCTCTCTCTCTCTATCATAAATAAAAATTTAAAAAATATATATATATTTCTCAGTGTTTTCTACAGGTAGATTATAAAACCTGAAAAAAATGCTGTGTCCACCTGTTATAACTATCTTTTCCTTTAGTCTTTGTTAACATTATTAATAAAAGAAAATGCCAAGTATCACGTCTTCAATTGCAAAAGAAAACACATGTACTTTAAAAGTAGGTCTCAAACCTTCTTAGCAATAGTTGAATACAATAATTTAAAGTACTACTGAGAAAATAAGTGATGGCATACAAATATTGTTACCTCCAACAACTCACTTTGCCTCTGAATTTTCAAGTCAATTATTTCATAAAAGACTTGCCTTGATTGAATAAATAGAAATGTTCCAAAATAGTTACTATCTGGCACAGAAGTTGTGGTGTATTTGACATGATATTTTTATCTTGAAAATATGAATTAAATGTTCCAGAAGGAATCTCAAGCTTCCCATTTGGGAAAGAAGAAAGGACCAATATTTGATGCTTACATGCTGATACTGTAGTGGGAAATATCAAAATGTGCAAGGATGAAGCAGTCTTTCACTTACATAGAAACTGTCAAGGGCTAGCTCCATGTTGAACCATTATAGAACATAATTATAAAACCTAAAAATAAAAACCACGACTTTGAGCCATGGTAAGCCCTCAGCACACTCAACAAATACATGATTGTTTAAATATGGAACAAACTTGCTGTTTAAATGTGGGGGGAAGTACACACATGCTTTAAGATAAACACTGTTTGAGGGATCCCTGGGTGGCACAGCGGTTTGGCGCCTGCCTTTGGCCCAGGGCGCGATCCTGGAGATCCGGGATCGAATCCCACGTCAGGCTCCCAGTGCATGGAGCCTGCTTCTCCCTCTGCCTGTGTCTCTGCCTCTCTCTCTCTCACTGTGTCCCTATCATGAATAAATAAAAATTAAAAAAAAAAAAACTTAAAAGATAAACACTGAGAGATGAACAAAGCTAGCAGGTATTTATAGGATAGTAAAAAAAAAAAAAAAAAAAAAAAATCATTTAAATGAAAACCTATTGCCAGAAGTCTAATTTTGCGCAATGTCACCCTCCTTCTACCCTACACAGCTTTTAAATATGTTCATCTTGCTCTAATTGCTCAGTCAGTAATGGACAGAGCCTTCTAAACAAAAACCTATTATTGTACGAAAGAAAAATGAACAGGTAAGTTGCTAACATAACAGACCCTTGGTACAATTTTAAACAGGCATGCAAAATAACATTTGCTATATGCCCACCACCTTGCCTAGCCCTGGTATCTGACACTGGGCTCTACTTCACAATTTAGGATACAACAGAAGTAAGAAACATCTACTCTGGTATATTAAAAATACAAGGCAGCAGTAAGTTTTGTGACTACCAGGTGGAGAAGTATCCACTGTGGATGAAGCTTTCAAGTCCTCAATAACTTTGGACGTCTTAAATCAATCATCCACAAAATATAGCTTATATAGCTTTGTGTATTCAATTCTTAAGTGTAATAAAGATATACCATCAGACACAGTAAGTAAAAAGGATCTCATGTGAAAGCTTCATTTTATGATAATTTATGACCATAGAGATAAAAATGCAGAAGGAAAAAAAACTCTCAACAGTCACATGAATGATTATATGTAACATATTAGTGAGTTATCCTAAGAGTATATATAATAGAATTCTTACCAGTTAAATATTCATATAATATGGTACTACTTTTAGGAGCTCAACCTTGTGGGCTGCCTGGATGGCTCAGTTGGTCGAGTGTCCAACACTTGGTTTCAGCTCAGGTCATGATCTCAGGGTCATGAGATCGAGGCCTGCATCCAGCTCCACTCAGCGGGGAATCTGTTGGAGATTGTTGCTCTCCTTCTCCCTCTACCCCCACCCCTAATGACCATTCTCTCTCTCTCCAAAATAAATAAATCTTAAAAAAGAGAAAAAAAGAGGTCAAAATTGCATTTATTCAGTGCCCTAGGGAATCTGCCAGAAGTTGGGAGGAATATCCTTAGGTGAAATAACAAAATATTAAGTAACCCTTCAGTGGTAACTACATAGCAGGCAATGCTCTGAGTGCTAGATACAAACTAACTCTGCCATGTGTTAATTATGAGGAACTGAGGCAAGAAGCAGAGTAACATGGCCAGAGGCACATAGAGAGCAAGTGGCACAGCCAGGATTCAAGCCCTGGCAGTGTAGCTCCAGATACCATGTTCACTGGTCTCCTCTGGCTCCAGGAAATTCCCTCCTTCCTCACCTTCTCATCACCTCCCTACTGTTCCTTTGTCTGATTACCATCCAATAGCCATACTCTGAAACCAGAGATCCACAACCACCAGGTGTGAGCTGTGTATTTGTTAGCAATCACCTTTCTGGCATTCAAGGACTAAAGAGACCATGAAACAATTTAGCAATAATGATAGGGCAAGGACTATAAGAGAGCAACATTACCCTTCAGTGTCTGTAAAAGCACTCATGTGGGGCACCTGGGTGGCTCTGTCAGTTGGGCATCTGACTCTTGATTTTGGCTTGGGTTGTAATCTTGGAGTCATGGGATCAGACCTCACATCAAGCTTCCTGCTCAGCATGGAATCTGATTGAGTATCTCTCTCCCTCTGCCCTTCCCTCTGCTCATGCTTTCTCTCTCTCTCATTTTCTAAGTAAATAAATAACATCTTCAAAAAAACCATGATTATTATACCCATCACTCGTTTCTCTTTCTGCGCTCTGTCATTGTTTCTATAGAACCCCATTGACTGCCTTGCTAGCTCTCTCATATACCCACAAAAGAAGGTTTGCATGTGTTCTGGTAAAGAGCAATGTTCCTTCAAGCTGGCATGACCTCACACTCCACTTCTTGATTCTTCTCTAAGCAGTTTCTTCTGTACACATGGGTGAAAACCCAAGCCTAAAAGCCAGTACCCTAACCTACAAAAGAATAGCACCCAATAGACCAAGCAGCCCACATTTTCATTAACGAAGGGCCTACTGTGTGAACCATGCAATAAATGGCACCTGCTGAGTCTTTTACATGCACCAACAGCTCTTTATTTTTTTTTAATTTTTATTTATTTATAATAGTTACACAGAGAGAGAGAGAGAGGCAGAGACACAGGCAGAGGGAGAAGCAGGCTCCATGCACTGGGAGCCCGGCATGGGATTCGATCCCGGGTCTCCAGGATCGTGCCCTGGGTCAAAGGCAGGTGCCAAACCGCTGCGCCACCCAGGGATCCCCCAACAGCTCTTTAAAGCAGAACCACCTCCATTCTATCCATGAGAACACTGAAGATTCATAGAGAACAAACGATGTGTTCAAGATCTCATGGCTAGTTAGGATTGAAGGCAGAATTCTAACTAGGTCTGTTCTAGAAAGTCTATACTTGGTAATATTGTTTGCACAAGGGTATCTTATATATTCTTCAATTCTTCTTCCATTAATCTGCATTCTCCCTAGGAGCAGGGACTATGTTTTGTTCACCCCCATCTCCATTATATTTCCTAAGAAAGGAGCACACAGAACTCCTCAAACTACTCAAAATATATGAGAGGACAATTCCTAGCGCCCAGTAGGCACCTAAGGGCTTACAGAATAAATGGATACATACAGATTAGGATAAGAAGTCTTAAAAATACTCCATTTAACCTAATTTGAAGGCATTTTGATGCAATAATAGCCCTGGATTCCCAGTTTTCTCTCACCTTCCTGTCTCTGACCTCCCCCATCCTCATCTCTTATTTCTCCACCTTCATCTTTTGTCTGTGTCCATCTCTCTCACACATCATCAGTGTCACCACCTGTCACTGCAGCTACTGCATCCATTAACACACCATATGCATGGTCAACAATCTCATGTGAAATATCCCTAATCACATCTGAGATCAAACCTGAAATAAGCACACTAATGGTATTGACATGACAAAGAACTCCACCTCAGTTAGCTTTCTGCACAAGACAAGCCTCCTAAGCTAAGGAGTCTCAACACTGACACCTGGATCTCAAAAACAAGTGTAACTCTCAATCTCTCCCACAGGTATTACTGTGGTCTCAGTGTGTGCCCACAAAATTCCCATCTGTACCCTCAGACTCTCATGGTGTTAGAAAGTGAAGCATTTGGCAGGTGATTAGGCCATGAGAGGGGAGACCCATGAAAGAGATGAATGCTCTTATAAACGAGATCTTGCAGAGATCTTCCCTAGCCCCTCTTGCCATGTGAAGATACCATGAGAAGTTTGCAATCCAGAAGATGGCCTTTATCTAGCCATGTTGCCACCTTGATTTCAGACTAGAAGTCTGATGTTCCAGAAGTCTCTGGAAACTGTGAGAAATCAATTATTGTTGTTTATGAGCTACTTAATCTGCAATATTTTGTTATAGTGGTCCAGACTAAGGCATGCATGCACCCACAAGTAATGACTTCCCTTTGGCCTAGTATTGACATTGTCATGCAGTAAGACATTCCTCCCCACGTGCCAACTCTTGTGCTCCAAGTTCTTCATGTATCCTTTCCTGGAAAACCCCAATTTCAAGGTATAGAGACTATACCGACAGCTACATTTGACAGAAGAGGACCAAGACACAGAGGGGCTCAGTAACTTACTTTACCATCACAAAGTTACTACGGGGAAAATATTCTTTCCTAGAACCCACATCGTCTTAACACAGACTCTTACCTTCCCTGCAGTACCGCTCTGGCTGTGTTCTGTGATCTTGGTGTTATTTGCATGGCAAATTTTCTAAGAATTACCCTAATTTCTCTTGCACCAGAATAGTATGTCCCCCATGAAGGCACTCAATTTAGTAATTCATTTGCATTCACTAATTGGTGTTCTAAACACATGGTTAGCAAAGTGTGGTCTCTAGACCAGCAACATTAGCACCACTTGGGAGCATGTCAGAAATGCTCAACCTCAGGCCCTATCCTAGACCAACTGCATCCCAAACTCTGCGGCTGGGGCCCAACTGCCTGGGATCTTATTAAGCCTTCGAAGTAATTCTGATCTATGTTAAAGTTTGAGAATGGCTGATATTTACTGAAAGTTTTAGGTAATGTTCTCTCTGAAGACTCATGGTCAAAATGAAGATAGAAACTGCATCGTGAGGCATCTTGCTTCAGTAAAATCCAGAGGCACATTCTGTCTATAATTCTTCATACTGTCATCTGTCCTCACATATCAGCTTTCTGCTCATAATTTCCAAATTGCAACCACCTAACAGCTTCTAAAATGAGTGTCTGGCCTGGCAGATTTTAAAATGCTAGGAGAGTAAATATCTTTGTTTCTGGATTGGACTTGTCCGATGCAGGTGACCAAATCACTCCACATCTGAGAGCAAATTAATTACCCCTTAACATAAGTATATTTTCATGCCAAGTATGGTCTATAATGAGGTCTTTACCATGCAACCATACTTCAAGCAATCATTCACTGAAGTAACCATATTTTAATTACTGGCACTTCTTTCATTATGTATTCTCTATATACAATACACCTGTCAGAAAAACATTTCTTGTTTGACGGATTGTCAGCTCCTTTTTTCCTTGAGTCCTATGTTGTCCACCACCACTACCCACTGACATTTTTTTTTTTTTCTGTTAACTAGAGTCAAGCACTGCACAAGTTCTTGGGGATTTGGAGCCAAATTGGATGGTTGACCAGCCCTAATGGTTGGCAGAGACTTTTATCTGCTCCTCTGAGATCACTGTTCACACGTTCTCACAGTATATCTGTCTGCTGCAATTAGGGTGCTGCAAAGCTGTTGTTGATAAAGTGACATTTGCTCTAAGCATTGTCACTTTGAAGAATACCCACGAAGGAAAATGAAAATCGATGTAATTACAAGTCATCAACTGCAAATTTCATTCACTTACTTGCTTCAAAACTGCCAAATGAAAATAATTTCAGTTTACCTTAATAACAATATATGGATAGTCAGTTTTTTTGAAAAGCTTATTTTCAATCTGCATTTCTAATATTAAAAAGAGGAAAAGCACTCAGTCCAATTTTCTCTAGTTAGAGAATCCTAACTTTTCACAAAACACTTGCAATTAAGTGGTTGCCTAATAATTTACTACAATAAGTATTGAAATGTGTGTTTTAAGCCAAATGCTTTTTTAACTTTTGACTACTGTCTTACCTGAATAGTTATATTTTTAAATTCTAATAACTTTTGTGAAGAAGGTGGCACCCAAATAAGGTATCATGTATGATCAATGCAGTACAATGAATACATTGATCACATGACATTTATTATCTTTCTAAAATTTTCTGTACTCATTATTGTGGGAAAATATATAACAAAAGAAACAACTGAAGGTCAGTTTCCTCCAAACAACTTTGGAAACTCTGAGCAAATAGAAAGATAATTCCATCTAGCAGACAGTAAGAGTAACTGTTAATTAATAAATGTGGACAATATACTCCTCAGCACAAGTCAAAACCTGGTGGCTGCCTCTAAACAAATTTTGTTTGCCCCCTGATAATCTTTTTTCATTTATTTTCCAGTGTTAAACATTTATGAGATTGCATTTCAATATTTAATTTATATATCTTTGAAAAACCTAGGCCACCTGGCAACATGGGCTGTTAACCCCTACATCAATGATGGGCTAACCTCACTCTGTAATATCCTGAGGGGGCTCCTGTGGGCCTCTGAGTTAGCATCTGTTTTGTGTTCTGTCGTAGTTAAAGGAAAGTCCTCTCATTACCAGCCTAGAGTCATCAATGTAGATATCAAAAGGAGGTGGGACATGGGGTAAACTTTGAAGAATGGACAGGAAAGAAAATGGGGATGAGGGATTGGGGGTCTCTGAGGTTATAGTAGTGGTGTAGGCAAAGCTTCAGGAGTGAAGGTGGGGGACAGATGTATAAGTCAAGAGCAATAGTAAATGGAAAGTTCTGACTGGGAGAGAGGTATAGGAATGGGGCATATTGTGAGAAAGCCCAGAAAGAACTGACTGCAGAGTAACTGAAGAGAGCCTTGAATGCCAACTCAAGGAGCTTCTGGGACATTATCCAAGAAACAGCTCTTAGCTTGTTTGAAAAACTAATCAACCCACTCCACATGTAATTTCACCATATTCATATGCCCACTTAAGCTTGGGTAACTGCACTATTACTACTATGGTAATCTGGCAGCAGTGGTGCCCAAACTGAAGAGGACTGGCATCGGAAGCAGAGAGCAATTGGCAAGGAAGGGGAAAAGCAAAGGAAGCTGTGGAGGGTCATTATGTATACAAGCACCTGAGTCACACCGGCTGGGTTCCAAGACTAAGTACCAAGACTTTCTGCAGGTCTTTTAACATCTTTGAGCCCGAATTTTCTCAGCTCTGAGGAGGAAATAGTACTTGTGTCAGAAAACTATGCTAAGGATTTAATAAAGCAATACATGTTATATATGCTTGGAAGAGTTTTAGGCACAAAGTAAGAGCTTAATAAACATTAACCATACCACTATCATCATCATCATCATCATCATCACTTAAACTGTACTGAGTCCTGAAGGGGGTGTCTCAGATTTCCATTTCTATCTCTGGTGGCCCCAGACATAGAGATGGAAGTAAAGAGGTTATGAGAACATATAGGACTCAGTTATTCCAGAAATGTGGGAAGGTGGCCTACTCCCAAGTATTCAAAGATCACTGCATGAACCTGAAGGTGGGTGATACTTTAAGACAATAGAGATGGGAAAGGTCAAAAATAGAATCTGCTCCTTGGAGGAGTCACATGTAAAGTGTGAGTAGCACAGAGGGGCAGAACTATTCAGAAAGCAGTGTAAAAGGCAGAATTCAAAAGGAAGGTCTGAGCCACGATGCCATTTGAAAAACAGCTAATAACGTTTGAATTAAGTTCTACCAAGTAAAGGAATTAGGAGCATAGATAAGCCACATCATCAAGAGCATCATCATGAGAAAACATCTACTATGTGCCACATACTGTTTATCCCCTTAAGTCCTCAGCATAACTACCTCCCTATTTGATAGATGAAGACAGTGAGGCTTAGAGAGGTAAAAATCCTTGCTCAGAAGCACCCAGCTTTAGATAGCATGGATTAAGAGTAGAATCCAGAGTCCTCACTCTTAATCCTTTGCTGCATTCCTTCCCATAAAAAGAAAGAGAAATCTGTTTGTTTTTATAAGCAAAGAGAAAGAAATAAAAGATACCAAAAGGCAGAAGTGAATGAGTCATGCCTCTAAAGAAGAGAAAGGTAATGGGTTTATGAGCTGGGCAGAGGGCCATCACAAGGCTGAATTGGGCTCGGAACACAGAGAAAAGCATTTAAAAATTAAGAAGGATTGGGGCACCTGGGAGGTTCAGTTGGTAAGCATCTGACTCTTGATTTCAGCTCAGGCCATGATCTCAGGGTTGTGAAATTGAGCCCTGCCTGGGGAAGGAGAGAGAGAGAGAGAGAGAGAGATTCTCTCTTTCCCTCTCCCTTTGCCCCGCCCCCAGCCACTTGTGCAGGTATGGTTCATGCACCTGCTTCCTTGCTCTCTCACTCTCTCTCTCTCTCTCTCTCTCTCTCACACTCACACACACACACACACACACACACACACTAAAATCTTTTAAACAAATTAAGAGGGATTGAGGAGGGGGCTAAAAGACTAAAATAAATACGTTTGATAAGTTGAATATCTGGTGAGAGCAAGTGGTCCCAAGATCAAATGCATTTCAGTTAGAAAGTAGAACAAGTAGGAGGATTTCATTGCTTCATTTCACCAAAGAAATGAGAACCAGAATTCTGATTTCAAATTCAATTACAAGAGAATTTTGGAATTATCTGTTGTGCTTTTGTCCAGCTTGGGTGGAGTTATTATTTTTTTGCTTGAGAGGCTGCCAGAACTTACAATGACACTGACTTCAAAGATATACATTTGGTGGTAGTAAATAACATCTACTCCAGGACTGCTGCAACCACACTATACCACAACCACACCACAACCACATCACATCCCACCACACCCCAGAGCATGGCACCACAGCCCACAACAGCTAACCCACAGAACAGCTAAAACAAGGAGCTTACTCCCCAGCAGGTACCATACTAACTAGGCCAGTATCCCATTTCATTTAATATTCAGAACTATTCCCCATGTGATTGGTCCCAACATCAGCTACAATCACAAGTGATGACCTAAGGTTCAGTCCATAATTGTCAAGTGGCCATGCCAATTTAATCTTTAAAACCAAGCCTGTCTACCGCTTCCTACACTTTGACTTTCTTCTTGCTATCTGGGTAAATCCCTTAGAATTTGAAACATCTATTTATTCTCTGAGAAAGTTAAGCATTTAGGTGTTCAGACAGCATATATAGTTTATGATACTCTCATACAAGGATCTAGAGAAAGGTGCTATCTGATGTGCAGGAAGCAGTTAAAGTACTACATCTTTAGTACAAAAGTTTGGCAAAGTTTGGGAGGGAGGGACAAGAAGGAAAAACCGAAAAAAAAAAAAAAAACCCACAATGAAGAGTCTTTGTATGCTTTGAAGAAGATGGTGCTAGAAAAAAAAAAAATTCAATCCTAAGCAGGGTGAAATGATCATTACTGCCAAGGACATTTTTGATTAGGAAGCAAACAAAAGATTAAATTATAAGTGCTAAGTGAAAGAAAAGAGACAAAAGTTACATTTATATGAGTATACACTTGTATACATACTGCAAGTCCATTTACATGAAATAACTAGAATAGGATAAATTCATAGAGATGAAATGCAGATTAACCATTAGTAAGGGCTGGGATCATAGGACAGAAAGTGCTTAACAGGTAAGGGGTTTACTTTGGGATGATGGAAATGTTTTGAAACCAGGAGTTGGAGGTGCACACAGTGAATGTACTAAATGCAACTGCACTGTTCACTCCAAAATGGTTAATGGTTCATTAATTTCATCTCAAATTATTTTTAAAATGAAAAAAATAAATTTTAGGATCTAGATCAACAAAAGGATCTTCTACTTTTTCCCCCAGAATAAAAAGGAAAATCACTAAGAAAGATTAAAACATTATTCTTTTTTTTAAGATTTTATTTATTTACTCATGAGACTCCGAGAGAGAGGCAGAGACACAGGCAGAGGGAGAAGCAGACTCCCCGTAGGGAGCCTGATTTGGAACTTGATCCCAGGACTCTGGGATCATGATCTGAGCTGAAGGCAGATGCTCAAACACTGAGCCACCCAGTCATCCAAAAAAACATTATTATTCTTATGTTGGGTTTAATTTGGGAAGGGGGAGATTTTGTTTCTCTCTCTCTCTCTAGAGAAAGAGATTTTACCCCACAAAAATCACATATGAAAATGTACCTCAACAACAGTGAAACTTCTTCTCTATGTGTTATAGTCACTACAGTATAAAACGAAGAAAATGAGCCACATTGATAAACAAATTTCCTGACTATGAAGATAGTTCTCTCTCCCGTCAAAGTGTTCAAGATTAACTTCGATCCCAGAAGGGAAAACTAACTTTTAAATTAATTTAGAAGCAGAGCTTAGAGCTATTTGTGTTAGTTGAGGTTCTCTAATCAGCAGACCTTGTGTCAAGATTAGACATGCAAGAGATGTATTGTGGGGGAGCATGGGGTGTAGAGGGAAGGACGAGTAGCAGGCAGAAAGAGCTAGCTGCCTGACTGTGACATGTGTCTGACTCCTCTCAAGGACGGGGCAGAAGGTAATTTTGGGTGGGAAGAGTCTTGGGCTCCAGGGCAATTCCATGAATAGTTGGGCCAGGTCCAGAAGGAGGCTTTGAGCCAATCTTTCAATGAAAGAAGCACACACCTCACAGGTATAGGTCTGTACTACTAGCCCACTTGCCTTTGTTCATTGGCTACAGGAAGTGTACCCTCAGCATGACACCATGGTGGGTCCAGAGAGACAGTGACTATGTTCTTTAGTCAATTTTGCTCCTGCAACAAAAGACCTGAATGGCACATTTTCACTGAGCCATGCAGACATATTTTCAAAGTCCTCACTATATGTATTTGGCAGGAAGTTAGAGCTCTAACTCCCTTAATAGTGAGGAACAGCAAGTGTTGTTCATTGAAATCTGCAAACAATACCCAACTTTATTTTAAGTTAAAGTTTCTGTAACCTCTCCCCCCTAAATCTAAGAGGTATATTGCTAGGAAGGGAGGAGAAAGGAAACTCATAATAATGACATTGCAAGTGTTCACTCGAAGCAAAGTCCAGCCAGCAAAGAAACTAACCAAATGAGCAAGTCAATACCAAGGCTACAATCTACAAATGGCAAGTCAGACTCTGCACATCAAGTGTGACAATTAATTAACGTTAATTGGAAATGTTAGAAAGAAATACAGATTTTTGTCTGTTTAACCATATGGGGAACAGGGTCACTCACATAAGTATTCACATAAGTGTTAACACTTCCCCCTCCCATGAGTAATAAACCTGTTGTTTTAGAGTAATGTGGGCATTTTATAACACATAACTGCAAACTTTATATTTACCATTTTTGTCTAAAATCTAGAGAGATACTTAGTAAACTATATATTTGACACGTTAAAAATTTGAAGGCTACTATGTGATCCAATAAATCAAATTACATGGGAGGAGTAAGGTACATGGAATCAATCTATGTGATTTCATTAAAATCAAATAAAAACATTATTTATATACCACAGCAGTGGAAACAAAGTCTGTTTTTGGAAAAAGCAATAAAGTCCAGTTGTGTTATAAGAAAAGGTTGTAAAAATAAAATAATATGAATAATAAAAGCATTTGTATATGTATACACATCTGTGTCCTGTTGTCATTTCCATTAATCTATGATTACTAAACTTATGTACTTCTGCAAATACAGAAGGTATTTCATTCAAATTGCAGAAAATGTTTCCTCTCATTGCAGTACCTGGGTAATTTAAGAGTTTTTGAGTACAATTTCTCTAATTTATTTTTCACGATGGGATTTTCCCCCAGTTCTAAAGTGAGTATACCATATTCTCCCATACTTAACCCTCAGGATGGAGGAAGTGGTATCCTCCAATATTTTGTGAAGGCAGACTAATTTCCCCTAAAGTTAAACTCAACAAGACAGATATTGAGAATATTGGCTTCCTATAGTGTTTGTGGTCTCCCAGGATGACCACCAAGGGAAGGCCAGGCTGCTAACTGCAATCGGATCATTTATCTCTGCCTCACACTCCAGTCTGAGCTGGTTTCATGTGGGATCTGGAGGACAGGATCACAGATTTCATCACAGGCAGCGTAGCAGGCACATACACAATGGAGCAATCAAAAAGGTGAGCAGGTGACTATTCCCTTTCAGAGGATAAATTACCTTTTCCTGGGAAATGATTATTGGCTGACAATGAGGTGATAATTTACTTCTCTCCAGCCTATAATAAACAAAAATACAAAGTAGGACACCATTTGCAATAACTATGCGGGTGATTATAATCACCTCTTAGCCTTGAAACCAGTCCCTATCTCATCAGCTATGATACATAAATATTGTTTTAGATTTTCATGTCTTCTAAAAGAAAAGCTTTTGTGTGCTCCTATATCATCAGTTATTATACATAATTTTTTTTTTCTTTTTAGATTTCCATGCCTTCTGAAAGAAAAGCTTTTGTGTGTCTCAGCTTGGCCAGCTGTCCCTAATGACCCCTATTACCAAACTTTACACACTTTGAGATTTCTTTTGAAGTGAACCTTGTTTCCTAATTCAGCATATGCTCTTGCTTCCCACCCTCAGGAAGGAGTCTGAGGCAGGCAATTCTCTTATGGAAAGAGGACAGAAAAGGTATGTTATGTAAGTCAGCAATGACTGAACGGATTGTCTTTAGAAGGACGGCAGCATTCCAGATGGAGCCATCAATATTCCTTAGATAAGACCGCTTCTTTCTATGGGTCTTTTGATTATCGAGGGGCCTAATCTGAAGTACAGGTGGTGACAAAAAGCATATCAGTGATTGGAATACACAGCACAGGAATTCATGAGCTGTCTCTAGGTGCTATATAAGGCAGGGGATGGGAGGGGACAGTGCTACTTGAGGACCTGGAGAAGAGAGGACATGGAAGCCACACTGGAATGGAAGCTTCTGACAGTAGCCTGGCGGTAGGAAGGAAAGAGGCTGAGGAGAAGCTCTACCTAGGAGGGTGGCCAACCTTGTGCTAGAGACTGCATTGGAAGTGGATCCCTGCTTTGTCATAGAATTACCTTCTGTGATGTCCACACAGCCAGACAAAGTCTGTTACAATCACTCAGGGTTAGTAGTACTCTGGAGATCAGAGGAGTAAGCAGAAGAGGTTAGCTGGTCCTCAGAGGTGAGAGGCTGAGCCTCCAGCATGCACACACAAGCAGGAAGTCAGAGCAAGAGATGGCAAAAGATCATAGCACCTCTCAAATGTTTGGAAGCACTGGGGAGAGGAAGATAGTCTTCCCGCAGTGAGTAGGACTATGTCCTTTCCTTTGGAACAGTTACATAGAGGAGCTCGAAAGACCAAAGAACTTAAGGGCCATCAGCTCTCAATGAGAAGTGTTTGCTAGTCTAAATTACGTATCTCTAAAATGGAAACTGAATTAGCTGTCAACATTTAAAAATCAAACTTCTTTTTTTCTAGATACATGGCTTCTTTGGTAAAAAATGAGACAATCTGAAAATGTCAGGCTTGAATTCCCAGGCACTGCATAGCAACTGATGCTTTCAGAGAGAGCGAGGGTTACAGAGTTCTAAGCAGACATGACCCCGCCCCCCAATTTTCCACCACCCAGACTAGTTCACTCATTTATATGCCCTGCCCGTGTCTCATTTATATGCTTCCTGAAGTCGCATCACGGAGAGCACGAGAGACCTGAGTTCATCGCCTACCCCCATCTCTGTATCAGGTCCAAGCTCTTTCCCTGGGGAGATGCTAATCATACTCTATTCCACAACTCTCACGTGAATCCACTTCCAACCAGCTATGAAGATGAATAAAGAGAATGTGGACCACCACCCAGTGGGGACCAAAGGACTGGTTTGGACCTTGATTCTGCACACAGACCAGAAAAGTATATGGGACCTAAGCTCACCTTCCTTACTTTGATGACCAGTATACACCATCCCTTTGCTAATGGCAGGAGATGGCTTAATAAATAACAGATTGGTCCATAAAACAACAGCAACAACAACAACAAAAAAAAAAACAGTTGCACAAACCCTGATAGTACAGGATCTGAGGGCTCTACCCATTACAAATGACATGTTCTATGCATTTGCAATGGTTGTTTTTGCCTTGCCCTTAGGAGCAGCTCAGTGTAATTGTGGTGAATTCCTTGGTTCTGTACTACAAGGTGAAAGGCAAGTTAATCTGCTGACATACATAGGATCTTTCTATTGCTTTATATTAATGAATGGCATGTGTACTGCTTATTCTCCATTTGTCCTCAGATCTTTTCTCTGCGCTTCCTGTCCTATGTCCCAGCAAGTTATTTTCTATGTATCTGCCAGACTCATTTCTCCTCTGACTTCTGGTAGGTTTGGCCAATGAGAATCATGAGCAAAAGAGTGGTGGCTGTGAAGTGAGAGAAAATGGAGTACTTACTCCCTCTAATTCTTATCACGCTCCTTATAATCTCCATCGAGCCCTCTTGGATAGGATCAGCTCTTGTGGGGCTCTCCTAACTATTTGCCCATCCAGGCATAGAGGTGATACAGGCTTCCTTCCACTGCTATTCCCTCGAGCTTCTCCAAACTTTTACTTCCCTCCACCCTGTTCATACCATATAAACAGTCCCTTTACTAAATTCCCCTTCCATTCAACCCTAGATTGTGCCATCTGTTTCCTGCTGGCACTTGATAGATCAGATATGAACATTCCAAATATGGGCACAGAAGTAGATGAGCAGAAAAAAACAAAAGGAGGTAGAGAAAAAAAAAAAGAGAAGATTTCAAATGAATCTGAAAAAAATTGCACTAGGGCAATCTTACAGTTAGGTCTTTACAAGGCTTACTTGCCTTAATCATTCACTTAAATGGTTGAGTGTTCTGGGTCATTTCTTCTCTGAAGCCTTTCATTTCATGTGTAATTAAAAACACGCCAGTCTGTAATGATGGCAGCCTTCAAAATGGTCAGTCTGTCACTTTTCACATCTCTAACGCAAAACACAAGTGCCTGCCTGATTACTAAAAGTCTTATTAAGGGGCCATTGTTTTCCCCTTTCTCCCAACTCCTCCCATCTCCTGATCTTTATTATCTTGCATTCTACTTAAAGAAAGGTCTAAACGAAAAAAAGATAATACCATAGACACCCACATCAGACTGTATTCATAACTGAGGTAAAGTGCATCTGATCTTGTCACTCAGCTTTTGTTTCCCTGTCTAAATCTAAGAATAACCTGAAGTCAGTTGCAAAACAGGGAAGAAGTTTTTCCGAAGAGCATGTGGGTGGCAGGAGTTAGCCATGAGGGAAACTTCAGTGTCAGGAGTCTGGTTGGATTTCACTGTGGCTGCCACTTGATTTTACTAACGTTGTTGGTCATGATATTTAATGTTATTAATTTTAGGTATAGCTATTATCTTTTGTAAAGCTAATCAGATCTGGCAGATAGTGTCCTTTAAAGAGGACACTAATTCTAAAAACTGCTGAGTTTCTCTGTTGGCTGAGATAAAGAAAAATAATCTTTATTTTTACCAGTGATTAATTCTATTCATTTTTTAAAAACCTATTACTGCAACATTATGCACCAGGTTTTTCCACAGACACCTGTTTTCAAATTATCTGAATTTCAGAGAAGTCTGGTGGTGGCTTAGAAAATACAATATTTTACCCATAATAAAGGAGCATTAGCAGTGAGGGCTAGAAGTAGTTCAAAAATGGAACAGATCAGCTTTTTAGATCCTGGAGAGTGGAGAGTATCAGTCTCGGTATCTTCATGGATGGACACAGAACCTAGCACAAGGTAATGCTCAATTAATGTTTATTGAATGAAAAGAATGTTTTGGGGGCCAACTATTTTGGCAGACTTCACTCACTCTTAGTCCAACACTTAGAACAAGTATCTATTCTCAAGGACCACCTTTTTGCAGCAATGCTCATGCCCAGAACAAAATTCTTATTCAGTAGAGAGATCTCCAGTACCATAGAAAGGTTTTGACTGGTTCTCCACGTTAGCATACAAAGCCTACATTGTAGCCTACAGAGAGGATAATGGGAGTCAACAGTCCCAGTGTTTCTCAAGTGGCACTCATTTCCTCTGAAAATAAAAGCACAGGGATAAAAAGAAAAAGTAACAACCAGTGTGAGCAGCAGAATTGCAATGACAGAGTCAGGCAAAGAAAGAAGCAATTAGGTTTGTCTCCATGCACCTTCATGCTGGCTAGGGGGCACCAGACTGGCTCAGTCAGTAGAGCATGTGACTTTTGATCTCACGGTCATGAGTTCAAGCCCCACATTGGGTATGGAGCCTACTTAATTTAAAAAAAAAAAAGTAACTGTTCCATAAGAATGCTGGTTGGGGGCGCCTGGCTGGCTTCCTGAGTAGAGCATGAGGCTCTTGATTTTGGGGTCATGAGTTTGAGCCCCATGTTGGACATACAGTTTACTTCAAAAAAAAAAAAAAAAAGTGCTGACTGGTAAAATTATCTCAGGCGCTGGTGGTGCTTGGATTTCTTCCCATGGGTTTTTTGGGAAAAGAGAAATGGGAAAAGGTGGTTTAGCCACCTACCTTTCTTGAGAACCATCCAGTAACATCCAAATGGAGTAAATGTGTAAATCTTTGCCTAGGTCACTGTGATCAACCATGTGCTCATTTCTAAGTTTTTGTTTGTTTGTTTTGTTTTTTTTACTAGCACAACAAATATGGTGCTAAAAAGGGGGAGCAAGGGGTTTATCTGCAGCACAAACTCTCCCTTGAGTGGTAAGGACAAAGCATCATGTTGATAGATCTGTTTGGTGATATTGAATCCTTTAAGAAAAGTTATACTAAAAAATGTGTTTGGAACATCCATACCATGAGAAAAGAACATATATACATACCATCAGTCATAATGAATTAAAATGATTTCCAATAGCCTGATCAATATATCAATTAAGAAATAATGTGCCCTTC
This sequence comes from Canis lupus familiaris, assembly GCF_011100685.1. Taxonomy (NCBI): domain Eukaryota; kingdom Metazoa; phylum Chordata; class Mammalia; order Carnivora; family Canidae; genus Canis; species Canis lupus. The sequence goes on along the minus strand of NC_049241.1, from coordinate 30,714,359 downwards.
AGTTAAGATTTCTTCTAATTATATCAAAGAGGAAGAGGCTCTTTTGGAAACTATGTTTTAACACCTGTATGTTTTTAAGTTGTTAGCCTCCCTTTGAAAGAGGAAGGTTTATGTTACTTAGAGCTCCCTCAACAGCTCGATGAAATCCTGTGGCAATGAAGCTAAGACAGCCTCAAGAGCAAAAGAGACTCTCTGTACACAGTAAACCATCAAAACTGTGAAAAGAATGCAAAATCTTCCATCTTAAACCTAACACTATGGAGACTATTCATTACTCAACAAAACAAGAAAATGCATTTTAAACTGAAGCCCACAAAATGAGAATCCATCATTTCAAGGCACTGAGTCTATACTGACAGTTGTATCTGGAATAGCATAACCACCAATACCCTCTTCCCATCTTGGGGAAAGAGCTTTTTTTTTTTTACTTACAGAGAGAGAGAGAGAGAAGAGAGAGAGAGAGATATTATACACATGATGAGGGGAGGGGAGGGGCAAAGGGAGAAGGAGAGAGAATCTCAAGCAGACTCCACACTCAGTGCAGAGCCCAACATGAGGCTCGATCTCATCACCACAGGATCATGACCTGAGCCAAAATCAAGAATCAGAATGCTTCACTGACTGAGCTACCCAGGCACCCCGAAAATCATTCATTCTTTAGGACAATGTTGAAAGTCACTTCCTCTGGACCTATTCCCTGAGTCCAGGTGGGCATTCCTTTCACTGGATATACAGTAGCTCCTTGTCCCTCTCTCCATCACATGGTTGGTATTGCCCTGCCATTGTATTTCTGAGACTGTAGGCTCTACAAGAGCTATGACCATATCTGTCTCCTGAATTCCTGGGACCTGTAACTATGCATGGTAGCCCTTTCATCTGCTAAATGTAAGAGGGTTTTTTGTTGTTGTCGTTGTTTTTGTTTGGTTGTTTTTAAAATTCCAGGACCAGGCTTTACATACCCCATACCCAAAGCCTAAATATTTACAGAGCTTCCAGGAGTATGGGTGCTCAGTCACCAAGACAGAAGAACTCACTTTCCCAGACTCCTACTCAGTGAGGATATAGTCACAGAACTCAGGCCTCACTGTGATGGACTCAGAAAACAACAGGAAGCAACAAGAGTCACCACAGAAGTCCAGTTTCTAAAGGAGGATGACAGAGGACATCTAGCTTTCAGTGGTGCAGTAGCAGAGACCCTGTAGTACATTTTTTCCCCCTTAAATCAGCTATACCAGTAGTTCTCTAGTGGGTGTGATTTTAGGATTTTGCTCCCATTCCTCCCTCCTCCCCCAGCCAACTCTAGAGCTTTGAGCAATTTTTGGAGATATTTTAGGCCATTACAACTAGAAGGCGTTACTAGCATTTAGTAAGTTAAGGCCAAGGATGGTGCTACACATAGTGCAGTGTACAGAACGGATCCCCTCAAAAACGGCAATAGTACAGAGGTTCTGAAACTGTGCAAGAATGGTATTTGTTGTCTGACACTAAGATCACTATCTTCGCCTCTCTCAGCTTCAATGTCCTCATCAGTACCAAGGTAATAAAAAATCAACTTCATAAGTGTTAAGTGGTAGGAGCGGACATGTAGCAAATGTCTAATTATCATCAGGTATTTGTAGTAATTATCATCCTAACAAAAACCAACACCGATTCTGCACTTATTATGAGTGTGTCACGTACTGTGTTAAATCTTTTAGAAGTTGATATTATAATGTCATATCCTCCAGTCTTCAAAACACACTTGGTAAAATGATAAATGTTGATGTAGGAGTGTTTATTAAATGGTCATGTACGCAGGCCCATGTAGAAGACATAAAAATGTTTAATAGGACAAAATGCTGAAAACAGTAAATTAAATTCCTCTTATTCCATTAAGAATGCTTTCCTCTAAAAAGTTCCTGATCTGAAGAACCAGGCAATCTCACACGAAAAGACAAAGCTGTTTTATTCTTCTCTTCAGACAAAATACAATCAAACGAGGCGTGCCTAAGATGTATTATTGCTGGTCGGGCAGATCACTGGAGCCAAGACTGCCCCTTATTCTGTCCTGCTATATGCAGGAAAGTGAAAGAGACACGTGGCACTTCAAATAAATCAATTTCCTTTATTAGCTTCCTTTCTTTATCGCTTGTTTTTACTGTATGTTTTGTGGATCAAGTTAATCATTTTCATGTAAAGATCAATCTCAATATGTGCTTTTACTTGAAAGTTGTCAGATTTTGTGGTGAAGTCAAATTCTAGAGGAAGATGGGAAATTATATATTAGACTTTTGTTGTTTCCAGCCACCCATCCATTCCATGGCTTTTTGATGAAAATCATTTTCTTTACTCCTGGCAACTGACTGCACACATCTTCCAATTTAGCCAATTGGACAGTCTTTCTTTGAAATGTAAATCTTAATTACAGTAACCAAAAGACTTAAAAAAAAAAACAAAAAACCTGGAAAATCTTTTTTCCAATGGTGGAGTCTTCAGAAGACTGCTAGGTAGCAGTCACTCCCAAGTGTCATTCTCCCATCTCCTATAATCTGTACAGTGAACTCAAGAGACTGCCAATAAATTTCTTTTTTGCTTACGCTACCTAGAATCTACTTCTGTTTGCTCATAACCAGGACAACACTAACCATTACTGGTAAAGATACTGGATAACTTAGGACATTACAAAACTCTACTGGTACATATGAACCTAGAGTCAGGATATATTTCCCTTCTTCCTCTGTTTAATCTCTTAGATGCCTTGTTCCTCAGTTTATAAGCCGATGGGGGAAAGGCTGAGGAGCCTTATAATCAGAGATATTCAGGAAGCCATGAGAGCTACTATCACAAAGTTTCCTATAAATCAGGTTATCTGAAAATGTAAGCAAGTGATTATATCTTCTTGAATCTCTTGAAATTTAAATACATCATACACTTATTAGGGATGACTCAGGCAACTTCTAAGAAAACTATCCAAGTTTACAAAATATTCAAGCATTACATATTTAAATATTGATATATATGTATAAGTAAACACATAGCCTACATTTCTTCACCCTTTGGCAAATTATTGATGCATAAGAAGAGTATCATACAACCACTACTAGGCCCCACGGAAGTCGTCAACAGCGAAGGTCACATTTCAATTTTCATATATCGGCTACACACTAAACAAAGGCTCTAACTATGATAGCACATGGCTCAATCTGAAGGAATCTAAGAGAACTTTTGAGATTCTTCCAACAGCACCTATTAAGTATCCTTCTGAAAGTACAGACAAAATTTATATGTGCCTGTATATGTCCATACACCTGCATGTTTATTCTGCAAACACTTCTTTCAAATAAGCTGCACTGGCGCCATCCTAGCCTATAATGTTCAAGTGTCCTAAACACAATGTCAAGTTTGAATACATTCCTTCAACTGAGACTTGAGCTAAAAATTGAGGGTAAATTGGGCTTCCAAACCCAGACCTGAATATTTTGTTCTTTAAAAAAAAAGGGGGGGGGGGGCGGGCAGCCCAGTGGCTCAGTGGTTTAGTGCTGCCTTCAGCCCAGGGCATGATCCTGGAGACCTGGGATGGAGTCCCACATCGGGCTTCCTGTGTGGAACCTGCTTCTCCCTCTGCCTGTGTCTCTGCCTCTCTCTCTCTCTCTCTCTCATTAATAAATAAATAAAATCTAAAAAAAAAAAAAAAAACACTATTCTGGGCCCCTTCCCATAACTCTCAATGCACATTTGCCTACTGGTGTCCTCTAGAACCTCAACCTCCATCCATAACAATGAAAAGAATATAGATATCCCAGAAGTTTACTGCATGTAAAATACAATGTGGCAAGAACCTACAGTCAAAAGAAGTGAGCAAAAAGAATGAGATTTGCAAATCTTTAAAGATAGGTAACAGAAAAGGGAGGAAGCAAGAATAATGTGAACAAAACATCATGGGAAGACTGAAATGAGGGAGATAAAAACAGACCAGTTAGGGAGAGAAAAGGGATGGTGAGGGTTGAGACTAGGAATAATTAATAGAAAATGAAGGTCAGTAATTTGGACCAAGTGTATCATCTACTTATCAATGTGGTAGTTCCAAGGATCTAACAGAAATTGGAAAAATAAGACCTCAGTATTGATTCAGTTCTAGCCTGACACCTGCCTTCAAAAGAAAGATCAGTTCCTATTATTGGGAATAGACATTTTTTTTTATGATCCCAAGCGACTTTCCTGAGAGTAATTAGAAAAGTTATTTGCTGTAGATTGAAGGATACATATCTGTTAGCCAATAATAAGAAGGAGCATAGCAGTGCAAGGGTAAGACCATGGTCTCCAGGTCTGATGTCAGATTCTCGAGGCTCAAAACTCAGCACCATTGCTTATTTATGAATTAAGTGACTTCTGCCAATTCTTTAGTATGTTCCTGAGCCTCAATTTCCTCTTTTGCAAAACAGAGTAATCCCTACTTCATTGGATTTTTTTTTTTTAAGATTTTATTTATTTATTCATGAGAGGCACAGAGAAAAAGAGAGAGGCAGAGACACAGGCAGAGGGAGAAGCAGGCTCCACGCAGGGAGCCTGACACGGGACTTGATCCTGGGACTCCAGGATCGCCCTAAGCCGAAGGCAGGCACTAAACCACTGAGCCATCCAGGGATCCCCTCATTGGATTCTTATTAAGATTAAACATGATAGTCTATATTGTAAAATTAAATCATAAGCCCCAAGTTTTATTTTTTTTAGTCTGCTTTGATTAAAATTATAATTAAAAATATTGGCCATTAATTTCAGAGCAGTTAGTGAAAAACTTCTAGGTAAAGATATTATTGACTTGAAGGCTATTGCAAATTTAAGTCCTAGACTAATCATAACCCTTTGCTTAGAGAGAAAGGAGTCTAAAGATAAGTCAAATTTAAGACAAATTTATAATTTTCAAGTTTTTAAGAAGTTGAGTATTTCCACATCAGTCTACAAAGGTGGCAATGACTTCTGTACAAATTAAAAGACTTGCTTTAATAAACAAAAGCAGTCAATTTATAACCTTGGACTATAGATGTTTATGAGAAGCTACATTTATTAGAATGTTGGTTTTATTTCTTTTTTCACGGAGTTTTGTTATTTAATCTTGTAATAACCACTAAAACCTCAAAGGTCTAGTTGGAATTTACTCAAGCTACACAAAAAAACAGAACACTTTCTGTTAGTAAAATATCTAAAGTTATCCTTCCTTGGAATAACAACTTATTTGGCAATTAAAATAAATAAGAAAGGAACAGATTATCATCAGAAGAATGCAAAACCTCCCTTTTTCACAATAATGCAATTCAATTAACAATCCTAAATATTCCTATGTAACATTCAACTACTGTAGGTTTTCTGTTGGATGTATTTTTGAAGTCTGAGAAATTTTTACTTTCAAATGGATATGCATCCCATATAAACAGAGTTTAAAAAGCTTTCAACTTTAATAATAAAAGCATTCAACTTTAAATAATGGGAAAATTAGCAAAAACAACACCTTAAGAATAAAAATGCCATTGCAATATATAAACATCCTGACAATAAGTGTAAAGTTAAAGGAACAGAGGCAAATATAGGATAATCCAGAATACTAAGAATCTGTGATTGTTTAACTGAATGCTTAGGTAAAATTTAAAAGGATCGGTGATGTGAAGTTTTGATATGGCTGCCCACCTGCTGCATCTATAAGGAAGACAAGTAGGTCTTGGCAATTCTGCCCAATTTAGATGAGGTTATTCACCACCAAAAGAAAACAGGAATAAATGGTTACCCACAAAGTACAAAATAGTAGATAATTTTGAATAATTGTAAGCCTCTCTGGAGTTCAACAAAATATTTAAGGGAAAGTCTACATCTAAAGAGGAGAAAGGAAGACAAAACACGTGATCACACTGGACTTTTTTTAAGTTACAATACTGACACAGGTTAATTTTATTCTCACCAAGCAATTATCAAAAGATTCTCACAAGGTATTACTTTGGATATAAGTACTGTAAGAAATTATTCAAAATATGTTAACGAGCAAAAGATCAATTCATAAAGAATTCAAATCATTTTGTTTTACTTAAAAACAACTGACAAAAGCATATAACACCTTATGGATAACTACCTAAAATGCATACAGGGAACTTTTCACAAAATTGTATAAGAAGACAGAATTGAATTTCCATATGTAAGATAAAAAATATATCCTTCATTTTGTTTTAAAAACTCAAGCAAGTTAATGAGTTATGTAATTTTCCTGGAAAACTAATGAGTAGGACATAAGATTCAAGATCCTAAGATTAATTTTTTCAAATGTTATTTAAGAGGCTTACATAAATGAACTCAACAATACATTAAAACGATTATATACCATGATGAGTATGATTTATTCTATGGATGCAAGGATGGTTCAATATCCACAAATCAGTCAACATGGTATCCCACATTAAGAAAATAAAGGATAAAAATCTTACGATTGTCTCAATAGATGCAGAAAAATATTTTGACAAGATTCAACATCCACTTATGATAAAAATTCTCAACAAAGCAGGTATGGGAGAAATATGCCTAAACATAATGAAGGCCATGTATTACAAGCACACAACTAACATCATACCCAATGATGAAAAGCTAAAAGCTTTTCCTCTGAGATCAGGAACAAGACAAGGATACCCACTCTCGCTACTTTTATTCAACATAGTAGTGGAAGTCCTAGCCAGAGCAATTAATCAAGAAAAAAAAAAAAAAAAGAAAGCCATCCAAATTGGAAAGGAAAAGTTAAACTGTTGGTTTTTTTTTAGATGACAATATATAGAGAAAACTCTAAAAAAAAAAAACTTTTAGAACAAATTCCATAAAGTTGCAGGATATAAAACAAATGGGACTACATGAAACTAAAAAGCTTCTGAACAGCAAAGAAAAGGGGAAAGAGAAGGGGAGGGGAGGCAAGGGAAGGGGGGGAGGAAGGAAGGAAGGAAGGAAGGAAGGAAGGAAGGAAGGAAGGAAGGAAGGAAGCAAGCAAGCAAGGACGGACGAATGGGCAAGGGAAGGCATGGGAAGGCATGGGAAGGCACGGGAAGGCATGAGAAGTCACGAGAATGCACGGGAGGAAGGAAGGAAACCATCATCAAAATGAAAAGGCAATCTACTGAATGGGATAAAATATTTACAAATCATATATCTGATTAGGGACTAATATACAAAATACATAAAGAACTCTTTCAACTCAAAAAGCAAAGATCTAAATAGACATTTTTCCAAAGAAGACATACAGATGGGCTCACAGGTACATGAAAAACTGCTCAACATTATTAATCATCAGGAAATGTATGTCAAAACACAATGAGATTGCCCTTCACATTTTTTAAAGCAGCTGTTATCAAAAATAAAAATAAGTACTGGCAAGGATGTGGATAAATGGAAACCCTTGTGCACTGCTGAGAATGTTATGTGGTACAGCTACTTCAGAAAACAATATACAGTTTTCTCAAAAAAATTAAAATAGAACTACTATATGATCCAGCAATTTCATTTCCATGTATTTAGGAAAGAAAACAAAAACACTCACTTGAAATAATACATGCACTTCCCATGTTCATTGCAACAATATTGACAATAGCTAGAATATGGCAACAATCTAAGTGTCCATGATGGATGAATGAATAAGGAAGATGTGATACACACACACACACACACACACTGGAATATTATTCAGCTATAAAAAATGAGGAATCCTACCATCTGCGACAACCTAAATGAAGCTTAAGGGCCTTGTGCTAAGTAAAAGAAGTCAGACAAAGACAAATACTCCATCATCTCTCTCACATGTGATATGTAAAAACAAAAACAAGCTCATAGAAAACGATACAGGGAATAAATTAGTGGCTGCCAGTGGTTTATGAGTGTTGGGTGATGGTAAAGGGGTCAAAAAGGAAAAACAAAAAAATATATATGCTAATTTCTCATAAGCATCCTGCTTATTTAGTAACTCTTTCCAAATACATACACTGTAATCCAAGATCTTTTTTTTTCCTAGAGTAAAAAAGATAAAGTTTTGTTTTAGCAAACTGTCAACCTCTGATCCTAGATCCAGAGGCAAGCAGGAAAACATCGATGGTGTGCCAAAGGTGTGGAGAGGGAGTAACATTTAAGAGAAGCTGGGGAAGAACTAACTTCTCATACATGTACCTAAAATGTTATGTCACTTATATAAACATAATGGATTTCTAACTGCACCAGTGTATAAGGATCTGAGTTCCAAACTATTCTAAATTACAAGATACTGATGCCAATATTCGTTACAAACCAGGAAAGTCTGAAACTAGTTCTTAAATCTGATGAATTGGTTTCCCCCAGTCTATTCAATAAGACATTTTGCCTCCTGTTAAAAAGGAAAGCTATTCTTATTTCTTATTTCAACTTGGAAATTATCAGAGAAACCAGCATCTGCTACAGGGGAAAAAATGGCACATTATTTTTCATGGCTTCCCCTCCTCTGACTAACAAAATAATCCACTTAATGTGTCCAGAAGGACAATAATCCTACTACAATACTAGGGGAGTACAGACTCCCAGGAACACAGCCATTTACAAAAACTGAGCAACTGCCAAATGCTGTAGGGTTCATACAGCCACTGCTAATTACTATGTATATTGTATTCCTGGACCTAATGGCGATGCATTGGCTGAACTTTCAGGATTATGTCCTTCCAGCTGAATGTTGTTTATTTGCCACATAATGCAAATGACAGGGAGGAGGCTGGTCTATTTTGTGATTGGCAAGGTAAGAACTTAAAATCATGCTTTAGATCAGGTCAGGAAAAAATGTGTCAGATGGTTATAACAAAAAAGAAAAGGCTCTCACCAAACCTCATATGTTGTATAATTTGGGGTAAAATAGCAAAGATCTAAATGTCCCAGCATTAATATATTTGAGCTGGACCCACTTGACCATGCTGAAAATCTCCAGTGGAAGTGATTTCCACAGAGGTATGAATCTGACTTTTCCCTCTGGAAAGCTACAGGATGACTCCTTAGGACAGTTACGTTGGAACACATGTTTTAAACGCTTCACAAAAAGATCTTTATATTTATTATTTGGAGGGAAACCTGTTTCAACTGTGTTATCTTCACTTCCAGGATTTTAGCCTGTAATGCTTATCCAAATAAAATGAAGTAAGTCTATTATCATTTATTTAAGAAGAATCCTGAGGGGTTGTGGGAAAGGACACGTATCAGCTTGCACTCTTCATAATCCATTAGCAGGTACTTTACTCAACAGTGCATGAGGACAAAGACAGACCAGTTTCACATTTACTTCCCTAAGAGATTCAGTCTTTACCTCCCTTCTTTCCGCCAGGATTTAAATTTGATTTTTTTAATGTGGTCTCTGTTACAAATATCTCTCCCTCTGCAGTGCTCTTCCTCTCTCAGGATCCCGGGAAATTGGACCCGTTATTTGTCAACTGTAAGTGACAACTGTAAGTGACAAATACACTGAGGACCAAGGAGAAACAAGTTCTTCTGAAAATCTCCTCCATCCTCACAGCCATGCCACAAGGTAGTCATTATCTCCATTTTACAGATGGGCAAACTCTGGCCCCAGGAAGGAAAGAAACTGGCTTGAGTCCCACTCACCGAAGAAGGGACTGAGCAGAGATTCAAATCCCTATTTAACCTCTCAAACATGTGTTGTTGCTGCTGATGGCAATGAAAGGTAAAAGAGTCCAATTTTAGGAGACAGTAAGTTCTTTTACCTCCATGTGGCAAATAATTTCCACCAGCTCTTAAGAGAATATCTGAAGCATGAACCAGAGGGGAGATACCTGCTAAATAGAAGGGACGGCCATCAAAGAATTAATTAATCTAGAAACTGTTCAAGTGACTCAGACATTGGAGAGAGGTGAGATGTGGGTCTGGGGAGCAGGAAGGAAAGGGGGAGAAACACTGAGGAAAAGAAAGGCTTCCCTGGGTTTAACTATAGCAATGGGTATAGCTCAGAACACTGGAGTTAGTAGGTCAACAAAGGCAAAGGTCTTGGTCAAGACATATCATGCCAACTCCATTCCTAACTGCCAGAACCTGATGCACTACATGTTATTTCCTTACTGAGTGCATCCTAAGCGAATTGAACACGGTCTCTGTCCTGAAACTGAAATATCTATAACGGTAAAGATAATGCCACTCGATTTGAAAGCTGCAGAGCAAGTTGACTATAGGGAGCTGTGTGTGTTTCTTGTAAACTGTACAAATTATGAAACTGATTGTGTGTGGTTGTCTATATCAATAACAAAAAAGCAAGCAAGCCACAATAAAAGCAGATCAGAAGAAACAGAACCTCAGTCACTTCATATTAACTGATCATTCACTCATCCATTTGCTTAAATATTTATTTAGTATCAACCACATGCCAGGCATTGTGCTACATGCTGGGGGGTATACTAGTGAATAAAATAGGTATGGTTTTAGCAATTATAAAGCTTATGATCTAGTTAAGAAACCAGAAATAAATATGTAACTATAAATGGTGATAGAGTGTGAAGGAAACAGAGTGGGTGCAGTGAAAAAGATGAGCAACACAGGTGAGGGGTCAGGGAGGGAGATACTTAGTTCAGGTGGTCAGAAAAGGCCTATGAGTTGGAACTCTAGAATCCAGCTAGTTCTCAAATTTGAGCATGTGTCAGAATCACACGGAAGGCTTGTTAGTTAAACAGATTGCTGTGTCTCACCTCCAATTTTCTGATTCAACAGCTCTACTGTCATGCAGAGACTCCATTTTTAATGAGCTCCTAGATGTAGTGATTCTGATGCCTCTAGACTGGGACACATACTTTGAGAACTCATCTAAAGCATGGCACGTGAAAGTGAGTTACGTGAACTGAGATTGGACGATGAAACCAGGAAGCTATGGGTGTCCTCACAAATGAATGGTGATACTGTCAAATTCACAACTTGTCTGGGACACGGAGTCAGTCTAAATAGTCAGGATTGTTTGTCTTCCTGAAGGAAGAACCTCTACTACCCTCTTCTAAACTAAGAACCTGTAAGAAATCCCATCAAGGAATGCAAAGAACCAACTTCAAATCAAACAACGTATTTTACAAGGCATTCCTATATTAACATAGCGTCTATCATCCAAAGAACTCAATGTTATCGTGGCATATTTAATAGAGAAGATAAAAGAGTCCAAAGGGTGACAGCTGCCTTTTAACATGTGACATTGTAATGATTTTGGCAAAGGCAGCATTTCTGTTAAAAGGGAGGATATGAGCTTACAATTACCATAAAAGGAATCCAAATTATATGTAAAGAAGAGATACCTGACCTTACATGGCTTGAATTATTTTACTGACTTCCAAAAAAAAAAAAAGACTTTTTTTTTTTTTTTTTAGTATTGTAATAAAAGAAAACCAAGAGAAAGGATGCCTGAGTGGCTCAGCAGTTGAGCATCTATCTGCCTTTGGCTCAGGGTGGCTCAGGGCATGATCCCAGGATCCGGAATCGAGTCCCACATCGGGGTACCTGTAAGGAGCCTGTTTTTCCCTCTGCCTAAGTCTTTGTCTCTCTCTCTGTCTCTCATGAATAAATAAATCTTAAAAAAAAAAAAAAAAAAAAAAAAGCCAAGAGAATTTTGAAGGTTTGGTGGTTGCCTCTAATTTTGTCCAAAAATGATCTGGGAACTTGTTGAAAGTAGAGATTTCCAAGAATAACCCTCAGAGCTTCTGACTGAATCAGATGACATGAAGCCCAAGAATCTGCATTTGGTAGACATCCTCTGGGATTCTGCTGTTGGTAGACAAAGGACTACAGTTTGAGAAAAGTAGGGAAGGCCTGGTTCCCTGTAAAAGGCAAAAATACCTTAAAATAATGCCTTATGCATTTGATAGAGATGCAAATATTATTGAAGGACTCCATATGCCAAGTACTGTGCTGGGTATGCCTAAAAAGCCCCTCCTCTGATCTTGAATAATACTGTTATTCACATTTAAGCAAGCAGTGGGGGGAAAAAGGGGGGAGGGGCTAGCAAGGCAAAATAACTTGGCAAAAGTCATGTAGCAAGTAAGTCAGAGAGCCAGGATGTAAACTGAAGGTTTTGCCTCAAATAATAGATCTTCTTTGACTACACTGAGCTCATGATTGCCAGCCTCCGTGAAGCCACAACAATCATTAAGTGATTTCCGGCAATCACGGGTTCTCCTAAAGTATTAGATGATACAGACTTCCAAATTAAAGAGAAGCAAGGTTTAACTATGTCTCGAGATTTTGAAAGATCCTTGGCTACCCGAAAGTATTCAGAGGTGCTGGACAAGCAAGGGCACAGATGAAAAGCAAAGTCCCTAACCGAAAGTTTTTTCTAATAATAGTATGCTTAACATATTTATCCTACATTGGGTCCCAGAAGCAGATACTAAACACTTAAAAAAAAAAAAAAAAAACTATCCCTATCATAGAGGAGCTATATGACCATTGGTAAGTGATTAACCTCTCTGTGCCTCACTTTTTTTCATCTACAGAATGAGACAATACCAATACCTCGGGTTAGCTGTAGTGCTCATATAAAATAGCACCTGTGAAGCACTCAGCACAATACCTAGCCCAGAGAAGTTCGGTAAATGGTAGGTATTCTTACTTCCTGTTTATGAAATTATTACCTCTAAAAGGCATGTGATACAGTTACAAAAACAGAGAAAACCCACAAAAGACCAAGATATATCAAAGATGATACCAACCATACTAGAAGTAGAAAAAAGCAAAACCAACCAGAAGAGCAAGATGCCATTATCCCCCTATAAGAGCAGGTAAGAGGCAACTTTGATAATCTTATTTTAAAAATGGCAACAATGTAGGGAAGTCTACTCTTCTACACACCACAAATGCATACAACTTAAAGGAGCATTTGGCAGTTTATTAAAGTTTTTAATGCCGTTATTAATTTTTTTAACACCGTGATATAGAAACTCCCATTCTTCTTATTGACCTTAGAACAGAAGTAAAAACATTTTCTGTAAAAGGACAAATAGTAAATATTTTAGGCTTTGCAAGCCTTCCAGTCTCTGTGGAAACAATTCAAATTAGCCCTTGTAAGTAAAAAAGCCACCACAGATGATCCATAAATGAATGAGCACTGCTTGTTCCAATAAAATTTTATTAAATGGCACTGATATTTGAATTTCATATAATTTTCCCATGTCAAGAAATAATATCCATCTTTTGATCTTTTCGCCCCACCATTTAAAACTGTGAAAACAATTATTAGCTTGTGGGCCACACATAAACAGCAGAGGGCTGGCTTTCGCTGAGTGGCCGGTCTAGCTGTGAAAACCCAGAAACAACCATCAGTTCATCCACAGGGAAAGGGCTAAGTGAATTCTGGTATATCTGTAGTCTGAAACATACTGCTAGTTAAAAAAATAAAATAATTCTAAAGAATATAAAAACTATTCACTGAAAAAGTTGCAGCTCCACAGTATGAGTCCATTAACTAAAAACAAAAGCAAAAAAACTCCAATTTAGCAATGCTTTGTTTTCTATTGAACATTTTTCCTGGCATGCAAATAATTGCTTTTCTTTCAAAGGTTGCATGGGGAGGAGAAGGAAGGAGCGACCAGGATGAAGGTTAGTGGTGTAAAAGGATATGTTTTTTTCTGTATTGTTTCCATTTTGTTCCAGGAGACTGGATTCTTGAAAAGAGCTGAAAGAAGACTCAGCACAGAGGTTTGCACTCTTGCACTATTGAAGCAGTGAGGACATGTGTAAAAGGAGAGGGTGGGTTGCTTTTGGTCTGACACTTTCTGACCCCAGAGACAGAAGTAGCCCTTGGCTAAGATGGAGTAACCTGCCATATTTCAGGGTGTGTGCATGGGGTGGGGGTGGGCTCCGATGGCACTAGCTCACCTAACCAAAGCAGAGACGAAAGTGGTCACAGCAGATATCTTGTCTCAGTTCATTTCTCAACACCTGTTAAACGTGATTAACAGCCCTGGCTAATTAGGTGTTAAGAGCATCTCAGGCTCTAATGGGTCCCAGAGGTCTGTGAAGTTGACTTCATTTTCATGTTAGTCTCCTTCCACAAGGTCTCAAACATCACCAAGATCTACAGAGTATTTTATATACTCCCAAGTGAGTCACTCTGTGCTTCAAATACACCAGCATCTCCCACAAACGATAGTGAGTGCCTAAGATATACATTTGTTCAATAAATAAAGCAGGCAAGCTTTGTATTTTATGGGGCACAAATGGGCCTCTTGTTGCAATTAATATTATAAAAGGCTGCTAACCTGTGTGCATTAAATTAATCACTACATTTTGTGATCTTAGCTGAAAGGCGAAAGAGCTTTCTGGTAACAGAATGCTCCCAAACCCTCCTCTACCTCACCTCAAATAAAGCAAAACTGCAAAATTCAGAAACCAAGAAGGCTTCAAGAGAAGACTTTTTGTTTCAAATATATATTAAACTATTAGCATATTAGGTTATAAAATTATATAATGTGCATTATATGTAATGTTATATAATGTTATATTGAAATATATTCAGTATTAAATACATACACACATATACTTATCTCACAGACTTTGCAGTCATCAGGGTATATTGCTTACTTCTCTTAAATGGTATTGAGCCTCAATAAAATTCTTCCTAGAGTTAATTAAAAGTCAGCTAATTAACCCTCCTTTTCTGGAAAGTGGTAGAGTTGGAGGCAGAAATTAATCCCTTCTTTACTTTCATTTGCCTAGTCCAGCAATATATTGAACAAGAAGTAACTCCCATCAACAATTGCACATGATGGGATAAAAATACTGAAGAAGATCTATACCTACTGACAGAGAAAGTGGTCTGGTGATAGACCAAGTTCAAAAGAGTAAGCTGCCAAACATACAGTATGTGGTCACCTAAATTCTGTAAAACTTAACAGCTGAAATCCATATCTGTACATTTTTAGATTGGTATACACACAAGAAAGGCTCTGAAAATATACAACTACAAGGCCTTTCTTTTTTTTTTTACTTATTTATTTAAGGGGGGACAAGAGAGGGCACTCAAGTGGGGGAAGGGGCTATGAGAGAGAGAAAGAGAAAGAGAAGTGGACTCCATGTTGACTGTGGAGCCCAACTCTGGGCTTGATCTCAAGACTTTGAGATCTTAACCTGAGCTGAAATCAAGAGTCAGGCATTTAACCAAGTGAGCTACCCAGGCACAACTACAAAGTCTTAGAAGGAAATTAATTTTGTCTCCTTTAGCCCCAATGGAAAGTATGAGTCCCAAATGACCTGCATGGTCTTCACAGTCACTTCTCACCCAACAACAGTGGAACACAGTCCTTTAGATCCAGAGTCAGGCGGCTGAACCACAAATCTCACATCTACCACTTACTAGCCAGGTTGTCTTGGACAAGTTAGTACATTTTGCTCCATGCCATTTCCTCATGTGCACAGTGGAGTTAATGGTGCCTACTTCATCAAACTGTTGTGAGGGTTAAATGATTTAATAACTATAGAGCAGCACTCATTTTAGCAAATGCTATGAACAGTCCCCTCTCTATCATCATTAACTCAGGTCCTCATCTTGTCTAAGCCATAATGTGAACTTCCCCTATTCACTGCCTTTTCTAATTTGCCAAATATGAAATGGGAGCAAGAAACAGCAAAGCCTCCATGCCTCACCCCCTCCTCCTCCACCACCATGTTGAACCCCCAAATAAAATCTTTGGGTTTGACATTCCCAATTTTTTTTTTCACTCTGTTGTAGATTGAGGTCATCAAGCACCACCTCATTTCAAACTGGAGTTAATTCTCAGCCGTGGTCTGAAGGTAATGGAGGTGAGGTGGGCTTTTCGTGTTGGCTGACAGTTCCATTAGCACATTTGTGGGTTGTTTTTTCCTCCAGTATTCTTTTCACTGAAATTGTTCCCTGATTTCTTACTTGTAATTGTCTTTCCATATTGGTCTATAAATTTCTGCCATTTCAGTGAAACCTAACGTATCTCCACTGTGCACTATTTGGAGCCCAGGAGAAGTACGGCTATTAGTGAGGGTCAGCTTTATCATGGGTAAGGTAGAGATAATAGCATTGACATTTTTTCCTTTAGTTTTGACATAAATTTGATTTTTTCCAATTATAGACTTCATGGCATTTTATTAAACAAAGATAAAAAAATAAGTAACAGAATGTAATGAAAACCACCCATAATTCCATTATCAATCTTAAAAGTCCATTATATAATCTTCTAATCCTTGAAAATGTATAGATCTAAAGGTTGGGGGTTGACTGGTTTAGTGATTTCTGAATCTTGCTTTTTCTTTTTTCTTTCTTTTCAGACCACTTTCTATGTTAATTTTCAGTCTGATATGTTTAACTTAAAACCTTTCATGGTGCCTAACTATATACCCATAGTCACAAATATCAAGGGTTTAAGAAAAAATGAATGAAAGAATGAAAAAAGAAAGAAAGAACATGTTTTACAATTTTATAATATATCATGTGCAATCCTCCACATCAAATATATATTCTCAATTTTAATCTCATAATAATCCATAATACATACATCACAGTAGTCTATTCAACTCATCTCCTACTGATCAAAATTCATTTTGTTTCAAATTTTTGCCACTTGGGACAATATCACAACGAATAATCTTGTAATTATTTTTACATAGAATAAATTTATAAAGATGAGACCATTGTGTCAAAGGTATATTTTGCATTCAATATGTTATGGCCAAACTGTTAAGCAATGTATACTGCCCCCCCCCAAATTTCTCTGCATCATAACTAACATGAGATGTTATATATTTTTTAGTTTTACCCAAATTATGGGTACAAATCTTGTTATTTTACTTAGCAATCCTGAGAATAATCCCTCCCTTTTATGCTGGTCATTTGAATTTTTCTGTTCTGTAATTGCCCATCCACATTCATTGCCCACTTCATCTGGTTGACTTTTAATTTTTTTTAAAGATTTTATTTATTTATTCATGAGATAGAGAGAGAGAGAGAGAGAGGGAGGGAGGGAGGCAGAGACACAGGCAGAGGGAGAAGCAGGCTCCATGCAGGGAGCCCAACATGGGACTCGATCCAGGGTCTCCAGGATCAGGCCTTGGGCTGAAGGCGGCAGTAAACTGCCAAGCCACCCAGGCTGCCCATGGTTGACTTTTTAAAAAACATTTCTTATGGAGGATGTGGGCATTTAAGTGGCTCAACTATTGGTCTATCATGTTATACTTTTTTTTAACCTGGGTTAATGGTTGTATTTGAATATGTATATGGACAAACACATACATTGAAAGGCTGTTGAGGGGAACATGTGCCCTAATACATCTTTGTTTCCAACTTGTCTTACCGTGCCCTGCCTTGCACAGCATGACTAATCCTCCACCCTATGTTTTATCACCACCATCTCTCTTCCTCACCCCTCTTGCTTTGGAAGCTCTATCTTCCTCCTCTCCATTTCCTGCTCTCTTGCCATCACAATTACCTCCATAAAGAACTAAAATTTCTCCCCCTTCACAGCTCCCCTCTTTTTTTTTTTTTTTCTCCAAAGGGAGAATAAAGCTTTGACCAATGACAGTCTTGATGAGATGGCTAGAAAAACTGCTTTCCTTCATCGGCACTTAGGAAATATTGTTCAGTGGTTTGGGACCCCATTTGTTTCTACCACCTCCATCTATCTTTGCTTTATGGCTTTTGACTTTTGCTGCTTTAACTCCACATTCTGTTTTGCTCTATTTCCACTGTTTAGCTGCCAGGTTTGGTCTGGTTTCACTGATTTACTGTATCTAGCCTCATTCTCTCTCTGGATTCGGAATCCCATCCTAGAAAAGACTGTGTCTGGCTCCTAGATTCTCTCACTTAGTGACTGAATGAAGTTTAGTTCTATCAATAAACATTTTAGCGTAAGTGGGTTCAATTTCAGTAGCATAGATGTTTTCAGATAGCTTCAGATGGTGAAACCCAGAAATTTTAATTATTTTTGCAAAACACTATTAAATAGTGACATTCAATTTCATCCTGTGAACTGGAAACATGTCAGCTTAAGGAGAAAAGCATGATACAAATATATGTAATTATGCAATAAACCAGTATTTTATTTATTTTTATATTAGATATTCTATTTATTCCTATAAAGGAATATTATTTATTTTCCAGTATAATTAATGCACAGTGTTACTATTGAAACACTATTATCATAAAATGCCAGACATAGTCCAGAAAAATCAGGTTTTTACAACTTCACTTTCCCTAATTTTTTCCCCATTAATGTCAATTTGCTACATTTTGCTTGTTTGGGAGCTAACACCAAATATTTTTTTTTTTAAAAAATATTAAGGTTGGGACACCTGGGTGGCTCAGCAGTTGAGCATCTGCCTTCTGCTCAGGTCAATATCCTGGAGTCAAGAGATCAAGTCCCACATCAGGCTCCCAGCAGGGAGCCTGCTTCTCCCTCTGCCTGTGTCTCTGCCCCTCCCCCTCCTTGTCTCTCATGAATAATTAAAATCTTTTTTTTTTAATTAAAATTAAAAAATATTAAGGAAGCAGAGCAATTAGTTCAGAGGCTGTGGCAGCAAGCCATTGGTAAGGTGCTTTCAGCCTGGAGCAACAGAGGAGAAGTAAGGTAAGAGATCAGAGATTCATTTTAAAGGGTACACTAATAGGCTTTGCTGGAGTTTTTAGGCAGCACAAGGGCATATTTTGACACCTTAAAAGCTTCTGCATTTTAAATTTTCTGACCAATTATTAGTTTTGCCCATCGAAATCTCAGCCTCTTTATCTTTGCTTATACATGGTATCATACTTCTTTGACTTGAGTGCCCAAATACTACAGGTTTCTGGTTTCAAGTAGTTCTCATTCTTTATCATATGTCCCAGAGTCCAAACACTAATAGTGTGAAAATATCCCAGTGATGTACATGCGGAAGCCTGACATGAGGAGAGAACATGTGGAGGCCGAGAAAATCAAGGCCATTCCACTTTAAGTTCAGTGTTAGCACAAGTACAGCCATCCCAGGCCCCTGTGAATAAGAGCTGAAGTTTACATTTCCTTCAGTTACAGGAAGAAAACAGCTGACAGCTTAACGTCCTAGAAAGCCCCATATTAGAATAAGAACAGAGCCCAAGCCAAGGGCTGGAAGCCCCTATTAGAATAAGAACAGAGCTCAATGCCCTTGAAAGCCCCATATCAGAATGTAAACAGAACTCGAGAAATTCCTCCACCCCTTCTGGAGGTCCCCTAGACCAGCCCTTAAAACTAAGCTGAAACCCACCTCGGGGTCCAAGTCCCTGCTCCGCTGTGCGGGAGTATACTTGGACCCAAGCTCGAGCTTGTAAATAAACCCTCGTGTGTTTGCATCGGTGTCGGCTCCTTGGTGGTTTCTCAGATTCGCAATCTTGGGCACAACAAACAGACAATAGATTTGTTAACTCTGGGCAGTTTTGCAAAAGAATCAATTTTGTAAGCCAGCATTGCAATGCTTGGGATTGAATAGTGTTCAGATAAGGTGTCTGAGTGTCCCCATACAGAACTTATCCTTTAAAGCTGCTTCCTTTCATAACTGTCCTAAGGTTTTTGAAGCTCTTTGCACATCTTATCACACTTTAAATATCTAAAAGAATCAATATTTGTTCTTTACAACATTCTAATTTTTTGTTGTTGTTATTGTTGAAGGACAATCAATTGTGATTTGCATAAACTCAAGGGCAATTTAAAAGACAATTGCAATAACTAAGATTGAAACTGGCATGTCTTTCCCTGGTGAGGTGTTAGACATCGAAATAGCTTTCATCTCATAACAAAGAGAAGGATTCACATCTCCAGAACACACTAATTTTCTCCTCTTATCTTTTCCCCAAACAGCAGCCTGGGTGCTTCTCTCTCTCTCTCTCTCTCTCTCTCTAACAATGAAAATCTTAATCCTATCATGTAACTCAACATATTGAACCTTTTCCATGATTTTCCATCATCCTAAAGGATACAATCCAAATTCCTCAACATGGCTTACAAGAATCTACATCAGGGCTCTCAGTCCCAGCAGACCCAGCCAAATTTTTAATACAAATATTTTGTGATGCCCTCTTTTATCTCCGGGAATAATGAGATCTACCATTAAAATGATTTACCTAAAAAAAAAAAAAAAAAAAAGATTTACCTATACTTCCCAGGTAGTATCACAACTTTAAAGTCATTATAGTGCCTCATCTTTACTATAAAGGAGAAATCTTAGAACGGAATAGTGTGCTAACAGTTCTTATTCCTCTAAACATATACAAGAGAACATGCAACCTCAATTGCCTCACACAGGCATCCCTGGACTCTCGGGAGGCAAGCCAGCCTGAAATGAAGCAAACACCGTAGGTGACACAGCAGAGACAGAGAGAACCCAGCTTCATGGTAACTTCATAGAGCGGCTGAATCAACCTATCCTGAAGCCCACCCTATGTCCAGATTTTTCAATGACCCAAATCAATAAGTTCCTTTCCAGTTAAACTTTATGCATTGGGTTATCTGTGTAGGACATAAAATATCATCACCAATACATCCAACTAAACACAGAGCATGAGGAAAGTGCCAACTCTCTCATCAGACTGTCTAAAGCATGCTATGATCACCCAAAGAAAATAGGAAAATTAGTGTTTTTCTCTGATTTATAAGATACTGTGAACTTCATAGAAGTGATGTGTTACCAGAACAGCCTTCATCTAGGTGTTTAGGAACACATTTCCACCCAATTATCTCTAAAAGATTAAGATCCAACTTTCCTGATTTCTTATGTGCTTCAACTTACTATATAATACAGGCCTCAGGTTTTTAAGGCATTGGTGCAAATATTAATAAAAAAATTATTAAAGTTGGTTACCCCTGCCTCCTCCTACCACTGATGGTGCAGCTGAGTAACATCATTGACCGTCAGTATATCTGAAGTCCCAAACTCATGTGGATTTTCATGGGCAAGGTGAAAAAACTAAACGCCCATAGTTAACTTCTTATAAATGAGTATCTATATCCCTTTTTAAGTGTAATTTTCCTAATATCATATGAAAATCATTTCCCCCATCCTTTTCTCATTCTTTCCAAAAAGTAAAACAGGTACTAAAATAAACTGACAATGTAACCATGCACGTTGTACTCCTACCTGCTTTTCCTCTTAAGTTATAATTGTACTACAGTAACTGTATTAGTAAGAGCCAACACTTGTATGGAGCCATTTGTACACCAGGCTTCTATTCTCAACACTTCGAAAACAGTAACTCCTTTAATTTTATAATAACCCTAGAAGCATAATTACTATTTTATATTACTATCTTACTGATGAAATCATTGAAGCACAGAGAAGTTAAGTCACTTGGCCAAAGTCACACAGCTGCAAGCCAAGATTTGAACAGAAGGCCAGTGCTCTTAATCATTGGTCTCTCAAAACAAGACATGCTGGGGGAAAAGATTAGCTGATATTGGAAAATAGGTCTTGAAAATATTAGAAAATGAATCTGCAGGAATGTCAAAGCTTTCAGATGCAGGGAGATAAATACTATCTTACAAGGAGAACAAAGGTAAACAAGAAGTATTTCTTGAAGAGCTTACAAAGCTCAAGTTAGAAACTCATCACGCTACTGTTCTGTCTGGCCATCTTTAAGTTTCTATATCCTGAAGCTGTGGCTTCAAATCAGTCATATACTTTGGCTCTCTGATGCACTAACAGGTACACACTCACATCTGGCCATCTGCACCATACACCACACTCAGCACAAATATGCACCAAACCCATGGCAGAAAGATGAAATAAAGCCAGTCTTCCTCTCTTTGTTGATCAAATGCAGCTGCAGAGTCAGCAGAGGATAAATATCTTGATGCTTACTTCATGTACAAGGGCTTTGAAGGAGAGCACAGAGAAGTAACTTTCTATGTACCATTCTGAAAGAAAAAAAATGTCGTAAAATCCAACTTCCCTGGTGTCATTTCTAGCAAGGAGGTTTGTTTTTCTTCATTTGTAGTGCATCTAGGTGATCAAACCAAAAATAACTGATCCACAGGTTCTGAAGTTTTCATTAGTAATCACCTTTTGCATTCATAAATAAATCAAAAAGCAATTTTAATCCTATCTTCCCTCTAATGCCTAATATCATAGCAAATATTTTTTTGTAATAGGCAAGGGGCAAGTTAGAGGACTTTCTCAGATGTAGGTGGGCAAGGAGGAAGCCACCTCGCTGAATTTGCCTGCCTGTGTGGCAGAAGCACATGGATAAAGTCAGAATGCTCATCACACATCTCTATCAGGGCTGATGGCAGCTATCTGGAGCACCCACACACACCAGAAAATGGAAAATGTCGTCCTGCAGTAGAGGTAAATACAGGGCTGAGCATGGAGATGAACATGCTCATTAAGCTCAATTACGAATAGTGGCTGGCACTAATGGAAAAGCAACTCTTTTGTTTCATTCCTTATAAGCAAAAAAGAAAATACTAGAAAAGGAATAATATAATGTCAAGACCCCTGCCAAAGATGAATGAGCCTCCTCTCCAGGGTTCAGTCACATCTCACTCTGTGCCTCCAACAGGGATTAAAACACAATCTAAGAAGCCAACAGGCAATCATCTTTTCTCTCACTGAAAATAATTCTCAGAACTATAATGTATTCATTCCTTTTTTTTTAATTAGGTGAAATCTATTTAATAAAGCAAGAAAGTCCTCCAAGAGGTCACAGATTTATCATGATGTTAAACGTCATAAAATATCAGTTACAGGCTAAGTAGTTAAATCCAAATTACATACCACACCATTAATTTTATAATCAATAGAGATTAAAGGAAATGAGGAAGTAAAGTAAATGATAGGATCCTAACTTAAATCAAATCAATACATATTTATTGGTGTCTAAAATGGCACAAGGAAGGCCAGGCAGTGTCGAGTCGTGTTCCGTGCCTTCTAGGAGCTTCCTATCTGGCTGGGGAATCCATATGCAACATGTAGGAAGTTTCCCCAGATAGCGATAACAATGCCAGGGTGTCACGAGACCCCGGACAAGTACTGGCCAACAGATTCAGGCAGAAGAGTGCTTGTGGTTACAAGCGTGGTATGCAAAGCCAAACTTTCTGGGTTTGTCAGGTTCGATCACCTTGGACAAATATTTAGTGTTTCAGTGCCTCAGTTTCCTGAGATGAAGAGGAGATAGTACCTACTACTGTTGTTGTTGGTAAAGATTAAATGAGTTGGTACTTGCCAAATGCTTAAGAAATAAGGCCAGGCATACAAAAAGTGCTTTGTAATGGCTAACAGAGAGAACTACCACTGGGAGAAGGAAAAGCTCTGTCAGTCTAAGGTTTCCTAAAGTGCTGCTAGAATTCAAATGGAGGAGGAAACAGATCATGTTAATTTTCTCCTTACCGCGGATTCTTTCTCTATTGCTACCAACATCCTAAGATCTCAACCATTCTAAAACCTAGAACTGATGAATCGTCCTCTACTTCATTAATTCCATGTAAAATTCTTCTCTTTCTCCTCATTGGTCAACGTTTTAAGATGGCTACACGTGCACCTATTAGTTGTTCATGATCTTTCATTCCTCTGCCCCTCCAAATCTGACTCGAGCCCCGACCATCCTGCCCAGAGCATGATAAATAGCCTAATGCCTAAATTTTGATCACTGTCCTTCCATCTACCTAGAACATTAAAAATTATTCACCACTCCATCTTCTTGATTTTCTCCTTTGTAGGCTCTGTCTCCGTCATTAGGATGCTGACTTCTAGCAACAAGGGACTTTCTTCCCCACATCCACAACTCCTGGTACTCGGTAGTATATCAAAACCTAAATTGCTCTGCTAGACTTTTCTCTCCACCAATGTGGTATGGAGACTTCAGAGATGGCCTCCAAGATTTCTATATCTGGTGTATATATTGATCTAATTCCTTCCTCTTAATCCTGGGCAGGACTTTGACATGATGGAGTTCACTCCTGTGATTAGGGAGTAAAAGAGGGATCTCATAGATTTCATTAAGAACCACCCTCCCACTCACCCCCACCCATTCGGGTCCTTTGAGTTAAAGGGGAGGTTATCTTGGGTAGGCCTCACTTAATCAGTGAGCTCTTAAAATAAACTTGGCCTTTCCAGACAGAAGCAGCTCAAAACCTAAAAGACATTCTGCTAGAACCCAAGTAAAAGTAAGTTATCAGGTTGTGAGAGGGCTTATGGAAGAAGTCACGTGGCAAGGACCTGAGTGCATCTTCTAGGAGCTAAAATGGTCACTGTCCAACAGCTAACCAGATATTGCAAAAGTTAATCCTACAACCACAAGGGACTTTAGAAGTGGAACGTTCCCTTGTTATGCCTTCAGATAAGAATACAGACATACTTTGATTTCAACCTTAAGCAATACTTAGCAGAGAACCCACGTAATATATGCCAGGTTACAGCCCAAAGAAATGGAGATAGTAAATTTGTTTTTTTTAAGCTACAATAGTCTCCTCTTATCCACAGATGATATGTACCAAGACCCTCAGTGGCTGCTTGAAACTGCAGATAGTACTGTATCCTACATATACTATTTTTCCTATTCATAACATACCTATAATGAAGTTTAACATGTAAATTAAGTACAGTAATAAAATAAATATATTTTAATAAATTATGCCAATATACACATTTTGTCTCTTTCTCTCAAATTACACTGTAGTGTACCCATCCTTCTTCTTGGGATGAAGGCAGGTGATAAAACACCCACGTGATGAGATGAAGAGAGGTGACTATCAAAGGCATTGAGACACAGTGTTAGGCTACTAATCAGCTTTGGGTAATACAACAAAAAAGGGTAATCTGCTTCTGGACCGGGGACTATGGGAACTAAAACCATGGAAAGATAAACTGCAGATAAGGGGACTGCCTCACTAAGTTTGTGGTAATCAGTTACACAGCAACATAAATGTAATATATCACTTCCCCTATGTCCCACTGCCTTCCACAGCCTTCTCTGGCTCTGTTTTCCTCACTTTACACCTCAAATGTATGCTGTTTTCCATTTGTGTCAGCCCTCTCCAAAGTGATTGTGTCCATCTGAGTCACTTTAATAAGCATCTGTATGTGGTTTTCTCTAGATTTCTCTGCTCCTCTTCCCTTAAATCCATGTCCTATTTTCCCTATTGCTTGATGGTGCACTCTGTGTGAGTACCAAACTCCTCATTTAATGGGCCCAAAATCTACCTTGTTTTTGCTCCCTCTATCTTATGCTCAAAATACCTCCTCCTTCTACCTGAGCCAGTCCTATTCATGGCTGGGCCAGCCTTCCTGCCTTCCTGTCTGTCTGTGTCTTTCTTTCATTCTTTCTTTCAGATTTATTTATTCATTAGAGACACACAGAGAGAAGCAGAGACATAGGCAGAGGGAGAAGCAGGCTCCTCACAGGGAGCGTGATATGGGACTCAATCCAAGGACCCCAGTTTCATGGCCTGAGACAAGGCAGATACTCAACCCTTGAGCCACTCAGGCACCCCTATTTATGGCATTTCTATGTTCCCAACATTTAATCTGTAGGCAACTCAAGGAAATTCACCCTCTTCCCTTTTTATGATTAGAACCAGCAGTTGGCCAAATCCTGATGGCTTTTAACAATATAATTCACATTCAACCCTGTGTTCTATTGCCAATGGAATTTAGGTCCTTATTATCACTGGTCTGGGTTTTTTCTAATTTATCAATAACCTATTTCAAAACCAATGTGTTTACAAAATACAAAAGTATTTATAGATCTTACACAAAAAGCAATAAAATTAATATTACTTCAAATGGGCCCTCAAAGTCTAACACGAGTAATTTCAATTTTTAGCTGTGTCATTTAATTGCAATGGGCTCATAATATATCTTCTTAATGTCTCTGAGCCTCAGTTTCCTATCTGATTATTGGGGAAGGTGATATTTACCTCACAGGGTTAACAAGAGAATTCTAAGAAAAAGAATCCAATAAATGGTAGCTGTCCTCATCATTATCTAGAATACTAGCAACACCACCAGTTTCCTTGCTAATCAGTCCAGAAAGGTTACCAAGGCCTCTTAGTCTTCCTTCTCTATCCAATTACCGAACCATCAGAGCGACTTTGACCAATGTCTTGCATGGTAAGTTCATCAGATCATCTTAGGAGTCTCCATTCAGCTTGTAAACTCTTGGGGAACATTAACAACATTGCTTGTTTATCCTTGTCGCTCTGAATGCTGGCTACCAAACCCATGATAAACAATGAGGAAGAAATGGAGAAGTGGTTCAATGGGAACTTGGTAGTATGAAAGAAGGAGACTGAGAAGAAAGTGAAAGTGGTAGATGTGAAAGGCAAGCTTCGTCTCACCTAAAAATCAAATGAAGCAAACATGCCCCTGCATGCTGAGGTTACTCTTAATGAGCAGTCCTCCCTGGGACACATGCGCCACAACTGAAATCAGATCTTCTGGACAGTTACAATTTTCTCATGGGAGAAGGGAGGCAGACTCAAGTCCTCATCACATGCAACCCAGAGACATTACAATATCAACAGAATACTTTTGTAATTAAGTAATTGGACATGCTTGACAATTTTCGGGTAGTTCATTTGTCCCAGAGGTGTAAAGGGTTGAAAATCTTTTTTCCTCCTGCAGCTAAAAATCTATTTAATGGGGAAGCTTCAAATCACGTTGCTAAAGAGATGACAGCCCTGAGGTCTAGATATGGTGCTTCTCATAAACTCTTACTCTGAACACCTCACAGTGACACAACTTTATTGTTTGCCAAACACCAGGGACCCAACATTCACAAATATTCTGGTTCTAATTTATGACAAATAAACCAGAAGGCATCAGTTAAAAATTTCATGAATACCTTCTTTTAAGAGGCTTAAGAAGCTTTCACTGATTTCTTCCAACTATCATTGTCAGAGAATTAGAAAAAGAAACAAAAATTTAAAAATCTCTAAAAGCAGCTATGTTCTAGTTAGCACATGAGGAGGTAACAACTTACAGAACTGTATAGGAAGGGAGTCTCACCAGGAGGAACTGAATATGCAGAAAGAATTAAAAGAAACACAAGCAGGAAGGAGGTAAGGCGGCAGGAGAATTTTCAGGAACAGGTGTAACAACTTCAGGTACTACAGGGAATTAGAGAAGTGAAGGTTCTAAGTGTCTTTGCCAGATACACCTATTTGCAGAGCAAACAAGCAAGGTTTGACAAAAGCATCTCCAGTAGGCAGTTCTGTTGACGTGATAGGTATTGCCATGGTAATGCTCCCAGGGTAGTGGGGCGGGCAGGAGAGAATCTACAGACAAATGTGCTGGGTATGAGTGTGAGATGGTCAAGAAGATGATAAAAATGTTACTATTTGTTGAGAACACTTACATGTGATTTTATATACCAGATCCCCACAACTAAGGTAACCATCATTATACCCATTGTACAGGTATGGAAATAGAGGCACCAAGGGGCTAAGTGAGAAAGTAGGTTATTATTGAGCAAGCGTTCTCTTCCTTTTCTCAACATTCACAGGAGAAAAATCCCTCCCTTTGCCTTTGATGTCAGACTTGATCCTGTGACTTGCGTGAAATGTGAATGGAATACAGAGTACCTTACGAAGCCTATGCCTTAACAAGTTTATGCTTTGTCACTCCCAGAGCTTCTGACTACCCTGAGAAGAACCTGATCCAGGTAACCACAAAGCCTCCACCCTGGGCACCAACAGGAGACAAGCAGAGCAGAGCCACACACACCCCTCAAGCCCCCAACTGCAGGCTTGCAGTATAAAAAAGCCAAGGATACTATTGCATCACACCAACCCAGTAAGTAACCAGTTTACTGAAATGTCTAAAATGATTTTTTTTTTTTTTTTTTTTTTTTTTTTGCCACTTATTAGCACTAGGTCCCATGGCTGAAACACAGAAGCCATTTTCTAAACAAATGTTAGTTCTCTTGCTCAGAGAGGAAGTGTGGGCGGAGTTTAATATAGAAACCTATTTTTGGATTTCCACCCCACAAATTCTAAATATAGCACACTTTTTACTTAGTATGTCTTACTTCTGAGTAAACTGGATTCTTACAGAGTGTACCTCATTTTGTTCTGCTTTCTTGTGGCTGCATTACAGGCTGTTTTTGTTTTCCTCCCTCTCTTAAGCTGCCTGCTTGCTCTGTTATTTTTACAAACCACATTAACTGAAAAGATTGCATTTTATTCTTTTACATCATTATCTCCCCAAACAGAGCACTTTACTCTTCACCATATTTTTGTAAATCTCATCTGGTATTTTTTATGTTTCTGCTTCCTGCACTTACCTCCATCAAGTTTAGATAATAGTCACAGGCTCTTTGATGACTGGAAGCTTTTACTGAACATTGTAGGGATTACATCCATAAAAGGTTTGATGTACTCTGCTGATCAAAGATCTCTTTTTACCACTTCCAGAAGTTTTCATCCTTTGAGATTAAGCCAATAGTTTCAAGGGCAGTGAGTTTCAGGGCAGCGATAATCCTTGAGTACTCTAAAATAAGATTGCTCCTTTGTCTCAGCCTTGGTTTTCCTGAATACACTTACCAAAAAAAAAAAAAAAAAAAAGAAAGAAAGAAAAAAGAAAAAAAGAAAAAAAAAAAAAAAAAACAACCAAAATATTACCATTCTCTTCCTTCTGCTCCTGCATCCAACATTCTTGGCTTCATAATTTCCTTTTATGATATAGGCCCGATAATTTAGTATTTTAACTTTTCCCAACACAGTGATTAACAATTAACACATTGTAGAAGAGTAGAAGCTCTCTCAATTTGCAAACCTCTGCAGACTCACCCTTAACTACTGAGTTGGTCCAGCATGCCCTAGCATGGCACACCGGTGCTCACTGCCTGCCAGACTGGCCCCGTCTTTTGCCACGAGCTCTCTCCAACCCATTTTCCCATACACACTCTCTTAAAAAGGAGCTAACACCTATGCTTTCAATATATATTTTTGTTATTTTTAAATGATTTGTTATTTTGTTAGTGAAGGAAGAAGCCTCAACAAAGTAGAATATCCTGTCTGTGGCCACACACCTAGCCAGTGGCAGAGCTGTCACACCAAAGGCACTAATCCCCATCTCCTAAGCACCCACTCCTACCTGGTGCCTTTGCCGACATTGCTCTCTCTGCCCCAAACACCTGGCAAACTCACCCTTGCAGTGAGCACTTACTGACTCTCTAATGCCAACTCGGTTTTCTCTTGCTACCTTTTCATGACCAGCCTGATATAAAATAAACTACGTTTCCAAAAAAATAAAAAATAAACTACGTTTCCGTTCGTGTACCCCCTGCCCCTTGCCTATTTTTATTAGGGAAGAAATAAAATACTATTTGTACCTCTGTTTACCCCATTGCCACAAAGCTCCCAGAAATCAGGGGCCTCATTTTTAATCCTCAGAGCCAACTGAGCTTCTGGAACATTGCAGGTACCCAATAAATGAGTGCTGAAGCTAATTTTAGGTAACAGAGGAAAATCGGGATAGCTATTATAATTACCTGAGAAAAGGAAAGAGTGGGTGAAAATGTGTGTGAATATGTATCCATGTTGGCATATAATACATGTGGACTGTCTACAATAGTATAGGTTAATAAAGTACTATATAGATAACCCATATGAATTATCTACAACATGCTGATAGAATAATGATAAAAACTGAGTACAAAGTTAGATTATGGCCAAATTCCTCTTTGTGGAATTTTTATCTAAACAGACACTCTTTTAAAAGCCTTTGAGGATGGTTTATCAATACTTCATAAGCAGGATACAGAGTATAGGTCACTTGTCTAATAAGGATGAATTCTAATTTTCACAGCAAAGCAACTGAGAAGGGTCACAGGATCCTTAAGAAATGTTTTTCAAAGAACAAGGGCCCCTAGTACATAAAACTCACATCATTCTACTAGGAGTGGAACGTACAAAAAGAACAAAGTTAATGGATGGCCACACTAGACAACACGCCTTCTTGGATTTTTCCACCTACCAACATCACCTCACATATCATTTATATTTGATGATTTTTAAAAATGTCTCACATTTATTATTATTATTTTTTTACTTATAAGGTCAAGAGAGACCAAAACACTTGCTGGAAGAACTGTCAACTTGACAGCTGTTGGGTAATATCCATCTCATTTGTACCCACTATTTCTCCCAACATTCACTCTTCCCTTTGGGAATCTTTCAAAGTTGTATCCCACTGTTCAGCTCTCAGCATTTGGATATTTATTCTTCCAAATCACTACTGACAGCAAAATCTCAAAGAAAATCTCTATGTTGTAGTCACTTTGAAAGAATGGGCAAATTAAACACTTAGCAAGAACCAAAGGTCCCATGATTAAGTCTTTGCCTTTCAGACAGACTTTCTTCTTTTCTTCCTCCTCCTTGTGGCGTGAGGGCTGGGGGTGGTGCCCTATGGGATAAGTCTAAGTGTCTATCAATCTGACCCACGAGGGTGAAAATAATCACGCCATCCTGGTTTTCCACAAAGACCCCCGGAGTAATACTGTTGCATTGCTCCACCACTGAAAATACTGCCTGATATACATTACCTTGTCTCCATTTCAGGTTCTAATAATAAATTCAAACTGTCTTTTCAAACCATCTTCTTTAATGCCTGACCGACTCATACTAGAGCTACTCTAGATAAATAAATGCTTGCTTCATCCCAAAGAGATATCAGAAAGAATAATTTCTCTTCAATTCACTCCCGCATTTTTGCCTAATTATTTTGAAACATTTTTGCAGTAGATTTCTCAGTTTCATTAAAATAAAAAATCTCTCAAATCTCTTAACCACTCCCTCCCACCCCCCAATCACATTTTTTATACTTTTCCCTGTCAGTTTTGAAGTAACATTTTACTAACGACAACATTCATAGTTATGCCAAAGGAAAGAGGTATTGTTTGTTACAATGTTTTTCTCATCTGTAACATGGATCAGAGGTTTTATTTTTCCCTTTATTTTATATTGCCTGCAAACAAATAAATCTGGGGTAAAAATAGTATTCCTTGAAATGAAAAGGGTAACATACATAGTGCATGGCTGAACCATACTGACCAAACAGAATCAATGGCACAGAAGGAAAGCAGTGATACATCATAGGATCACCTCTTATCCACCAGTCGGCCACAGGATGACTGTGTGCGCCAGCAGCAAACCATCAGCATGCACATGTTTTCCTCTGTGATTTCTGCTGAAACATAGGCTGTCCAGTGCATACCAGTCTCTAGCCAAAGCCCGATGGGAAGTAACTGCAAGCCATAAACTTGCAGTCCTTTAAAAACATGCTTAATGGATAAAGTATGCAAATACAGCCACCAACGCTTCCAGAGACTCTAACTTATAAATGACTGAGTGTTATTGGAGTTGATTTTTAAATGAAAAATTCAGATGTGATGGCAAGGCAGTTTTTCACAGACCCCCATGTGATCCAAGAGTTGATGCAGTATTGAAGAATTATATACTTCATGATGTAATAAAAAAAAAAAAAACCCTGAATTTTTTACCACCAACTAGGTTTATGAAGAATGGTACACACGCCTGCTATATCAAAGTAAACATTTCATTTCCATAGGTGAGGTAGCAAGGCAAATGCTTCATGGGTGGGCACGTGCAAGCCTAGGCTGCCTTTTGGTTCCTTTACGGAGAAAGACAAATGCCAGAATGGGATACTTCTTTTAAAAAATCTAATCAACACATCTATGTTGTATATTCACGCTAGGCACTGTCCTAGGTTCTGGGAACCCAGAAGTGAACAAAAGAGACCAAACAACTCTGCGATCATGGAGTCCATCCTAATCCATACATTTTGCTCATTTCATAGATCTGAGCCAAAAGATGTATAATTTTCATTTCTGAAGTATTTTATGTTAAAATTAACACAGTTCAAATTTTATTCATTTTCTTACAGGGTATGCATTTTAAAAGGCCACCCACCTTTAGGGGATATTACCCTGATGTCTAGAAAAAAGATTTTTAATCTGAGATTCTTTTAATCCTTCATCTGTTTCCCAGAATGTGAGGCTGTGAATGAAAACACACAGACTATAGGAAAAATAAAAACTGTTTTCTGAGTAGAAATAAAGTAGAACATCTAATGGGTTCCTCCTATTTCGTACTACTTTTTTATGTACATCCATCTCTGGCTCAAATTCACAGATGAGATCCATTAAAATCTCAAGTTCAGTATAGCTTTCTTGAAAATTTTCAAAGTGGCAAACAAATTGAGGAGAACATCTACCTTAAAAACCCATCACTGATGCTCTTGATCAATAGCTGGCATCAATAAATCTTAGATAGACATGTGGGCAAGACTCTTGGAGCCAGGCAAGGATTTTTCTTAATATGGATACTGATGTCATTTAGGCAGAGGGAAGCTGGGCAGATTTGCAATAAGAGGGAAGTGATTATATAATACATCCAAACCATAAATAAACACTCCATTAAGTTATAAAATTCTATATGTCCTTAGAAGGGCTTCCTGTGAGCCACTTAACTTAGAAAAAAAAAAAAGGAAAGCTCTATTAATCATTCATTTGGCCAAAACCTACTGAACCCTTGCCCTATATCCAACACAGCACATCACTACCACCACCATCATCCCCACCACCACTACCACCATGTTGAGTTTACTGTGTACCAGATACTGAGCTGGGTGATGACATGTCTCCTCATTTAATTAGTGAGCGACTCTAGAAGTTGGGTATAATTTTTATCTTCTTTTTAAATGAGCAGATGAAGTAAATAATATCAAAGGAGTTATGCCATCCACTTGTGGTCCCACAGCAAACTAAATAATCAGGCACCAAATGAGCATCTGTCAAACTCCTAAAACCATGGTCTTTTACTGCCACCTCCTCTAGCTTTGAGATATAATTGACATACAACAGCATTGTGTGAGTTTAAATTATAAAATGTGTTAATTTGATACTTACATACTGTAAAACTATTACCACCAAGTTTTAACTAACATTTTTATCACTTCATATAATAAATAACCATTTCTTTTTTTTAAGAATTTATTTATTTATTAATGAGAGACACAATGAGAGGCAGAGACATAGGCAGAGAGAGAAGCAGTCTCCTCATGGGGAGCCCGATGTAGGACTTGATCTCAGGACCCCAGTATCATGCCCTGAGCCCAAGGCAGATGCTCAATCACTGAGCCACCCAGGTGTCCAATAACCATTTCATTTTTATGATGAGAACATTTAAGATCTACTCTTAGCAACTTTCAAATATATAATGAAGTATTATTAACTACAAGCACCACAATGTACATTAGATTCCAACTTATTCATCTTCTAAATTTTATTTATTTATTTATTTATTTATTTATTTACTTACTTACTTACTTACTTACTTACTTACTTACTTACGATAGACACACAGAGAAAGAGAGAGGCAGAGGCACAGGCAGAGGGAGAAGCAGGCTCCATGCTGGGAGCCCGACGTGGGACTCAATCCCAGGACCCCAGAATCATGTCCTGGGCCAAAGGCAGGCGCCAAACCGCTGAGCCACCCAGGGATCCCCCAACTTATTCACCTTCTAACTGGAAGTGTGTACTCTTGGATCAACATCTCCCATTTTCCCCTACCCCAGGCCCTGATAATCACCATTCTCATCTCAGTTTCTAAAAGTTTAGCTTTGTTAGATCCCAAATATAACTAATACCCAGTATTTGTTTTTCTCTGAGTTATTTCACTTAGCAAAATGCCCTCAAGGTCCATCAATGTTGTCTCCAATAACATGATTTCCTTCTTTCTCATGGCACAATATTTCATTATACATACATACATCCCACATCTTCTTTATTCACTCATCCATTGACCAGTACTTAACTTGGTTCCATATCGAGCATCTTTTCACTATGACCACATGCATATCTTCTTTGGAGAAATGTCTATTCAGTTCCTTTGCACATTTTTTATCACATTTTTTTTCTATTGAGCTGTAGGAGTTCCTTATATATTTTCAATATTAACTTTGTACCAGATACATAATTGCAAATATTTTCTCTCAATTCTATAGGTTGCCTTTTCATTTTGTTGATTATTTCCTTTGCTGTACAGAAGCTTTTTAGTCTGACATAGTTCTACATCTTGATTTCTTCATTTGTTGTTTGTACTTTTGGTGTCAAATCCAAAAGCACACTGCCAAGACCTATGTCAAGGGGATTATTCCCTATTTTTTCCTCTAAGAGTGTTCTGCTTTCAGATCTTATGTTCAAGTCTTCAATATATTTTGAGATGATTTTTTGCTTATGGGATAAGATGGGGAAGGAGGTAAGGACATGGTCTTAAATACTCCATTTTATTGCTCCCAAATAAGCTGCTTAATTGTGGACTCAATTGCATCATCAGCCTCATATCTGAGTTGAAAAGGATTTTAAACATTATCTAATGAATGATAAACTTCAGATGTTGGCCCATTTCCCATGATCAGCTAACTTGTTATAGGCAGATATAAAACTAGAATTTAGGTTGTAATACAAGCTTAATTCTACTATTCTATATATAATTGTGAATATACCATAATCATAATAACAATAACAGCAGCTAGCATTTGTGAAATTTAGTATATTTCAAACTTTAAGTGCTATAAATGTAAAAATTCATTTAATCTTCCCAACATAGGAAATGGATCCCACCATCTCCATAAAACAGGTGAACAACTGTGACAGAGAATTTTTTTTTCCCCCAAGGGCACATACGTACTAAGTGGTGGAGCCAAGATCTGAATCTAGATTTGCACAGCTCTCAAGCCCACCATTTAACTACTATACTATTCTGCTTCTTGATTGAAAAAAATCAAATTTTCTCAATGTATCAATCTATAAAAAGAAAAATACCCTCAGTTTTCCTATGATGCTTCTTTGATCACTCTCATCCATATTTATATATCATTCATCTAGCATGCTTTGAGATGTTGATGCCTATCCACCTGATTCTGTGAATACACACACCATCTTTCAATAGATCATTGCTTCTGAGATCAGAGATTAAGTCTTTAATTCTATTTGTTCTTCCCCAGAACCTAATTCTCACAATGCACTATAGTAGAAAGTAAACTTTCAGAAGTGGACATTAAAAAAAGAAAAAAAGTAGCAGGTAGCTAACAAAGAGAGTTTTGAATTCGCACTACTAAATTTGACAGAGGGTCACTCATGCAAAATGATTCATAACCAAATTCAGGGAAAATCCACATCTAAATATATTTTACAAACAAGTATTTAACTAACAGGTGTTTGCCTAAATTAATCGAAGGTATTTCCTACCCTGTACACAAATTCACAACTAATCACTTGAATTAATAAATGTATACGTATTTCAAGTTCAACAATAGCTACGTGGACTAATGTATTACAGTATTATGGAATTTTTTTTAAAAAATTAAGAAAGACCCAACATACTTACAGAGGCTAACTATATATTAACTTAGGAAACTCTACAATTCAAATTTAAAAGAAATTGTTCACATTTGATTATCAACTCCCTTTTACTAAGACAGTAGGAAAATTGAAACATTCTTACTGACAATCAGCTAATCACACGGCTGGATTAACCCAAGCTCTCCATTTCCTTTTCAATCAGAATGAGTGATTGTCCTTGGTGCTCAGAACACCTGTTGTGTAAGCGCCTTCCCAGCACATCATACAATCTACTTCCATCAGCTCAGTTGTATGTTTTTGTTTGTTTGGTTTTTGTTTGTTTTTTAAAGATTGCATTTATTTATTCATGAGAGACATAGAGAGAGGCAGAGATAAAGGCAGAGGGAGAAGCAGATTCCTCAAGGGGAGCCCAAATGTGGGACTCAATCCCAGGACCACGCCCTGAGCAAAAGGCAGATGCTCAAACACTGAGCCATCCAGGTGCCCCTCAGCTGTATTGTTTAACCAGGAATCTATATATCCGTTCTCAAGCCTCTCATAATTGCGATTATATTCACATGATATAAGCGTAACATAAAATTGATGAAATACAAATGCATAAAAGAGAACTGTTGCATCCACTGCTTCCTTAGGATGATAAACTCAACTCATAAGAATAATTGGCTTTATATTAGATATGGGAAACTTTATAATTGGGGAAAAACATGGTAAAACTCCAAAAGAATCATGCCTTAGATTACTTTGCAAGTGTCCGTGTTTTTGCTTCACTTTGAGGAAACTGTAAGCAGTGCATTAGGACTATTATTTATATAAGAAAGTGGAAGTGAAACTCCAAATAGCAAATCTGGATTTAACTAAGGTACAGATTCAACAAAGGATTGGCAAACAGATGCACATTCCAATATCCGGAGTTAAAACAAAATTTTTACATAGCATTCTAATTTTTTTGTTCCTATTTTTAAAGCAACTTTTTGTTTCTTTAACCAAATGTTTCAATTGACCAAAGAGAAGTCACAATTGAGCTGAGTAAAAGGACTTCTATAGTACTATATGCAAGCAACAGGTGGCTAGAGGAAGATGGACTCTGGTCCTGGGCTTGGCTTCCAGAACTGTCCTCATTCTGTCCATTCTTAGCCAATTTTACCTGTGCTAGCTCTGAGAGCCTCATGGCATTTCCTCATGTCCTCTGCTATAGTCTCTTAGGCACAAGATTTCCTCCCTCAAATTCTCTCTGTAAGGTCTCCAAGTACTGTGAATGCCTGTTCCTTCCTGCCTGTGCACTTGGCTATTCCTCCTACACTTCACTCCACCTCTTCTGCACCTGCTTACAGGCATCATCTCCTCCCCTTTTTCTGATTCTTTAGTTTTATTCACATCACCTCCTCTGTTCCCACTTATCACTGGATACATGCTGACCCCATTTTTTGTTTTAGCTGGCTGTGTTCATCCTTGGCTGTAAGCACCATGAGGAACAAGACCCACATTATTTTCATTAACTTTAGGATCTCTAGCATCCAGCATTTTGCTTGGCAGAAAATAAGTCCTTAAGTACTTAATCAATTTATGGATACACTAACTAATGAACTAATTTAGGTAATTGTTCCTCCAAAATTCCCAAAGACAGGAATTCTTCCTTTTCTCACTCGTGCTTTCTATCTGGCACCCTGCAGGAAGCCGTGTCGGGATGCTTCCCTGTGCTGAAAGATTTGAAGTAGGACCTTTTACAATCCATTTCTGAACTCCACTCTTTATGTTTTGGATACGGGACCCTAAGGGCCAATGCCAGGTGACAGGTGCTCAGAAGGATCCCACCCTGAGCCCCATGGTCTGAGGGATTTCCCCGGGTGTATTTTCTGTCATTCCTAACCACCAGAGCCACACCGAGCAGCCTGATAA
This sequence comes from Canis lupus familiaris, assembly GCF_011100685.1. NCBI lineage: Eukaryota > Metazoa > Chordata > Mammalia > Carnivora > Canidae > Canis > Canis lupus. The sequence continues at coordinate 30,677,122 of NC_049241.1, read as the reverse complement.
GACACCGAGTGGCATTCTCTTCTCTACAGGTGACACGTGTCTCCTGATGCATGGATGTCAAGAACCTCTTCTTTAAAATTCTTAGACTCAAAAAATAAATAAATAAATAATAAAATAAAATAAAATAAAATAATAAAATAAAATAAAATTCTTAGACTCCTGGAAGGGTTGAAGGGCATACATTGTCATCTAGAATGGAAAGAGTATGACAGCAAGAATATATCCGAAAGAAATAGCTATTCCAGAGACAACAGGGTCTATTCAAAAGCACTCCCCTTCTCCCATTGCTTTGTGAGCAGGAGACTCACATGTCGGTCTTCATGCACTAGAGCCATGTTCATATTCACGCTGTCTGCCAGCACATTTTAGATCCTTTATTCTTCACTATCCCTGGCTATGATACTCTCACTCCTGCTTTCCACCTGCAGCCCCACCACCATCCACAATCACAGTTCTGAAAGTTCTGACTTGACCTTGCCCCTTGAGCCTCATTTCCTATGAGAGCATTGTCCATTAACCAGCCAAAATTGTCTTAAATAACTAAATGGTTCCTAAGCTTCTCTGAGTAGTCCAGGAACATCTCACTGCCCTGAGTCTGCATCTCATCCCCATTTAAATTCCAGACTAGAAATCGATATCGACTTAGCCATAAGCTCTCGAGAACAGATCTTCTACCAATCAGGAGGAAAGAGGGCTTGGTTCATTTCTGTCATTTCATCCCAAATGTCCTGCTGCCTGGAAGCTGACATGTAAATACCACCTTTTATACAAGTACCATTCTAATTTTTATAAGAAATTTAAGACATGTTAAATTCAGCATATACCAAATAACACTATATCCTAAGAGACCATAAAAGAGCATTTACTATGTACCAAGTCCTGTACCCAGAACATTGCCTACATTATCATTTCATTCTCTCAGCAGTCCTGTAACAAATATTCTATTGCTATCCCATCACAAGAAAGCTAAGCATAAAAAAACTTGCCTGTAGTCACAGGGAATGCAAATTCATTTATGTCAAATTCCTAGTTCAAACCTTACAGCTCAAAGGATTTCCAAATGCAACTGAACAAATAAACAAAATTTATACAGATCTATAGTTCTTCTCTGGACATTTTTTTTTTTTTTTTTTTGAGCAATACTCAACAAGGCAACAAATCTCTAGAATTTCTCATTTCAGGATATTTTCACTAAAGCTAATTCTCTCACATAAACACTATCTGGCATCTCTTTCTAGTTGGTCAACTTGGAAGTGAGATTAAGTACAAATAATGTAGGATAATAATACACCTTATATTTTGCATTTAAGGTACTTTGGTATTTTTACTGGGATACTATTCTATTACTTGAATAAATTGCAGCCTAGCAAGAACAACATTTCATGAACATCTTAGACATAAATACCCAATTCCAGGAAGTCATCCTTTCTCGAAAATGTACAAGTTCATTTCTTCTGTTTCTGTTATTTTGTTCTCAAAATTCTTTCAAAGCCCAATAAGGTAGAACCAGATGGAATCACTGCTTTTATTTGATGCGGCAGTAGAAGAGCAGGGGGGGAAAAGAGGAGATTTTACACATAAAGAACCTAACTGACTATTTCAATAATGTTTGATGAATCACTGATGAGCATTAGTTTTTCCCTGTTTGGATTCCTTCTTGATTGTACTGCTAGGAAGTTCGACCAAATCACTTGCCTGCTAATAAAGTGTCAACAGAGGGCACATATTCACAAACCTGTGCGTTACTAAAAATGACCAGCAATGATTAAGCAGTAGATAGAGATTCTCTTCTCGAAGGTGTTTTCTTGGGAGCAAGAGGAGTCTCTACTCACTTCACCAAATAATTTAAAGTGTGCGTCGAAGAAAACAATAAGACCTTTAAAACCATTTATCATCTCAAACTTCTCCTAGAACAACGGTTTCATTTTTTATAACCTTACAGAATAGGCACCAAAAAAAATAAATCACTTAACCTATGGAGATCACAACACAGATGCATTATTTTAATAAAGCCACATATAATATAATATAATATATAATATAATATAATATAATATAATATAATATAATATAATATAATATATATTATATATAATATATAAACATAAGCAATAATAATAATAATAAACATAAGCAAACCATTTTCTAGTGGATGCTGGAAGTCTTAGACCAAGAATTTATTTAACAGTTAATATTTGAAACATATGGAGAAATACATATATATATATAATAGTATTAAATTAAAAAAATAATAAATGTATGATGCACATAGGGATGCCTTTAAAAGTTCAACTTTCTGTTCCATGTATCTATCCACTGTCCTTTGAAAGTGGATTCTTCTTTCCAAGTGCCATGATTTTGGTCTGTCATTTTAGGTCATTTTTCATTCCAGTCTTAAAGGCACTCTTAAAGGCACATGATTTGCTCTTTGTTCAGAAAGAAGGGATTTCTTCTCAATGCTTGATTGCTTTATCATCTAACTGAGGCTCTGGATTCATCTTCCAATTAACAAAGACCTTTTATACAGTATCAAGAGAACTGGTGGTGGGAGGAGGAAAAGTCTATAGAAAAGGCAAGATCTCCCCAACAGTTAAAAAAAAAAATTCCCTCTAATAGGCAAGGTAGATCATGATTTTCTGGCCAAGGAAAGACTGTCCAAAGACCCTAAGTACATTAGATTTGAAGACAAATAAGTGGATAGGGCAATGTTTGCAATGTTTTCTTGATGTGGCACCAAGATCCTCCCCACCGGCACAGCTTAAATAGCTCTGCACGGCCTGCTGATGATATGAATTACCATCCATACACTAGAGCAGTGGTTGTCAAATACTAATGTACTTAAATATCATTTAGATAGCTTCTTAAAACATAACTTCCTGAGTCCCACTTCCAGAGATTCTGATTTACCAGGTCTGTGTGCAGCCCATGAATTTGCATTTCTAAGAAGCTCATGCGTGATGCCAAATGTGGGACTGAGGACCACACTATGAATACCCTTCAGAGCACTGGGATTCCAAAACACTCGGGGTAAACTGTATACTCACTCTGCATCTAAAATTCTGCTCTTGGATTATTTCAGTCTGCAGCCTTAAGAAACATGTGGTCTTCAAAGAAACCATAATGCTACAGTGGGAGGCTATCCTCCTTTGTGGAAGAAGGAAGGAAGGAAAAAAAAGAAGGGAGGGAGGGAGGGAGAGAGGGAGGGAAGACCCACAGACAGACAGAATTTAAGTAATGGGTCTTCTTCACTTGGAACAGAGAGCAAGCTGACTCAGGGTTACAAAGGCCTATCTCATCCCTGATCCTTTGTCATTGAGAGAGACACGAGCAGTCGATGTCAAAAATGCACACTGCACATTCCCAGGAAGCCACTCACAGGGCCAATTGTAATTTTATTTAAGCCTGCCTGAACTTATTTTTCTTATTTTTCCCCTGTAGGCACTCATGAGGATTTTTTTTCCCCTTTGCAAGACAGAACTCAAAGATAAAGTCACAGATGGGGGCTTCACCAAAAACTAGCAAACTTTAAAGCAAAAATGAATAATAAAAACCAAGCATTTCTGTTTATATCAAGATTCACCCCACAACCCCTCTACTCATCTTCCTACACAAAGAAAATCATCCCAAAGTCAGATTACTGGGAACATGTCTAAGTTCTTTCTGTGCAGATCCATATGGTGGTGTTTAGAACACCAAACATCTAGATAAAACCAGACAAATTCCTTATTACAAAGTATGGTTGCAAATCCAAATGCCTACAGCCTAAATATGGTAATTTAATGGATGAAGCCAGGAGTAAGAGAAGACAGGGCAGCAGGGAAGATGCAGAACCTAAGAGTCCCAGCCTTATCAGCTATTCCTAATCAGCTGACGTCCAATTCTAATCAAACAAATAGATTTTTGGTTGTTCCTTCCAGTCCCATTTCTTGGATTTTACGTTGAATTACGGGTACCATGTACAAAAAAAAAAAAAATCACAGAGAAACTGGATGAAGGTAACTTCCTCCAGAAGAGTTCATCCTAGGCTATGGGAGGCAGCCTGGGATAGGTCAGGTTGCCTTTATCCACCATGGGATTGAGTGGACTCCACTGTGGCTGACATTTTGAAAGATCTGCTCTGCCTTTTTTGCTCACATTCTCGGATGTAGTTTGAAAGTCTATAGTGTTTACCAGTCTCCTTCGCCCTTCATGAATGCTGAACTCCAATTGTTTTACCTTTAGCCCTGGGAGAAATTGTCACAATGAGCAATTTACCTTTACTTACTTTTTTCTTTTCTTTCTTTTCTTTATCTCTCTCTTTCTCACAAAGCAAGTTGGGGGGCCTATGGAGTCAGGCCCCAAGACAAAAGGAAAACAACCCTACTAGAATTCCACTGCTCATAATGTTGCATGTCTGTCCCCACACCCGCACAAAGCAACAAAAAATGGAAAAGATTCAGGTGTTTCTTTTTTGTTGTTGTTTGTTTTAGCACTTTAACTTTTCTGCGATCTGCTCTTAAACTTCCTAGCTTCACACCTCCACAGCATAAAAATTAGGTAAATGCCTTCAGGAATGAACAAGACTGCCCAAGATCAGGGTAATATCTAGTACCTGCTTTCTTTCTGAGATCACATCCCATCAAGTCCCAGCTGCTTTAGCATCCCTAGACTTTGACGTTTTTCTCTCTTGCCTTGAGAGATTGCCAAAAAAATCTCCCACCTTCTCTGCTCCCAGGCACAATCTTTTGCCTGATTTCTCAGCTTTCATTCAAACCAGAAGTTGGAGAGATCCCTTAAGGGAAAAGCAGGTTGTGGAACGTTGGCTCACCACTTTATAGTTCCCTATGCTCTAAGAGTCTTGGTTTTCTTGGCAACTCTTTAATGTCTTCAAGTTAGGAACATTTCAGATTTTGTTTAATTTGGCTTCTCTACTGTTTTTAAAGAAGTGTTGGTTTTTCATAGACCACCCCAATTTAGCCAGAGGCAAAAGTCCCCAGGTAGGCTGGTTGGTTGGTTGACTGACTGCTTGATTGATTTTTTGGAGACTACAACTAACACGTACTTTATTTCCTTGATTGAAAGCCTTGTGGTACAGACAAGGTTTAAAAGAGTTGACCTCGAATTTGTTCACACTGACTCCAGTGAGTTGTATTTGGGTTTTCTATGCTTGAGGCTACTCAACTGCTCCTGTTGCAATAGGTTTGTTTTCTTTCAGGATCAAGGTGGGTATTTTCATTTAAAATCTTATTTTTAATTCCTTCTCTGGCAATTCTTTTCTGGATTCTTAGCTTTGCAATAATTATATCTACAATGCAACCAGCATTTTTGAGTCACTAAGATAAATCCTCCTACTCCAACATCATATGATCGTCTTATTCTACTAGTTAATAAAAAATGTCCAGGGTCAACGAAAAATATATCCTAATGAACCATACAACACTGAATCCTGTGCACAAGGAATGTTTTCGACATCTAAAATTCTTAGGAGCTTAACAAGCTTCCTCTTAGTGGAGTCATCAAGCTCAGCCATGGGCCTCAGTCCCTGATTAATTTAATACAGTAATATAACTACTTCCCCAGGAAATCATGTATTTATTCTGAATTTAGGAGTTAACTTCATATTTAAACACAATCCACATGAGCTATGTAGGAATTATTTTGGTAAAAAAAAAAATATATATATATATTTATATATATATTCAATTTCTTTTTTTTAATATATATTCAATTTCAAACAAGATATCAAACTAATACTTTTGGTTCAGTGATCTGTTTCAAGACAGATATGTCAAGCAATTTTTGTATTTTGTCAGCAGCCTTAAAAGAAATTGCAAATAACCACAGATCTTTGTTACACTTTAGAGTACTTGAGACACTCCAGATAAATATTTTACAATAGATGGACAGTACGCACAAGAATGGTTTCACGTAATAAGTAATACAAGAAAGTGACAAGACACCTACCTTATGCTTATCAGGGAACAAGAGGAGAATGCTTTCACCAAATGTCACTCTTGTAGTCACCAGTAATTGGCTCCACTTGACACAAAGAGGGATTTAAATGGAAACACTATCTGACGTAAGTCTTTCTAATGCAGAGCGCTCCATAAAGATGGACATAGGACACACAGTAAAGTAGCCAAATTATTCCCATTGCCATGTGCCATCTCCAACTGTGGCTTCCTGGGAATTCATCTACAGAAGTACAGCAACAAATTCTCTTTGAGATTACTGCCCTGTTAGGACATAACCTAATAGATATGGAGCTCTCCATCACATAGGTAGCTGGAGAATGTGGCAGTGGTTCAGTAGAAGACTGTCCACAGTGAATGCCCACTTCAGTTCCTCTAGGACTGTAACTGATCACATGGCAGGCCCCTGCTGAAAGAGCTCTTGTCTCTTCTGTAACTCGCCTATATAATAATCAAGAGAGAATACCCAGGCATCCAAGTGATGGGGATATGGAAAGATATCAAGACATGGCACATATTCTAAACTAACTGCTTTTCACAATTATCTAGTTTGTAAGACTGATAGACAAATAAATAGAACCTTAGGCCTATAAACAAACAAAAAGTAAATTTAAAACATGTCTAATATGGTGTACAGTATCAGAAGGTATCAACCATTGGCAAAAAAAAAAAAAAATAGCATTATCAGTATATAGCAGGCACTGTGCCAAGGATATTATACGAAATCTGTTCATCTTCATGGCAACTCTTCAAGGTAAATACTCTCATAATCCTCATTTTGATAGATGAGACAAATGAAGCACAGAGCGGTTTAGTAATTTACTCAAAGTAGTAAGTGGTAGAGAGAGAGTCAACCTGAAATTAAGTCTCAAGATGCCATAACACAAGCCCTTAACCACATCCCTTTACAGGCCTCCTGGACGGCACTGATCACAGTAATGTCTCACTACGAATTCCCTATACTTTAATAGTATAGTATGGATTACGGACATGTGCCTTTCCTAGCTGTCCTTAAATTCTGAGCTAAATATAAAATTAATGACATCTTGGGAGCTGTGATTCTTCCCTAACACATTTTGCTAAGAACATGGCTTATGAAATCTTTATATCTAGTTGAAATGTGTTTACTAAGTCTTGCCAGGAAGTTCATTCTAAAGGGATATTCCACATGGGCAATGTAAATTGCTGTAAGGGCTAAGAAGCCTTCATTCCAACTAGTTTTTGCTGCCAAGTAATAAGTAATTTAGCAGATTTGGAAAACGAAGCACAGGGTCTATCCCCTTTCACAAGTTACTAGGACTGCGTAAAGATCAGTCACTCTATATGGAATTAGAAAATATCCTATCTGGCACATGGAGTTTGCCTCCCTTGATGTTGTTGGAAACTGCACATAGTGTTTAGACCACATATCTCTGAGGAAGCACAAACCTGTTCCGATGGCCTAGAAACTCCACATTGCAAATATGCATTTCAATGAGGGTTTATGAGCATGGAGGAAGGAAAACTGGTATCCCAACCTGCAGGCCAATATCCTGTTCCTGGCTTTTCTGTCTCATAGCTGTGCAACCATGAACAAGTCACACCATGTGGGTCAGTTTCCTCCTTAATAAAAGATGCTAACCTGCCTCATGATATTCTGGTAAAGGTGGTACCTTTGAAAGCCCTCTGAAAAACTATTCAAACAGATCATGTGACATATACATATATGCTTACACACAGCACCAAGGGCTAAGCTGTACTCATTAACTGGATGCCAATAGCTAGATGATTATCAAGGTAGAAGACAGAAGTCCACTAAGCCACACTCTAGAGGAAGTGAGCCTGTGAGGAGATGCCCAGTTACTATGGTGATGGGAAAGGACAGAGCAGTCCAGCCTTAGGGACAGGGAGGAAAAGGAGGACACAGGTTGGCTACAGGAGTAGGTTCTAGAGAGCCTACCTAATGAGCACTGGGTAAGTATGGAATTCTGGAAATAGCAGCAAAGAAGAATTCACTCATTAACAGAAAATAATCTGATATAGAAAGGCTGTGTGTCAGGCACCATAAACCACAAACACCAACATGCAGGATCTGGCTCGATCCTAATAACAAGCCAGTGAAGGTATCCTCCCTATTTACTGATTAGGTATCTGAGCCTTTGAGCATTTTATTAATTGTCAGGTCCATATACAGAGTCAGTGGTAGAGGCCAGGTTCAAACAGAGCCATTGTCAGGATACAAACTAGTCCATCTATCAAGCTACATTTCTGAAGAACAACTTCATGTTCAAATATATGGGGGAGAAGTCAGGTATGGTATACACTCAAATGTTCACAGCACTCTTTCTGTGCTGTGAAATCACAAGTGACTTTCTCAATCCCCATAAGTATTATCTGACTTTTGTTATCAAAAAGAAAAAGTAATTAAAGAATTAAAAGGGATCTTCATTTTTCCTTCTTAAAGACAACTCTTATCCCCAAATGCTTTAGATTTGTGTAAAAAAAAAAAAAATGAGGAAGTCAAAAGGACAGTTTGTTAAGGGTTAAATATTATACATTTGATTAAGAGTTTAAGTATCTGTGGGACAGCAGAAAGCCACTGAAAACACTGAAGTGAACCTAGTCTAGTAAGATAAGTTGAACTTGAGGTTCATGTTGGCAGGAGTGGGGCACCCTCACAGGGTTGGGGGTCAGTGTAGAACACTTTACAAAGTTGTCCCCACTCTAAGTTGTCTTTAAGTTTCAGAGAGAACTCTGGGAAGAATCGCTAGTATAGGATCCACTGTGATGGTGGGAATCATCAGTTCCACTTCTTAATGCACTGGCTTGGAGAAAGGCTAAGGATCAATGATACATAAAGAGATAATCAGTAGAGAGCTATGCAAGTAGATAAGATAGTAATGGGAGAAGGTCAGAGAAAAACAGAAATGATAGACCTATAAAAGCTTCATACTTGGAAACTAGGAAGAAGATAAATGGAAATGAAGGGTAGGGGAAGGGGAAGAAAGCAGAGGTGTGGGTGGAAGGGTATTAATAAGAATATTCTAAAATAAATGCTTGTTTCTTACAATGGAAGAAGGTTTTATAATGTAAAACTATTTGTTTTAAAAGAAAATTTTCATACAGCAGGCAAATCCTTACCTAGATTAATACAGAAAATGAAAGAGCTGGTTTTCATTTAGTATTTAATATGTGAAACATGGTAATCTCTTATATTTGGGGGAGGAGACCACATAGGCTATGATGATGAGATTTATAAATGAATAAAACGACTTTCAAATTAACTGTTTCTAATAGTTTAGAGTTAAAATGGATACTTCTTACATTTATGTTGAAAACTAGTTTCTAGTTATTAAACCAACTAAGAAGGCAATCACAATATGAACTCAAAATGAAATGCTTTGAATTAAACATTAGCAAAAGAACAATTAACGAAAGACCCAATAGCCTTTCATTACTGTTCAAAAAAAAAATTTTTTTTTTCACAAAGTTTTATCTATCTGACAATGTTGAATTTAATCTAAACTCTGTGGTCTCAGGAAATAGCCAAGGTCAAGAGGTTCTTACCCTTTTGTTTTTTGGGAAACACCCCCAAGTCCAAGGACCGATCTGCCCTTGGATATTCTGAGACCCCACATCCACCCTTCTTCATAACACCCTTGTTTCATAAAACCTCCAAAGTTTTACCTCATTTTTTATGACAGTTGCATAGGAAACATGCCATTGTAAAAGCCATAATTGATATAATTCCTCTATTGCCAGACATTTAGGATGCTTCCAATTTTTCACAACTACAAACAAAGCTACATTAGTCATCTTTGTACAAACAACCAACTTCAATTCTTCTCCTCTTTCTTTGAGACATTCCTCATTAGTAAGCATTCCCCCTATTGTAAGAGCCTGCATAAAATCATGTCCTTAATTGTCTGATACATCTTGTCTTTGACATAGTTAGCTGTTAAGAGTTTTCCAGAAAAATATACCAGGAAATAAATGAGACCATATCACACATACTTGCTCCATGCTCTTTTTCAGAAAACATATAAATGCAAAACAAAAAATTTCACAAAGGATAATCAATATCAATTGATAATGCTGGTGCAAAGGCTCCAAGAAAGGAAATGAGAATCTATGAACAATGTCAGTTTGCCTGAAGATAAATTAGTACAACTGAAAAATATTTCAAATTTTGTATTTGCATGGCAAGGAAAATAATATTAAGTAAGGAAGCCAGCTGGACTCACCACAATCGGGAAACACTTTCAACTTAGCAAACCACACAGGTAGCACGAGGCATTTCACAAGGCCAAAATGTTTGACCAATTCTAGCAATGTGAGAAGAGAGAAGATCACGGCTTTGACAAAAGAACAAGGTCCTAAATATGACAGGGACTTAAAGACATAGACTTCAGGCCCACATGGGATTCAGGAACCACCTAGTTCCAAATTTCAGCAGGTTCAGGAATCACAAATCCCAGGCACAATTCAGTGGGGTAAATCCAATTAATGTTACAAGACTTGAGATTTTCTACAAGTTTATTTTGCTCGGAGGAATATCGTTAAATATATCACATTTCATTTCTACATTTCTGTAGGACTTCTTGTGTAAATGGGGGAGGGAGGGTGGAATATTCTAACCACTTGTCATTTTAGGTTCTGCATAAGTGAAATGATGCTGCAACTCCAAGGCAGGAAAGTTTACAGTGGAGGCAGCTCCACTTGATAACAAAACTGCCCTAATTTGGACTATGAACTAGCAACCTATTTTCTGAGTATTGCAACAAATGAAGCATACACTTGATCCCATTTAAATCTTGGAAAACTCTCCAAGGCTCCACTGACTGATGCAAAAGTGAGATGCAAAAAGGCTTCATTGCATGCCTAGGATAACAAAGTTGGTGGGAAGTGGTAAACAGTGATGATTAAGGAAGGATTCAACATGTAGAACGGTTAGAGTCAAGGACATTCAAATTTGTATGAGACCAATAGAATGTGGCCAAATAAAAGTATTTAATGTGACCAGTTTAATGAATTCAAAACAATGATTAGGAATTAACACATCCATCTTCTGAATGTTAATGGACAGCTCTAGACTGCTGGGGAAAAGATTTTTTTTTAATAGTGCTGGAACTTGCTTGCAAAGTTTTTTCCCTTGAGTTGATTAAATATTCCCTCCAAAATCTTGTTTATATTATTAATTTGTTCAGCAACCCCTGTCTTCAGAGAAGTGTAAATTTCCACCTGGTCCCTGAAGAGTTAGCACATATTTTTAATTAAAATAGTCTTGAATAAATTGAGTTGTTATTCTTACAGGCTATATTACTAATAGTATTAACTCTAAATAAGACAGAAGGTTTAAAAAAAACAAGGTACATTAAAAATATGCACATAGAGGGGGCCTTAAACAGTGAAAGACAGATGGAAACTTCACAAAAGGATCTGATCCAAATTATGAAAAAGGGACAGTGAGTCATTTCTATAGTTTTCATGAGTGATTCACAACAATAAATGTAAAGATGTGTCAAAAGTTTACAAGTTCAAAGTATAAACTGAATGCTTCCTTTAGGAAAAGCTAAGACAAAATTAAATGCCATGAGAAAGACTTTGACACTTTTCTCTCTTATGATCTAAATGATAGTAACAGTTATGTGCATAATGATAGAATTATATGCTGTCATGAACAGTTTAATTATTATATGCCCCAGCAGATTTTTCTTAAAAATCAAGTGCCCTGTAGAACTTCCATATCTGAATGCTTCTAACCTAACTTTGCAATTCTTCTACTATATTCGATTTTCTATGGACATAGAGGAGTGGCTGGTACCTTAAAATGATGCTATTAAAATTCTTTCACTTTGATTTTAAGCTCTAGAGGCTAGGTAGCATTTTGTCAGTATCTGCCATGCAGAGTGGCTGAACCCATTCATTCTTTCTACTGCCTGAATGCCTCCTTCATGCCAAGTACCAGGCTAGGATATGAGACAATGCAGGAGGCCAGGGGATCTTACTGGCAAACAAGGAGACTGGAAACAAGCAGGGAACTGTGCAACAGAGAGGCAGCTTTGGGCCACTGGTATCTATGCACTCAGATCACACAGTCAGACCTGGTTTAAATCCTAGATGTGACTTTAGGTACATTAGTCAAGATCTCTAATTTAACCTCTTCTCCATCTGAAAAACAGAAGCAATGAAAATTCCTGCCTCACAGATTTATGAGGATTAAATGAGAGGATGCAATGCTCTTAATATAATTCCAGGGCACATAGTATATGCTCAATGAATATTAGCTGCCATAAGGATGTTAATTACATTATTATTACATTTTGCATTATAACAAGTGTCATGAAGAGCTATGTAAAGGATGCTAATAAGAACACCAGGAAGAGCAATAAATCTCCCTAGAGTAGTTCAGTATGAACAGACACACTACAGAGAAGAGCATGCCAAGACTAGTAACGAGTCTTCGATATCCAGGAGAAAATAAATAAATAAATAAATAAATAAATAAATAAATAAATAAATAAATAAATAAATAAATAATGTTGTTCAAGAGAAGATGTGTTCATTTAAACGACTATTTCATCTTAAGAAAGCAGTCGTCAGCTACTGATCAAATCAGAACCCTAGCTATGCTGATGATCATTATCATCAGCATCCATAAATTCATTTGCTGCATCACATCTTGGCATGTGAATGCTCATTTGTTACAATTATCTCTTCAGTTTGACATGGAGAGAAAGCAACCATAAAGCAACTTCTATTACCCTGGGAAGCTCCTCCAAATAATTAAAATTCTGAAGCACTCCTCAAGCTGAAAGCAGATCAGCCCCTCACTGAGGGCACATTCTATTAAATAAGCAGGCTCATGTTTGTTGTTCCTGTAACCCAGGTCCTTGAGCTCACAAATCCCACAGCACCAAAAGTCATTATTTTTTTTAACCTAATTTAATTGTTTAAGTCCCATATCTATCTTTGAAAAAGAAAAAAAAGGCCACCATTTCCTTTACACATCTTGGGCCCTTCCTAGGTACTAGTCATGGGGCTAAGCTTATAACATGCATGATCTCACCTTTCATTGTTTTCTAGGGTGATGCTACTATTACTCAGAGTTTTAATTTTTTTCTTTTTTTAAATAATAAATTCATTTTTTATTAGTGTTCAATTTGCCAACATACAGAACAACACCCAGTGCTCATCCCGTCAAGTGCCCGCCACCCAGACACCCCTGCCCTCCTCCCCTTCCACCACCCCTAGTTCGTTTCCCAGAGTTAGGAGTCTTCCATGTTCTCTCCCTTTCTGATATTTCCTACCCATTTCTTCTCCCTTCCCCTCTACTCCCTTTCACTATTATTTATATTCCCCAAATGAATGAGACCATATAATGTTTGTCCTTCTCCGATTGACTTATTTCACTCAGCATAATACCCTCCAGTTCCATCCACGTTGAAGCAAATGGTGGGTATTCGTCGTTTCTAATGGCTGAGTAATATTCCATTGTATACATAAATCACATCTTCTTTATCCATTCATCTTTCGATGGACACCTTTACTCAGAGTTTTAAAGGAAACTAAGGCACAGAGAGGTTCAAACTCTCGCCCAAGTTTCATTTGCACAAGCATATTAGAGCTATGATTTGAACCCAACTTTCAAGTGAATTTCCATATCCACTATATTACAGCATCTGTACCTTGAGAATATTTTTTCTTTTCTTTCTTAAACCAATACTTACATTCCAAATGCAAATAAAGGTCAGGTGGAAGTAAGGTATGGGCGGGAGAGGATAGGTAGGAGCAGGAAAAGGAAGATAAATGACTCAGCCACTGCAGGCAGATGTTAAATTAGAATTCATGAAGGATCCTACTCAGTTTGGGTTTTCATGGAGACAAGACTGGATTCTTTCTTTCACCAAAGACTGAACTTCATCTTAGGTCAAGGTCTTAGACAGCAAGGGCCACACGTCCTACTAGACTCTGAGGACTCATTTCCTCCATTATTGAGCTTCAGACCTGCCATCTTCTTATGGACCTTTCCAAGGTGACAGTCTAGTCTTCCTCATGAAATAGGAGGAAAGCAAATTACCTACATTGCTGTAAGCATTCATTAAAATGAGGTAACATTTTGTTAAGTGTAGTGCTAGGCACAGAGTAGGCATTCAATATGTTGCTCCATTACTAGTAACTTTTACAGATATTATCATGATTCGTAAAAAGAGTCCTTTAGCTAATATGGAAGCAATATCTTATACCACATGCCCTCCTCTCAAGATTATGCAACCTAATAGAAATAACTAAAATCATTAGCTTCTGCAAAGGAGGAAACCTGCAAATGACTGCTCTGTTTGGCTTGTAACAGCCACATGCTCAACTGGAGGAAAATATATTTTGGTAAATACATTTTGATAAATGTTTGTCAATAGGGAAAAATGGGCTGGCATCAGAAAAAGGAAATTCATAAAGAGGAAAAAAATAATCATACTATTTTAAAGGAACAAAATCCATTAAACAAATCTGCTTACCAAATGCAGCTTAAATACCACTAACAACTGGGTAAACTAAAAAACAAACAAACAAAACAACTGGGTAAACTGAGTCCAGCAGTGGTTGGGCTCATGTAATAAACCAATTAATTTAACTAGTCAATGAATCCAAAAGAGGTCCAGTCCATGTGCATGAAGACTGTGCCAGTAAGCTAGACTAACAGAAAGAGTTGGCATATAAAGGGCCACCAGACTCAATTAATTCACATTTGATCGGATGCCCTGGATAATGTTGGCTCACAGCTGGATTTGTACAACACAAAATACACAGAGTTGTATTTAAATATTAATAAGTATAAATATTTGAAAAGGTATATCTTTTTTACTTATCACATAGCCCAGGGGAAAAAGAAAGGTTGCATAATTCCAGGATACCTCAAATGAGGGAGGCTCCCAGTCTTCACTGAAGTTCAAGAGCATCTAATTCATACCTACTCTGTCACACTCAACACTGCCCACCTCCCAAGACCAGATCTGACTTGCCACTCCCCATCCATGTTGACTTTAGACAGAGCTATCAGTTTTGCAAAGTCACACTATGGGGAACACTACGTCCTGTCTTAAAGACAACACTAATTATGGAACTAACCTATTTAATCTCTTGCCCCAAAGATTTCAGCGTTTAACTCAGCTTCCCCATAATTCACTGTATGCAGCAACTAAATTAATGGCAGCGGCAGCACCATGGAATCCTTTAAGCCCCTATGGGCTTGTTCCTTTGATTAGACCAGATTAAGGAAGCTGCAGCTATTTGCAGGCAGATTAGAGGGGCTCCCTTTTTATTGCCATCAGGGCTGAAGATTGAAAGGTCAGGTGTGTTGACATCTTACTCATCTCCATCTGTGACAGTTTACATTGAGGTTATTCTTAACGAAGGTTTTTATTACAGTAAGAGGACCATATGGATCAGGAGGCATGAAGGCGCCCTCATACATCTCAGGCAAAGGTACCAAGCACATTTATGCATATTTGATTCCTCAGCACACCCTGACTACCACCTCAAGGTGCCAATAGAGGGTGCAGGAAATCAGTGTCCCGATGCTCCATGAGATAAGATGGGGGCCTTCAGGGTCATATGACATTTAATTATGCTCTTCATGGTTTGAGGACTATGTTGCATTTTATTACATCTTAACGTTTGGTGGAAAGAAAATCACTTCCTCTTCTTATGTGTATATCAGTCATTCCCAAATCTAGCTCAACCAAAATCACTTGAACTTTTTTATATTTAAAAGAAAAAAAAAAAAAAAGCTGAAAAACTGCTTCCCAAGTCTCACCCCAGGGCTGGTGAATAAGTATCTCTTGGGGATGGGGCCCAGGAATCTTTAGTCTCTAAGAGTTCCTGAGGTGGTTTTAGTAAAGAACCAGTTCAAGGGCTCACTAGCTTATGTCACAAATGCAAAAGTATAAGAAAGTTTACCTGAAAAGAATAAATAATAATGCTCAATTAAGTTAAACAATGAGTAGGTTGGGATAGACTCCCTGGGATTAAAATCTCCTTCCCCCACAGCTAGTAGGGTATACATATACACATTACGGAATTGCTCTGAGTCTCATTTTTCCTCACTTTTGAAGTGGGGTTAATACTACCTATCACAGGTACCTGTATGGAAAGCACTCAGCATGGGCCACAACTATATTAAGTTATATGAAAAACATGAGTGATGATTATTTTTTAACCAGATTCCAGAAATTCTAGACAACAAAGCTCATTGTATCATAGTAAACAAATTTTCCACAAAACAGAATAGCCTTTTTCTTCTCATTTAGTTCTTTACACTTAATACTACACTTGCTGTGGTTAGGCTGAACATAATGACTAAATTAGAATTTAAAGCTGCATTACTTAATAATTTACTTAATTCAAAGGCACCATCAATTCACTAATAGCTTTGTTGGAATTAAAGAAGGAAAGTATGTGATGATTGTGAACTGCATCCCAATTTCAGAAATGTTAAAATGTACTGGGGTGAGCTAGGAAAGAAGAATCCGATGCTGTCAAGAGCCAGGAAAGTCTGTATTAACAAGCCTACAAGTCCCCAATCACACATAAAATTCCCCTGAGCTGTAATCAGCAGAACAAGAGCCCTACAAAATATTCTAGAGCCAAATAATCTGGAAATCACTGCCTATCATTGTCCTCCTTCCCATATCCTCTTTTCATAGATTTGTGATATATATTCACATATTAAAATATCTGAAGTTTGAGAAGTCTTGCAATAGATATACACCAGTTGAACTTGCCTTGAACTTTTCTACTGACCCTTTGGGGAATAAACTTTATCAGTACATATTTTGAGAAATGTTAAAATAAAGCAATTTCTTGCCTACAGTAATTATGAATATCTTTGTCCAAATATCTTATCTTATCAGAGTACAAGGTCTATGGGGAAAGAAGTCCCATGTCTCAGACTAACCACAGGATTCACAGCTTCCTTCCAAGGATAATAAGACCCTTTCTTGTTATTTATTAGACTGTAAAAAAATGAACCATGAAAAAACAGGGAGAGCCATTACTTTTTCTGAGCAACCTGTAAGTTGAGAACATTACTGAGCATCTATATTGCATGATAATTTGACAAAAAGACATCTTTACAGTTTTTAATTATCCCAATGATAAGATTAAAAATCCAGGAACTGTTTATTCAGATCCATCTTTGTAAAATAACTACATTCAATAAACAGAGAATACAGACAGCTTTAATTTTACATGTGGGCCAGGAAGATCCGTTTCTCCCAAAACATGTATCATCCCATATGTGCTGTGATTTACAATCCCCAAAGCATTAAAGTTTGAATTGTGAATCTTCTGTTTAGGATTCATTGGAATTCTGATCCTATAGTCACACTAAAATAGATGCAGCCTAAAAGAAAATTCTCCACATTTTAAAGCCAGATGGCCTATATAAGCTAAATATTTTTTCATTGCTTGTTCAGAAGAAAATTCACGTTGGAAGTAGTGAATTAATTTAAGTAGACATGAATTTAAGGGATCCTTAGTCATCAATCCCAAACTTAAGACTCTATTTAAAGAAAAATGTATTTTTTAATTAAGTTAAAAAAATAACAAAAAGAATATATATAACAACACTGGCACGGAAGATTTTTCTTTTAAAAAAAATCCCCTAATGTTAAGGGAAGAAAAGAAAAAAACCTAAAACAATTCTCCTCTATTCCATGGTGTGATCAAACTTTTTTTTCTTCAAGCTGAGAAATGAGATCTTTATTTGAACTATTTCTGGAATCACCAAAAAAAAGTCTGATAATTGCAAATTGTCTGATAGTAAATATGTTAGTTTTTATTTTTAAGATTTTATTTGAGAGAGAGAGGACTAGAGCAAGAATGAGAATGAGAGGAGGAGCAGAGGCAGAAGCAGCCTCCCCACAAGGAGCCCAATTCAATGCTAGATCATGACCTGAGCTGAAGGCAGATGCTTAACTGAGCCACCCAAGGGCTCCAGTAAATATATTAAAGAGTGAGCTTTAATCATGATTTTCCTTTTCATTAAAAAAAAAAAATTACCAAAAAAATCCAGTTCTATCCTTTTTTATTTTATAAAAAGATTTATTTATTTTAAAGAGAGCACAAGCACACAAGCATGTAATTGGGGGGGGGGGGGCAGGGGGCAGGGCAAAGAAAGAGATAGAAACCCCAAGCAGATTCCCCACTGAGAACAGACCCTAATGCAGGGCTCGATCCCAGAACCCTGAGATCATGATCTGAGCTAAAATCAAGACTCAGAAGCCAAATGGCCTGAGTCATCCAGATGCCCCCAATTCCACCATTTCTAGTCTTAGGCTGATAGAAACCCAGGATTTGGACTGTATTGTGCAACATTCTTACACAAACCTGCCTCTTGGGATTTCTCTTCAGTTGTTTCAAATACATATAAATATACATAGAAATACTCCCCAGCAGCCCTGGGTGATATTATCATACTGGATGATTCAGTTAAATGAAATCAAGAAACTAATAAAAAGCATACACCAACATTCTTCTCTTCATCATATTTAACACCTCTTTTCTTTGAAAGGAGGCAGCTATAGAGCAGCCTTAAAAATGCCATAGGAGGATCTTCTCTTCAGCACTCTACAAACTCTTCAGCTATACAAGACAGGACCTCTTCACACTATAGTTGACCCATGAACAACATGAGAATTAGGGAAACTGATCCCCTAAGGGCAATCAAAATTCATGTGTAACTTCTGACTCCCCAAAAACTTTACTAATAACCTACTACTGACAAGAAGTCTTACCCTAAACTGAATTAATACAAATTTTGTATATGTATCATACACTTTATTCTTACAATAAAGTAAGCTAGAGAAAAGGCAATGTTAAGAAAATCATGAGAAGGTATATTTATAGTCCTGTACTGAAACTACTGAAAAAAATTCCATGTATAGGGGCGCTTGCCTGGCTCAGTCAGTAGAGCATGAGACTCTTGATCTCAGGGTTGTGAGTTCGAGCCCCATGTTGGATGTAGAGATTACTTAAAAATAAAATCTTAAAAAAATCCATGTATGAGCAGACACACAGTTCCAACCCATGTTGTTCAAAGGTCAACTGTATTCCCTACTTGGGATAAAAAGGTTAGAGGCTTTTTCCTTCTGCCCATTACCTGCATGTTTGCCCATTAGACATTCAAAGTCAGTTTCTCACCAAATATTCTTAGAAAACAGACCATTATTTTATTTAAGGCAAAGGTCTTCGAGAATAGTCAGAAGCACACTGAGGATAGGAGGCCCCAAACAAGCAATGCTCTGCCCTAACTAGAATACTTCTAGTGGAATCTGACAAATTGAATTTCCACATAAGATTGTAAGTAACTTAAAAAAAGGGAATGTGCAATTTAAAAAGAAAAATCTGAAAACCACTAGTATAGTGGACGTGGGTCATATATGCAAGGTTAGACTCACCCCTGCATCGGAGTCAGGACCTGGGTAGGATGACCCATTGGCTGAGACAGTCCTTGTACCCAAAGGCCCAGAGCAGAGGGTCACATTATAGAAAATGCCTTGTTTGCCAGAGAAAACCTAGCAACATCTGTGTGCCAAGAGCACATCTCTAAATCCTATTACTGAGTCAAGTACTGATTCAGGCAGAAGTTGAAGCACTCACAGCCTGCCTAACACAAGGCGGGCACACAGTAAACATATACACCCAAAGGGTTCCTGTGATGGACCAGACATCCTGCCAGGAGCAAGAGGACATTGTTGAACACAAACAGCACAGCCTCTGCCCCCTAGAGGTCAAGTTTAATGAAGAGTGGTCATTAATCAAATATTAAAAAAGAACTGCCACATAATGAGCTCCTTCTGGGCATCAGGCACCATTTTAATATCAGCTCATTTAATCCTCACCACACCTCTAAGAATGAGGTGTTAGGACATCTCCATTTCACAGAAGAGATACTGAGGCACAGAGAGGTCACAGACTACTAAGAGGCCGAGTTTTGTTTGAGGCCCAGCTGAACAGCTTGATATTCCAGGTTCTCAATCATCAAACCCTCTCTCCTCTCTCAAGCATTATTCCCAAACTCCCAATCCACACATCTGAGGCAAGTCATCAAAGGAGAGACATGGGATGCTACAAGTCTATAATCTCCGAGAGATTTGACCTAAGCCGGAGAACAGACCACCACTGTAGAAGTGACACTTGAGCTAAGAGCTCCAGGGATGACAGAGAAGAGGGAAGAGGTCAAAGCACCTGCAAAGGACCCTGGGGAGGTGGAGGGGTGGGGAGCATGGTCTGCATAATGTCCAGACCATCAGATAAATAACATAGAGAGGTGGCAAAGACGGGGACAATGGATGGCAAGAAATAAGAGGTAGGAGGCATGTTGGAATCGTGCTGAGGAGGGCCCTGTAGACCACCGTAAGGAGCCCTACATACTTCCCTAGCCTAATAGGAAGTCACTGCATGGAGGTCACTCAGACATACAGGTGTTTCAAAAGTCCTCTCTGGATGCATCAACATATAAACCACGAGAACCTTCTGACCACGTCAAGACTGACATGGCACAGTCTTCCCCCACAGACTGGCCAAGACAAAACTGACCCTGCTCTGGATCATTCTGTATGTTTCTGATGCATACCTACAGCCTGCCTTGGACTGACCACTTGCCTGGGCACTAACCACCCCAGCTAATCTCTACCTGAGCTTCATCAGTGGGACAATACATCGTCTCCTCAGATTTCAGCATGGGAGGAGAACTTCGAGAATATAAACATTTAAAAATGATGCTATTCTCTTCAAACTCTTTTCTTCATTTGTAGGTGGTAGGAGGAGACAGATAACATATCACATTACTGAACATCATGGGACATTTGTTCACACTTAAAACTACTTAGGTGTTATTTCATGTAAATGTTGAGAAGGAAAAAAAAATCTTGTTTTTCTTATCTCTTGGGAATTAGGTTTAGTTTCCCCCCAAAATTCTGCAAATTGACAGAAAATGATGCATCTGTACTTATTTCAGTACATATGGATTTAATCACATAAGAATAATCACCGAACCCTGACCAAGGACAGAACTTTGTGGAACTCAGTCTTTCAATCAGAGGTACTGGCCCTAAAACTACAATTCCACCGATAGTGATTTGATATGCATCACTCTGCTCCCCACCTCCTTCCTTTCCTTTATTCCTCCCTTAGTGAAGAGATGTAGGAAACTTCTGCTAAATCCAACATTTATTGGGGGTGGAGGAAGCATAAAATCTTGCAATCCTAATAGTCATGATCTTGCAAGGCCGTCCATACAGGAGAGATTACAGCATGTCCAAAGGGATGGCATGGTTATGGACATGGCTTTGATCCAAAGAATCTAGACTCTCCTGATGCTCTGGCTTTGAACAGTTGACCCCTCTGGGCTGCAGCACCCACACATAAGGTGACTATATCTACCTTACATTTATGGTACTATTAAATATTTAGCACGGGACTAGCACAGTGAACAGGGTGATAGGATTTTTTAATATTTTTTTTTATTATTTTCCACAAATGAGTATAACTTTATCTTAGAAAATAACCTCCACATTGGGTTGGATTCATGTCCCTTCTAGCAAGACTGCTGCAAAAAGATATGGCAGGAGTTTCTTTTCTGGGAGATCATACCATTAGCCCTTTATCTACAGTGTGGGTGTATCACCAGACATATTAACTTCCCCTTACATCCTTTGAAAGTGTAGAAGGAAACAGATGTAAAACAACCCACTTAATATACAACACTATGGCAGAACTGAGCCCACTAAAAGATCCTCTTGAATCTTGCTTAAAAAAAGCATGACCCAAGGAGCAGAAAGAAATCTTTACAGGTTCCACACTTTTTAAAAATAGGTTCCATGCCCAACATGGGGCTGGAACTCATGACCCTGACCCTGACCCTGAGATGAAGAATCATATGGCCCTACCAGCTGAGCCAGCCAGACATTCTTCCCCCACATTCTTGACATGAGAGGCTCAAGTTAAGTCCATTGCCATCAAATATTTCTCTGTCATGAGACAGTGAGGGTGGGAGGAAGAAGGCAGATGGAGAGAGAGAATCCCAGGCTGACTGCAAGTTTAGCCGCACCCCAACCCAGGCTTTGATCTCATGATCCTGAGATCCTGACAGCTAAAACCTAGAGTTGGATGCTTAACCAACTGAGCCACATTTTAAATAAAGGGGTAGGGGCAGCACGGGTGGTTCAGCGGATTAGCACCACCTTCAGCCCAGGGCGTGATCCTGGAGACCCGGGATCGAGTCCCATGTCAGGGTCTCTGCATGGAGCCTGCTTCTCCCTCTGCCTGTGTCTCTGTGCCTGCCTCTCTCTCTCTCTCTCTCTCATGAATAAAGAAATAAAATAAAAAATAAAGGGGTAATTTGGGATTAACCCCATTTTTATTAACTCACTAACCTAATTTTAGCCAAGACTTTGCCTTTAAAACATTAGGCCCATTTATTTCTTGAAACCAAATTCCCACTTTTTCCATGCTGCAAAGTTTTCTAAAATGCTCTACTTTAAAGGCAGTCTAGTCTCTGCTGCCTTTCAACTGTACATTTCTTTGTTTTTCACAGAGAACAGAAAACCATTGATAATCCCTCAAGAAACTTCTGACAGGATAGGAAAATGCCTGATGTGCCCAAAAGCCTCGAATCCCCAAGACATAGAAGAGAAGTTGGGGGGAAATTTAAATACCAGCCAGTAATTATCACATCTCAAATTGCAAGAAAAACAAATGCCTCAAATACTATTATTCATTTAAGTTTTCTGACAACCCGACATTTATCTCCTTTGGTCTTATATTATAGAAATGTCTCTTATTATATTCATTTTACAGAGACTGAGTACTTTTAATACTAATGAGATGCATGTTCCAGAGTTGATCCCTTTCTTTAAAAAAAAAAAAGTTGAAAAAGCTGAAGCTATTATGTTAATTGCACACCAAAGTGTGTTACAGTAAATGATGCAAAGGGAATTTAACAAACACGTAAATGCACTTGAAAGTGGTACTTTTCTGTTCTCAAGGTGCTGGTCACAAGATACGCACCAACCCTAAAAAAATTCATCCCCACTACAGATAGCCAGGTTTTTTGGGGTAAAATTCAACTGAAATCAAACAGTAATTAAAGCACTTAATTTGTACAAGCACTGTTCCAAGATTAACTAAAGGGCTGAGGGGAGCTGGAGGCGGGGAGATCAATTAGGAACCCATTAAAATATTCTAGGCAGAGAGAGAGCGAGAGAGATGACCCTGAGCTTGGGATACAGAGCAGAAATGGAAAAGAGGGATGTGAGAGAATGAACAGGATCTGGAGAGACGATATGGAGAAGAATATTTTAAGAATTAAAAAATGCAACAGTGGGAAGACCATTAACCAACAGAACAAGTGGAAGTAGTAGCAATTTGGTGGGAAAGAATTCTCCTTTGGAAACATGGAGTCAAAGGCACTTGCTCCTAAAACCTCATCTCACCGGGAATTGTCGATAACAATACTGGAGCCATATCAGAGGCAGACACATCATTTTGGGAGATGGTTATGGAATCTTATGCTCAGAACGGGAAAAAGTCATGTCCATAAGTTCCAATGCATTTTTCTCCCTAACAATGGCTGTGATACAATCTGGATATGCACCATGTCTGCTTACCCAGTAGTCAAGAGAAAGGAAGTAGAGGAGGCTGAGAGAGGTCAGTGAGGGTCGACCCCGGACCATACTAACACCAATGAATGGCAAGACTTTCTTCTGGTATAGGAAGCCGAAATAATTTTCATCAGTAAGCTTATTTTTTCATCCAGGGGAAAATGAACATGTATTCACATTATAATAATTCAAAAAATTCAGAATTAATGAAAAAGTAAGCCTCAGAATCTTAAATCAACTGAATATAGCAACCAAGGATGGGTGAAGCCCCAAAGGGCTTCTGTCATGCTCATATGTAATTAAAAAAAAAAAAAAAAAAACACTAGTCATGTTTGTAGACCAATTTTATAGGGCTAAATTAATGAATAGTTTTGGAATGTTCTGGAAATTCCACAATGTTCATTTTTATATTACAATTTTTGCATTGATTAATGATTAGGTAAGAAAATTATTACATCTTTGAAACAGTAGAAGTGAGGTATAAGGGGCTTAATTTCACAGTTGCAATACCCTCAACAAAATACAATTCTAATTTTTAAATAGCATTATTTAAATAGCAAGCACAGCAACCGTTACAATGAGCCAAGTGATCTGCCATTCCTTACCTCTAGAACTTGGCTCATGCCAGAAAAAGATATTACACTCCTTTGATATAAACCAGTCACTTGAGGAAAAAAGGAAAATAATAATAGTAAAATAACAGCAGCAACTGAGGAGGTATTTGCCATGTACCAGGCACTGGGCCAGGGACTCTGTTCACTAATCTTTCAAACTTCACAGAATCTATCAGTTAGGTATCTTGCAATGCCCATTGAACAGATGAAGAAACTAAAGTTCAGGGAAGGGTAAGTAACTCAGTTACTTAAATATAGTCCCCCTTGGCTAAAATGACATAAGCAAGAGGGTCTGAAAAGCATTATTTTCCTAATCAATTGCTTATTTATGTGCAAAACAACAAATAAACGTTAATCTCAACATAAAGAGGGAACAGATTTAATACTGTGGTTATTACTTTGAAACCAAAGCTATACAGCCTCACCAGAAAAACCACACCAGCAAAGCACCCAAGGGCTGACAAGTAAGAGGAGCTGGTGTGTGCTCAGAACTGCAGCAGGCAGTGGAGGAAACGATGGGCTGTATCCTGGAACCCAAGTGGTCTGTAAATAGTAACAAGGTGGAGGATACCAATTTTGTTGTCATTTATATACATACTTAGATGCCAACTTCATGGGTTTGTCCCAAACAGCTCATTTGCCCAAACCTCATGTTCTTCTAGTGTAAACAAAATGAGAATGGCATCAATCTCCCCATTCTGTGGTCAGTATTATGTAAGAACACACACACGAAGCACTCAGCATAAGAGGTGTCTGGGTGACTCAACCAGTTAAGTGCCTGCCTTCGGCTCAGGTCATGATCTTGGGGTCCTGAGATGGAGCCCCTGTTAGGCTCCCCACTCAGTGGGGAATCTGCCTCTCCCTCTGCCATTCCCCTTGCTCATGCTCTTGCTCTCAAATAAATAAATACAATCTTAAAAATAAAACAAACTAGCCTCAATCAACTCAATAGTGTAGGCTGCCATCATCGTCCCTGCTTACAGTAGTAACCATGACCTCAAGGAGTTCACGGTGGCAGGAACAGAAAAAACAAAAAACAAAAAACACAGAGCTATGAAGTCAGTCACAGCAATCTTCAAACTCCACACCTCTCATTTAGGCCACATGGCACCATTTGTAAAGTTAAAGACCCTAGAACATAGGAAGTTCTATTACTGTTAGTATGAAGATGCCTTAAACACTAAATTGAGGCAACAATTATGGGCCACAGAGGGAATAACATAAATGTTAAATATAAACAAACCCAGGCTCATGTAAAGATGGACTTTATTTTTTTATTTTTATTTTTTTTAAAGATGGACTTTATTTGAAAAGATGATTGTAGTAAGGAGAGAGGACTGTGGTAATAGGAAGGAGACCAATGCAGTAGGGAGACAGCTCTTGCCTTCAAGGTCAGGCAGAAAGGAATTTTATTTTCTAGGGAGAGGCAAACAAATCCAGAAAGATCCTGACTTAGGGGAATGGGAGGAGCAAATAGCATGACTGGACAACTGACCAGGTAAATTGTTTATCTGAGGTCAGCCATTTCTCAGCAGCTGTTCTGTATTCCAAAGGTCAAGGATGGAGCAAAGTTCATGGGAGAAGGTGAGAAGCTTGGCTCTATAGTTTTGTCATCAATTTAAGTCAGCAAGTATTTGGACAGAGGGTATGAACATTTCAGTCAGAGAAGGAGAATGTGGGAGGGGGTATGTTTATGGCCTTGCCAAAGTTACCTGGGAGAGTCACCCATTAGTCTTATGTAAGCCATCCGGGCAAGAGTGGTTGTCTGCAAGTCTTTTTCCTGAACATTAGGGTACCAGACTTCTTTATCTATTGCTGTTTTCCAGGAACACAGAGTTCAGGTAAAGATTAACATTACCAAGAACAAAACTGTACCTATTCAGTTCAGTGCTGTTAAGAAAATAATCTACTGCGATATCAAAATCAAACAATCACCTTCCATTTTCCATAGAAGTAAGAAATATGAAGGTTAAAAAAAGTCTGTCATTAACCCATCTATTTGAGGATTTTAGATTTTTTTTCATTTCTTTGAATGCAACTTTATTGGTTAGAATGTTTCACACACAGTCTCAAACATAACAAAAAATCAGAAAAATGGCTGGTGCACAAAATGAAGACTACAAAGAGAATAATCAAGTATTTTACTACTATCATTAGCTATACCTTTGCAGAAAGGGAATTTGAATGTTTATGTTTGTTTTTAAGAAAGTTAGGTCTTCTATTAAATCTTTGATATCATTAGCATCTAATGATAGTTTCTAAGAGAGTTAGATCTTCTATTAAATCTTTGATATTATTAGCTTATACCTACTGAATGTGTACTATCTTGTCAGGTATTACACTAACCACATTATGTAGTAGTTACTGTATGTCTCTGCAGAGCCCAATGAGGACAGTACTGTTGTTAAAATATTTCAAAAAAATTTTTGCCATTTAGAACTACTGCAAAGAATACTACATTATTATTTGGATATATAGATGTCATGCCAAAGATTAACTCGAGTTTTATATCTATGAGAATCAATATAGTAAGCAGATATAAACACACATAGAATATAAATATGCATGTTTCAGGAATCAAATAGAAGACATATTAATCATTTTTACCTTGGTAGGTAGGAGGCTCAGAGTTAGATTTAATGATCCATCTAGAACATAAGATGGTTTCATCCACCCTTCTCTAACAAAAGTATAGCACAACATTCTTCTACTGTGTTCACGATATGAATGAAAAGTGAATTACCTTGGTTGGGTTGAGTTCTGTATACTCACTTCAGAAAGTAGAAAGTATACACAGCACACAGAAGGACAAAGGTTCTTGGTTGGGTAATTAGGTAGGAATTTGGTCCTAATTGTAGAAATAACAACAGCAACAAAAGTAATAAAAAAATAATAGTAATAACAACAATTAGAGCAATGATAAAAATTAGGGCCTTGATGTACTGATTGTTTGTGGCCTGCCAGGCACTGGGTGAGCCACTTATTTTACTATCAAATTTAATCCTTCCAACAAGCATTAATCTTATGATCCCCATTTAAAGATGAAAAAATGAGATGGAGAGTGAAAGCTACACAACTACTGAAAATGGGAACCAGGAATTCACCCCAGGCAGTGCGAATGCACAGCCAGCACCATTCACAATAATTGGGTTTAATGACCTGGGTCCTGTCCTGGTCGATATATCAGAGAATAATCTTAGTCGACAAATTCAAGAATAAGGGAGTCAAGCAAATTAGAATGAACTTCATTTATTGAAAACATATTCAGCTTTTATAGGGTGCTCTCACCTCCAAACCATGACTCCTAACCATGATTATTGCAGTTCTTAATGCCTCTTTCAGAAAAGAAATCATACTCTATAAAAACAGGAGAACGAGATCTGACAAAACCATTAGATAAATGATGATGATCATAGTTACAGATGCAGCAATAGCAAAGAGAATGCCATTAAAACCACCATTATTTATGTACCAGGCCCTATACTATTACATGTAAGGCATATCAAAGACTACATATAGCCTTTCTTCCCTGCCATGTTGCATATTCTTTTACTTATCCTGCAAAATGTCTTACACATAAAAGTCACCCCATCTTTTTGCATCAGCAAATAAACGAATAAGCAATAGAGTATATTGAAGATATAGAAAAATTATTTATAAGACATGCCCAAAATTCCCAATGACACAGAGAATATAATCATGCCACATATCAAATCCAAGCCACATGCCATGGAGTGTGCTACTGAAATAAAATGTAATGTAACTATTG
Source organism: Canis lupus familiaris (assembly GCF_011100685.1). Taxonomy (NCBI): domain Eukaryota; kingdom Metazoa; phylum Chordata; class Mammalia; order Carnivora; family Canidae; genus Canis; species Canis lupus. Next base: position 30,649,146 of record NC_049241.1, on the reverse strand, counting down.
TTTTGGGAGTACCACACAGGATCCAGTAAAAGACACTGTATTAATTATATGATTTTCCATAGAACTTTTCTAAGGTTGCCCAGGACAACAAGACTGTAGAACATTCATGATGAAACTGTCAAAGAGGACTAGACTTGAGGGACCTTTGGGAGAAAAGAGATTTGAAAATAATGTACTGCCTGCCCATGGTTCAGACGTGCCTGTCTCTGCAAGTATGACCACATTATTGATTCTCCAAGGAAGAAAGGAAATATGACTTTGTCCCTTAACTGACATCAAAGTTATAGTGCTATGCAACAATGCCCAAGAGCATTTGCAAATATTTTTATTCCAATACAAAGTCTGAGTGTCCTAAAAGACATAAAGCTAATTGATCCAAAATGCAGTGGTCAGGAGGCATTGAAAATCTGGGGGGGGGGGGGCGGGGGGGTCAATATTTGAAAGAGACAAGTCACTAGAATAAAAGTCTTGAAATTCTCTGGAAAAAAAAAAAATCACAGATATTTTACCTTTCCATACACAGAGCCCAAACTATGATCACTAATGGCAGTAAGATGACAGAAAAAATAAATACTAAGTCTATCTATAAGCTGAAGTTGTAACTATTCCAAAGAACAGTTTCTCTATCGTAAGTCATTTGTCTAAGACTTTTTGATCAGCATGAAGTAGCAAAATAGAGGACATATTTCTGTGCACCCATCAGAGAATATTCTCATTATAATGGCTATCTCTATAAACTAATAAATGTTGTCAACTCTAAAGAGAACTGAAAAAGGTACAATTTCCCAAATATGATAGAAGGTACAGTAAATATTTACAGAATACTTAAAATGAGAGTATATATAATCAAAAATAAAAAGTAGATGATTTGAAGCTGGAGCTTCCAATAGGAAATTTTATTTCGTTTCATTTTATAATTAGAGGAAGAAAGATCAAGCCATATGCTGGATGCAATTTGGTTTTTTTAAAGTGTAATCTAATCATAAAATAGAGGGTCACAAAAAGTTAGAGCGGAACAGATCATAAAAAGCATATATTTCCGTGCACTACAAACAATCACAATCCCTTGAACAATTCCCCCAAAGCTGCCTAACATCAAACATCAGTTACTTTAGAATCCATCAGCAAATTTAGGATGCCTCCAAAGGGGCCTGACAGGTTAGGCAAAGAAAGCACTGTACACCATCAGTTTTTTCAGCGCTGACTAAAGATCTATAGGTCAGAGAGGGGCAGGCTCTGATGTTTCTTCCATTAATTATTTAAGGTAATATTCTGGATGCTAGCAAATCCTAACAACTTCAAATATAAACCCTTTTACGCTTCAAAGACATGCTTTCAATAAACAAAACAATTTTCAAAAAAAAAATCTGATGATGCATACTTTATCTTTCAATAAATTTGGATTTAATAATAAATTTGGATTTACCCTTTACCAATAAATTTGGATTTAATAATATATTCTGGGTCAACTTACAACAACAAAGGAGAGTCTTTTTCCCATTTTCTGCACACTCTCTACCTGTCTCACCTAAGAGCCAACCTATCCACCCTGGTGACCTAGTTATAGCTGATATAAAGCTTTTGATAAATATGTTTACCATAAGTAGTAATAATGACTGAGGTTACAGGTTCTTTAACCTAGTTTTGTTATTTTTATTATGGCAAATTCAAACATCTACAGAAATAGACCAGTAAAATCAATCTTGACATACCTACAATCTTGCAAAAATGATCAATTCATGGCCAATCTTGTGCTATATCCAATCTTACCCTGATTCACTCCCCAATCTCATTTGAAAGCAAATCGCCATCATATAATTTCAACGTACATATGTATTTTTATATGTATCACTCTAAATAACAAGGACTTAAGCATTTTTAAAAAGAAATTCACATATAATGATATTAATATATTTTAAACATCTTTTAAAATACCTAAATATAGGATGCCTGGGTAGCTCAGTGGTTGAGTGCCTGCTTTTGGCTCAAGTCATGATCCTGGGGTGCTGGAATTGAGTCCCACATCAGCCTCCCCGAGGGGAGGCTGCTTCTCCCTCTGCCTTTATGTCTGCCTCTCTCTGTCTCTCATGAATAAATACAATCTTAAAAAATAAATAAAAATAAACACCTAAAACTCAACAATGACAAAAACGATGTCAAGTATCTAGTAAGTATTTAAATTTCCAATTTTCTCAAAAATATCTTAAGTACAAGTTTTTTTAAAAAAATCATTAGTATCACTAGTTATTTTTTTAAGCTATAACTTCTTAAAAAGGTAATTTAAATATGAGCTAATTGAAATCACTGTCCTAATTGCTCTTTCAAATCGATCACAAAATTCAAGTATGGATTATCAGGTTCCAGAAATATGAGGAGTGACTGAGATAGTCAAATGATTTCTAACCAAGTAACTGCACCACAAGCAAATCAGCTCACCATAAACATCATGTCTATGATAATAAGAGTTAACACTCGCCAAGGATTTTGTGCACCAGACCCTTGGCCAATCTCTTGCAATTCAACCTCCCTGAATCCTCATGCTGAGTCCTCAGCACCACCCCCAGAAAGGTTTGATGACTTGAACAAGGGCACTCCGCTTAGAAAGGGGCAGAGTAAGGAACTCACACAGGCAAGTCAAACCACCCAATTTCCTGTCACTGACACTGTACCCAAAACTTGGGGACACCAATGTGAAAGCTTCACAATAGAAGGCAAAAGCAGGAAGTACATTCTGAGCAGGATTTCGAAGCTACTTAAAGCAGAATGAGAAACTCTCACTGGCTGCTGCAATTTTATAATTACCTTTCTTTAAGTTTAATTACTGCTCAGAGTCAGAAACATAAAAGGTGGAAGTACTGTGCACATAGCAGATCTATACACAAAAATAACAGTGGAAAAGCCTAAGTTCTGCTCACCTCCTATGTCACATTCCTTCAAGAAGGTTTTGAAGACAATGCAGATCTGAAGTGTGGCAATTAATAGGTACAGTTACATACTTCTACAGGCTACAAGGAATCTATTTGGAATTCACCTCTCAATTATTTCATGCCTGGGGTTTTCTATCTGAAACTTACAAACTTGCTAAGCCTATCGTAAAGTCAAAACACTTCACCATCACATTTTATAGTACAAAAAAGTAAGTCTCGAGTTTATCTCATTCTCTGACAATTCAGAGATGATAAAGTCTTAATGCCAAGCCATTTATACCGCAATCTTGACTCCTATTCCCATCTTCCCTTTTCCATCATTCCAAAGATATAACCAGGTAACAAAGTTCAAGTTCATTACACAGATAATACATTTCTGCAGCCAAAGCAAAGGATATGTGGATGGACATTCTCAGTACCTGCTAAAAATACCAAGTGATGAGAGGTTCTTTATTTAGATATTTACAAGGCCCTCTGCGAAGCCAACATTCTGTAATCCAAATGCAAATATTCTGTGAAGGAAGGAAAGGCTAGAAAGAAACCCAGATAAGACACCTGAAGCTGCTCAAAGCATAAAAAGGAGAGCAGGTTTATCTGATTTAAATATAAAGCTTTGCTAAGTGGTCAAGAAACCAAAGCAATGGGGTAGGGGGTGCAGGCTTGCTGAACAATCACCTAGCTTATATGATTGAATTAAAAGGTTCAAATTGAGTTGCTCAGTATATCAATATACTTACTAAATTCCAGTTATGTTTCCCAGCAGTGTTTAGGCACTGTAGCTCAGTCCTAGGCCTACGACATGTTTTGCTGTTGTGTGTTTTCTTTCACTTACGAATTTTAGGGAATCTCATAGCAAGATTGAAAGATACTTTTCCCTTGTATCTTATTATTGCAAGTAACCTTAGATTTAGTCAGCATCCATTATAAAACCAAGTAACATCTATTAAAGGATAGGACATCTAGAAGCTTGCCATGTTGGGGGAACGGGGTCTTGGATGTCCTCTGCACAGCAGGGGGTTAGTTCTATGATTGCTGGTCTAGGGGAAGACCCAGGACAGCTAGAACAACAGGGTTGGGAGCATTCCTAGAAACTCAGGGCAACAGCTATGTACAATAGAAATACTTCAATACTTTAATAACCAGTATGACTAAATCAGGATTTATGACTAAACAGAATCTTGGCAGCCCTATGTTGTCTTGTACTCTATAGATGAACAAGTCCAAGTCCCATATGCAGGCAGCTCTCTGAACAATGTGGTACATAACAAATAAATACCATCTAAGTTTTATAAAAGCAGAAAGAGCAGGTTATCTTGGACTTTTCAGAAGTTTTTGAAAACACAGCAAATAGCTACTGTGTAAAGATCCCAGAAGAAAGCTTTTCCAATTTACTTTCTCCAGTACGACAAGCGTTACTATTCCATATCTGATGGTTGTTTTATTGGTAACAAATACCTGACAATATTTAACTCTCATTCAAGTTCAAAAGATCAAAAGATCTAAAGAAAAACCAGATAGAAGAGCTAGACATATAATCAAGGTAGAAACCTTGTGTTAAATTTTTTTTTAATTTTTTTTTTGGTTTTGTTTTTGTTGTTGTTGTTGTTGTTTTGTGTGTGTGTTAAATTCTTATGTAAAACATGAAACTATAAAGATTTTCCTGAATATTTTGAGCGACTGTATTTTAAGTCTAATCCACCCTTCAGGAGTCCTTTTGTTTTAAGTCATGTATCCCATACTTCCTACTACACAGAGAATTTCCGTGGTGTGTCAAGGGTTGAACCGGATGATGTTAAATGGTTTGGGATCTCAAAGAGAGCAAAAACTGTGCTGAGAAGTGTAAAACATGTTGTCAGAATGCATAATATACAACAAATAACACTGGTTAGAAAAAAAAAAAAAGAATCTCATTATCTTCCTCAGGTACATATCATAATTAATCATTTCCCTCAAGAACAGGTACAGATTTCTAAGATAATGCTACCTATTCATTTTTGCCTCTTTTTCTCAGAGGTATGGGTCTTTAGTGGAAAATCTGAAAAATTTGACCAAGATATGACTGAGTTAGGTAGCAAATTACCCTTAGAAGGCATAGAAAAACACATACAATCTCATTAGAAAGTGTGAGCTTGTACTTTCCATTTCTTAGAAAGCAATCAAAGTCCTGGCTTGCAACACTGTCCAATTTAATGGAGCATTAGTTAAACTCTCTTTATCTGCATTTGAATTTTGAAAAACACATTGAATTAAGCAAGGACACCAAGACTCTAATCAAATTGGAAATTTCTTGAATCTAGCTTATACCCTTTGGCCCAGACAATATGGAGTGTTGACCCCCCCCCCCATACATTAACTAAAGCCACCTGTGCCCACTTACTAATCACTCACACCTGCTTCTAACATTCTACTGCTAAGATACTGACCAGAACACCTGCTCACTTCAGAAAAAGATTCTGCGCACATCTAAATTATATAACAGGCTTTTAAACTATTATTGTGAAAGGAGAAATCAGTCAATATGCTAATTTTTGAGGCTTTCTGCCTAATTTTCATTAGTCTACCCAAATTTCTTTTCCATCTTTGGGAAAAGGGCCTGTGCTTATTTTCATCGCCAAAAGACGGCCATGCTCACAGCCAGCCAGAAAGTATTGATGACTCCTTCTACTTCAAATTTCCCAAGCACAAAACAAGGGGCATCAAACTAAAGTGAGCTTTCACATTTGGCAAGTTTATTTTTAACCAAAATGGGCAATGAATTTCAAAATAAAAAGACATAGCCAAATTCTAAAACTATGAAACAAATCAAGGCAAAGGACAATATTCTACTAGCAAGCTAGGGATTTACAGGCTAAGATGATCAATGTTTGTAATGCTTTTGTGAACACAGACATGGTTTTACTCAGTCTTACTCAGTTGTATGTTTAAAGCCCCCCACCAAAATGGTAAGTTACCATTTTCGTAATATCTAGTAGTTACAATGTTACATGAGATGCCACTCCCACCTCCCCGACCCCCCCCCCAAAAAAAAACCCTCACTTGAAGCAGGTAACAAAAATGTGATGTAGGTATCATAAAATGAACCAATAACTATTGAGCTCAAGATTCTGTGCCAGTCTATATTATCCTCAGATAAAAAGTTACATTTATTCCTAAGAACTCATCACTAATTCACCATAATTATCCCCATTTAAGAAAAATAGAAACTGAGGCTGAGAGAGCTAAATTTATTTCCCCAAGGTCAAAACCATAAGTACTCAAGTCCAGAATACTCTAAACCTCTCATTCTCACCAGACGAACAGGGGAGGAATTCAGGCAGGAACTTCAATTATGTCTCACTTGATTTGCTTAAAGAAAAATATGATTAAGGTTTCACCTCTTCTCTCTCTCTTACTAATGTGTTGATATGGGTATTAATAAAAGCTAGCAGGCAGCCCAGGTGGCTCAGCGGTTTAGCGCTGTCTTGGCCCAGGGACTGATCCTGGAGTCCCAGGATCGAGTCCCACATCGGGCTCCCTGCGTGGAGCCTGCTTCTGCCTGTGTCTTTACCTCTCTCTCTCTCTCATGAATAAATAAAATCTTAAAAAAAAAAAGCTAGCATTTACTGAGCATTTTTTTAGGCTAAGCTCTTCACATGATTTAGCTAATTCTCAAAACAATCCTATTGTAGATATTATAGATATTATTATTAGATATTATTGTTACACTGCTTTATAGGTGGAGCTACAGGTACCAAGATGTTAAGTAACTTCCAGGTAGCAATTTCAAGCCTCTCACCAACGCATTCTGGCCCCAGCGTCCACACTTTGATCCATCAACCTCTAAAAATAAAAGATAATTGCAAAGCAAATGGAGAGAAGAGACACTGAGAAGAAATAAGCTAGATCTCCTAACTTAAAAGTACACCTTATACCCAAGCCTCCTTGCATTTCCAAACTCAGGATTTACTAATTATTTCTAAGTGGAAAGCATTCTGGTGGGTCAACAGTAAGTGGACAAAAAAATCAAATGGTGTCAAATTGTTTTCTGGAAACATGTTGAAAGACGTATTACAGTGGCACAGCCCTGAAAGGCAAACAATAACCTACTGAAATATAATCTTAAAATTAGAAAACAGCAACGAAGAGTGCATTTACCTTTCAAGAATGAAATGGTAATAATTCACTAATGAGACAAACTAGAGTCAGCCAAATTGACACATAGTTTCTTAACTCTACATACACACTCCCTTCTCTCTTCTCTCAACCAGAAGCCCTACTAGAAGGCAAGATAATAGAAATGCTGACACAACTAACCTTATAACATTTCATATCCAATGCTATAATTGTATTTTCTAATTGTATACTGGGTGAAAGAAATGGCAACCAGTACAAAAACATAACTAGCTAGAAAAAGTCTATCAGAATTCTCGGATTGTAGAAAATGCATATGAAACACTATTATCTTCAGCCACAGCCAGAAGATGTCAGACAATCAATTCATATAACATGCCAGCTTAATAAAATCTGCATACAAAATTTATGAATGCAGTAATATTCCTTTTTATCACAAGTTATTAATGGTCAATTGAATGAACATCTACAGCTGGAATGCTTTGGTTCTATATGATATTTTAATCATCTTTAGTCATGGATTTAAATGCATTTCATTCCATAACCATCAGCTATTCAGGGTAAGAAAGTCCTTACGTAGGAATGGAAATATTTGGGGTAGGTTACCAATTTTTCTTGATCATTCCTGATTTCCTTAAAATCTTAAAGATAGAAACAAAACTAAATTTTCCATTACAATCATATTTGCTCTAGAGGCACCTGGGTGGCTGGCTCAGTGGTGGAGCGTCTGCCTTTGGCTCAGGTCATGATCCTAGGGTCCTGGGATCAAGTACTGCATCAGGCTCCCTGCAGGGAGCCTGCTTCTCTCTTTATGTCTCTGTGTCCTTCATGAATAAATAAATAAATAAAAACATTTTTTAAAAAATCATATTTGCTTTAACACCTATATTAGGCCACAAAAGTTTTCCTGAAGTTGTACTATATGTTCATTTAGTTTAAAATCTCCTTCCATTCCCTTTTCAAAAAAGAACTTCCCAATCTTGTTGAAACAAAAAACAATCTCTCTCAAAGCCATCTAGAATTTAGAGGACTGGAGGAAATGGGATATTTTTAGGTAGAGGGAACAACATGAAATCTTGATTTAGGGACAACAAATATAAGGACCAAAAAATACCTAAGGTGTGAATTTTAGATTTAAAATACTGACTTTCAACAATGAGTAAATCTGTAGGTGGCAGGCATTTTCCAAACTTCTCTAATAAGTAGGATATGCATATATCCAGGAAGATCATGACTCATTAAGTTTCATTTTAAGCTTCTTGAATCTGCCTAAATTTTCTCATCTTAACAGACAAGCCAATATATGCTTACACTGTGAGGTTAAAGCAATGAACTTATGAAGAGTACCTGTCAAATCAAATTATCAACAAGCAATAGTCCCACTATTGGGAAGTATCTAAGCTTCAATGTCAATTTTAAAGAAATGTGCTTACATTTGCATGTTAATTAGATCACACCTTCAACATCATACTAATTTTGGTTTAATGCTCTGTTTTATTACCATTTCCAAAATGACATTTTTAAATGTGGGTATCAAGGAAAAAAAAACTCTACTTTTATTTTGACAAAACCCATAAATATTAAACTTTAAATAGTATGAATAGAAATATGATTGTGTCTAAAATTCTAAATATTTAGAACTGGATTTTAAAAACTTTCCAAAAGAAAATTATCTGAGTCTTATTTAAGAATATAATGAGGGATCCCTGGGTGGCGGAGCGGTTTAGCGCCTGCCTTTGGCCCGGGGCGCGATCCTGGAGACCCGGGATCGAATCCCACGTCGGGCTCCCGGTGCATGGAGCCTGCTTCTCCCTCTGCCTATGTCTCTGCTTCTCTCTCTCTGTGTGTGACTATCATAAATAAATAAAAAATTTAAAAAAAAAAAAAAGAATATAATGAAAGGTTGGGTGGAATATGAAATTTAGGTTCTGCTGAGAAGAGACCAAAAGCTAGACATCCTTGCTTTAAAAAAATATATTAAAAAAAAAAAAAAAAAAAAAGAAAGGTCATTTTGGTTAAGCCTTTCATTATAAAGGGCACCTGGGTGGCTAAGTCATAGTGACCAACTCTCGATTTCAGCTCAGGTCATGATCTCAGTGTCTGCATGGAGTCTGCTTGAGATTCTCTCTTTCACTCTGCTTCCTCCCTGAACCCTCCCCCCCCCCACTCCACGCACACACATATACACTCTCTAAATAAATAAATAACATTTAAAGACTTTCATTTTAATTCAGACATGATCTGTATTGTTTCTTTGCAGGAGGTAGGAGGAACCAGACAGATTAAGACTGCATTCTCTCCATTTAAAAACAATATATACACTTAAATACATTATTTTAACTGTGGTAAAATTCATCAGAAAGTTTAACCTTTCTGAAATGTAACATCTTGTGTCATAAAGTACATTCACCATGTTGTGTCACCTTTACTGCTGTGTTTCCAGAATGTTTTCATCATCTGAAAAGGAAACCTAGTACCATTAAGCTGTCATTCCACCCCTACCACCAGCCCTTGGCAAACACTAATTTCCTTTCCATCTCCGTGAATTTGCCTAGCCTGAATATTTTATATAAACAGAATAATAAAATAGTGGTCTTTAGTGTCTGGCTTCTTTCACTCAGCAAATTGGTTCAGGTATATTTTAAGTAAAAAATATTGGTAAAGAAGAATTAGCCAAATTCTTCATTTCTCAATTTTTTTCCCCACTTTTCCTGTTCCACAATTATTCCTAAAACTGTCAGAGGCTTTGTGCTCTGTACTTTTTTATGAAATAAAGCAATTTGAGTTTCCGTACCCTAATTTTTCCAAGTAAAAAGTCAATGACAAATATCCATTTAAATTAAAAATCCAAGGCCATTATGGACATCAAAATTAAATTCTATAAAAGCACAAAAGAAACCCTAAACATATGGAGATTTACATTGTGTTCATGGCTATGGAAACCCAGTATTACCAATGTTAAATTTCTCTAAATTAATCTACTGATTCAAATGTCATTTTTTTAAATCGCATTGGGTTTTTCCATGGAACTTGAAAATATGGGAAAAAATTCGCTGGAAAGAGTCATGAGTGAAGATCTGCCATAAAAAGGGATGAAAAGTAGGAAATGACTCACCCTTCTAGACCACAAAGATAACCTCTTGAGCCATAGTAATCAGAGAACTATGTAATTGAAACTCAAACAATTGAACTTGGACAGGCAAGGAGACCCATACATATATGTTAAGACTGTGGGGGAAATAATGGATTGGAATACTGGTTTTTTGTATAAAGAAAAATGGGTTCATAACTCATACCACATATAAAAAAATATCTAGATGATATCAAGGCATGAAAAAAAAACTTTAGAAAAAAGTTATAGGAAAATACATTTATGAGCTCAGGAATGGGAAAGATGCCTTGAACTAGACCCAAATGCATAGGTCATAAATGAAAATATAATTACATTTAACCTCATGAAATTAAAAATTATTGATTGTCAAAAGATACATACATACCCCCACTAAGAATCCAAAATTCAGAACATATTTTGAAATGCATATAAGTCACAAAGAAATCAAACCTAGAAAATATGAAAATATAAATTAGTAGAAAATAATGACCCAAAAGAAAAATAGGCAAAAGCAAACACATAGGTAAGTGACAAAAAGAGACATCCAGAAAACAAATGAAAAAATGAGGGAAATGAAAATTTTAAAAATTATCAGATAACACTTTATACCCACCAGAGGAGCAAACACTTAAACGATATACTGATACTACTAGGAGCACCTGGGTGGCTCAGTCAGATAAGAATCCAACTCTTGATTTCAGGGTCCTGAGTTCAAGTCCCACCTTGGGCTCCAAGCTGGGCATGGGGCCTATTTAAAATAAATACTAAAATGATGAAGTATGAATACATGGAAAACAGGATTCTTATACCTTGCTGTGAAGTGGTTACTGATAAAATAATTTCATTGGAATTGCAAAACTGTTCTTCAAAAGTTGAAGAAATATGGGATGCCTGAGTGTCTCAGCAGTTGAGCCTTTGGCTCAGGGCATGATCCTGCAGTCGTGGGATCGAGTCCCACATCGGGGTTCCCTCCATGGAGCCTGCTTCTCTCTCTCTGCCTGTGTGTCTGTGTCTCTGCCCACCCCTCTGTCTCTCATGAATAAACAATTTTTTTTTTTTAAAGAGAGTTAGGGACATAAAGTATATCTGGTAACATTTCATTTTTAAAAAAGATCTCAAGCATATATGCAAATATATTAATTTTAAAAATATGTGTAGCACATTATTCCCTGCACATTTTTATTTGAAATATCTCTCAAATTAAAAAAATAATAATTCAACAAATAAACAGGCAATTTCTAAATTTGATGGCATTTATGTAGTTCTTTCATTGCCATATTTCTGGAAATATGTTTTTGGAAAAATATTCTCACAGTAATGATCAAATTTTATTTGCACATTTCTTTTCTTGGTGTTTTTCTATGCAGAGCTATGTAAGTAAAGTTATGGAGGAACTCAGGATTTATCTATTCTATCACAGTTTCAGGCAAGAACATTTTAAAACTATACCAGAGAAAGCCAATTAGCCCTTTCTTGTTTTTACAGCATGCTATAATAATTCCAGTCAATTTTCTGAAGAGGCTGATGGTCTAACTGGTGGACATGCATCACACCTGCCATCACACCTCCTTAACTCGATGGCTCCTGATGTGGATTTCTTCCAGCCTTATGGATTCTGGGAGTTCCTTGAAATTTCTTTGAAATCAATCAGTGCACAATTTTGTTTTTTCATTCAGTTCCTTAGTGCAGGGGTTGGCAAATGTGTTCTGTAAAGGGCCAGGTAGTAAATGGTTCAGGCTTTGTGGGCCACATGGTCTCTGTCACAACTATTCAACAGCGCCACTGAAGCACAGAAGCAGCCATAGACATACGTTAAGGAATGAATGTGGCTCTGTTCCAAGAAAATTTTAGTTACAAAAATAGACATGGGATGGGTTCTGGCTCAGTGCCATGGTTTGTGCACACCTGGAGGGTCAGCAAAAGAGATACTACCTGAAAAATCCTACTTTAAATTTAACGCAGCTCTCACATCCTCTCTGGAAGTATAATGTTGCACATATTTTAATTGTTAGAGAAATTTTACACAGTTAAAAATGAATTCATAAATATGAAACAATCCCATAAATGACAAAAATGTTCATTTTTCTAGATTCACAGTGCACGGACTTCTTTCTGGAAGTATGCTTTATGATCTGATTTACTAAATTACTAATTACAATTGGTTCCATTTGTTTAAATTATGCTATTAATGATTCTTTGTGGCAAAATAAATACATATATCTTATCTTCAATTTGACTACAGGGTTGGAATGACAAGGACAGTAAAACTATACTCACTGCACAAATAATGGCTTTCTATTAGGTTTGCCATTTCACCTGAATAATTCCTTATAATCATGAATAATGATGTTATTCAACAACCTAATGATATCATGGTATGTAGCTTCAATCCATCTGTCTTTGTCAAGAAGGTCAAATATTTGTATTCCACTGCACTAGGCAAAGTTGAACCAACAGTTAAACAATATCATGCCCCTTAATTATTTCTCCAAATGAAACTAGCAAGTACCATTCTATATTCTAGGATCTATGCACTACACATCTGCTTCAAAGATATTTAACACCTACTCATTCTTTATCAAAGTTTAAACTCAACTTAAAAAAAAAATGGTTTAAACTCAAAGAAAAATCCACAAGATTATCTAAGGATATTCTTAACTGGTTGTTGCTGGAAACTTACTCTGCAATGTTTGTAACAATCAGAATATTCAAGGAATTTTCATATCATGCAGGAATCTGAAATATGCAGTATGAAATCTTGAAATTGGTACTGAAGGTAAGAACAAAGCAAAACAAAAAACAAAGCAACACATGACAGATCTAAAGTACTGGATAGCATTTGCCTTAAAGAATCTATAAGTAACTATACATATATTAAGGTACTATATATATTAAACAACTGTAAAGCAGGATCCCTGGGTGGCGCAGCGGTTTGGCGCCTGCCTTTGGCCCAGGGTGCGATCCTGGAGACCCAGGATCGAGTCCTACGTCGGGCTCCCGGTGCATGGAGCCTACTTTTCCCTCTGCCTGAGTCTCTGCCCCTCTCTCTCTCTCTCTCTCTCTCTCTCTCTCTCTCTGTGTGACTATCATAAATAAATAAAAAATTAAAAAAACAAAACAAACAAAAAAAAAACAACTGTAAAGCAATGCCAAGTGGCTGATGCAGACCAACATGTCCTTGTTCACGGTTTCTACAGGGCCCAGGCAGACCAAAGCCCTTGAAGATGAAAGTATGATGTGGGGACATGTAAGTGACACTGCAGCAGCAGAATCTACGTGCATGTCTTCTTCTTTCTTTAAATTTCACCAAAGATTTCTCGCCTAAAATCAAGTCCCTAAAAAGTCTCGTTAATCTGGTTCCAGGATTTTCCCTCTTCCTCACCAGGCTTCACCCTCACAAATTCTCTGTTTTTTGTTTTGTTTTTTAAACATTCTTGAGTGTGCAAACTTATTTATATCCATCAAAACGAAACCCAGCATTTTTGTTCTTGTTTCCCTCCACCTGGAATCCTCTGCCACTCTTCTTCACAGGGTGGCTGTCCCCTTGTTAGTTCCTAGATCACATGTCATGTCCAAAGTAAAGCCTTCCCTGACCACCCTGAGGAGTCTATCTTATTTTATTTATTATATAAAATCATGTACTTCATGATGGATGGGTTTATGGTTATGGGTTTCATCTTCTACTGTCAACCTCTGTACACAAGAATAAAAGTAGGACCCTTATCTGCCTGTTCAAGATCATATATCCAAGGCCAAGCAAATAGTGGGAAATAAATCATTATTACACAACAAATGAACATACTCATTCACAACAGTTAACCGTGTCTAAAGTGAAGTCTTCAAAAGATGGCCCTAGGGCCAAACCACACTGACACCTGTTTTTGTAAATAAAGTTTTATTGGAATACAGCCATACTCATTCATTTACCCATTGTTTGTGGCAGCTTTCACATTACAACAGAGTTGACTAATTGCAACCAAGACCATGTGGGCCAAAAAATATTTACTATCTGTTACTTTACATAAAAGTTTGCCTGGTCTAGTGGGTAATATATGTTCTGAATATGTAGAATAAAATACTGTCCTCGCCTTTAAAGGTGTTTCAGTCCTTTGAATATTTTTATTAAAAAATGAGTATTTTTATTCCATCACTTTTTTAAAAAGATTTTATTTATTTGGCAGAGAGATAGCACATAAGCAGGGGGAGCGGGAGAGGGAGAAGCAGGCTCCCAGCTGAGCAGGGAGCCTGATGCAAGATCCCAGGACAATGACCTGAGCCACCTGATGCTTAACTGACTGAGCCACCCAGGTGCCTATTCCACCACTTACGAATTAAAATCCTATAGCCAAGAAGAAAGCTCCTTCAAAGTTGTAATCAACTCCTAACAAGAGCTTTATTTGGTGCTCCATTCAGTACGTCAGCCATTTAAATAGCCACAGCCACTAGGATCTGTGGCTATTTAAATCAATTAAAAGGAAGTTAAAAATTCAGTTCCTCAGTCACACTAGCCACATCTCAAGTGTTCAGGAGCCACATGTGGCTACTGTATTGGGTAAAGCAGATTTATAGGAAGGACTTTTTTAACATCACAGAAAGTTCTAATGGACAGAGATGATCTAAAGTTTCAAAAATCTGCGTTTCTCATGAAGAAATAAAATCTTAAAAAAAAAAAAAAAAAAAGAATCCCTGGTGGCTCAGGTCATGGTCTGGGAGTCCCGGGACTGAGTCCCACATCAGGCTTCCTGCATGGAGCCTGCTTCTCCTTCTGCCTGTGTCTCTACCTCTCTCTCTCTCTGTCTCATGAATAAATAAATAAAATCTTTTAAAAAGATAAAGAAATAAATAAGGTTTCAAAAAGAAATGTCCCTCCAGCATGTCAGGAGTAGCCTGAGTTCCTTCAAGGCTGTAAGGGAAGCCATGGATCGTATGGACACATCTCCCAGGGAATCGACCCCTGAACAGTACAAATCAAAACTATGTTTACAACAACAAAAAAAGTACTCTGGAAAGTACTGCATTCTGCTGTACACAGTTTTGAAATAAAGTTGAAAGATATAGGAGAAGAGAGCCCAGGACCCGGCTGTTAAAGTTAGAGAATGAATGCAACCTCTCTTAGTCTAGTCCCTATTGCTAAGACAGGAACAATGACAAAAAAACAAAAAAACAGAACAAAAAAAAAAAAAAGTGTTTTTTTTTTTTTTGAGGAGTTAATACTCATAAATCAATAACTCTGCCTGGCCCTCTATGAAGTATCATACAACCACTGGCCTTTTTTTTTTTTTTTTTTAAACAGCATCCCCGGCAGATAGCACAGGACTTGGCACACAGCAGGTAACATTCAAGATCTACTGAACTGAAAATGAAGTGAACTAGACTCTTTGAGCCAGAGTCACTAACAGGTCAATTTGCAGAATTGGTGGGCAGAAAATGTACTTATCTGAGAATAAGCCATTCAGGGAAATAGCCTGGTCCTTAAGATTCATTTCTCATCACCCTTTACAAAGGATGGCAAACTAATATGATTCAAGGAGCCAGATTTCAATATACATTTAATATTTTTTGATAACTTGTTATAGGCAGACACTATTTATCTTCTTTGAGTTATAAAGATGTATAAGCACAAAATTTAAGCAATTCAATCTTCTCAACAATTTGAAATGCTATTCTATAACACTCAGCTTTATAGATATTTCTTTATAATGAAGAAATACCAACTAACCCACATTTTTATCCCCACTTAATTATGATTAATTTCTGCATTATTTTTCTCTAAACTTTAAGTGTCTAGGCCATTGCCTCACTGTTGGCATGAATGTGCATCACAAGTATCAGGGATGATTTGTTTGTACATTTAAATTTTAATTCCCAGTTCTTACATTCAATTTTCTAGTTTAGGGTGGAGGAGCCAGGGCACAGTCCAGAAATCTGCTTTTTAATCAACGCTTCAGGTGATTTTCAATACTGGAATCTCAGTTATTTCATTTTATTTTTATTTTTTTTTATTTTTTATTTTTTTTTAGTTATTTCATTTTATTTTTTTTATTTTTTTTTTAATTTTTATTTATTTATGATAGTCACAGAGAGAGAGAGAGAGAGAGAGGCAGAGACACAGGCAGAGGGAGAAGCAGGCTCCATGCACCGGGAGCCTGATGTGGGATTCGATCCCGGGTCTCCAGGATCGCGCCCTGGGCCAAAGGCAGGCGCCAAACCGCTGCGCCACCCAGGGATCCGTTATTTCATTTTATTACTAAAGTAGTCACCATGCCCAATATGGAGCCCAATGCAAGGCTCAAACTCACAACCCTGAGATCAAGACCTGGGCCAAGATCAAGAGTTGGATGTGTAGCTCACCCAGGCACCCATTAGCTACTTTAGAATAAGATTTTATACACCTATAATAAGAAATACAAAGGAGCTAAATACTTTTGGAATCTGTTTAAGACTTTATTTATTCATGAGAGACACAGAGAGAATGGCAGATACACAGGCAGAGGGAGAAGCAGGCTTCATGCAGGGAGCCCAATGTGGGACTCCATCCCGGGACCCCAGGATCATGCCCTGAGCCGAAGGCAGACACTTAACTGCTGAACGACCCAGGCATCCCATGGAATCTATTTTTTTTTTTAAGTTAAGAAAGTAATAGACACTTTACTCACACTTATTCAAATGGCTATATGTTATGTGTATGCACACACCAGACTTGTAGGTACAAAGTATTCAAAGAAATCTAAGATATAGCTTCTTTGCCATCAAGGCACTTCTTGGATAAAGTGTGTGCATATAGTTATGTAAACAAACATAAACAATGTTATGATGTAACAAATGTTATGATGATACATGATTGAGAGCTCAGTGAGTAGAGGGTAATAAGATTTCAGAGGAAGAAGCAATCAAGCTAGTCTAGGTTGCCAGTAATGTTAAAAAAAAAAAAAAAAAAAGGGGCTGCCTTTGGATCAGGCAGGAAAAAAGTGATATATGTTAAACTCAGTGGGTTTCCCAAGACCTTGTTCTTCTTTCAAAAGCTTCAATTTTAGAACACAAAAATACTAAAGCAACAACTACAACCTTTTAAGTTATCAACCCAAGCAGCCTGGGAAAGATTACTAAGGCTTCACAAGATAGCCAGAAGTACAGCTGACCCTTGAGCAACACCAATCCATTTATATGCAGAGTTGTGTTTTTTCTTATATTACAATATGGTAAATAGGTTTTCTCTTCCTTACAATTTTCTTAATCACATTTGCTTTTCACTAACTTACTTTATTGTAGGAATACAGTATAGAATACTTACAAGATTCCAAATTCCAGTTGATTATGTTCTTGGTAAGGCTTTCAGTCAACAGTAGGCTATTAGTAGTTAATTTTAGGGGGAGTCAAAAGTTCTGTGCAGATTTTCAGCTGCATAGGGAATTGGTACCTCTAATCCCCACATTTTTTTACAGGTCAACTGTAGATGTGTGTCAGTGGTCACTGAGAAATGACAATTTGGGGCACCATAAACTGAGCCAAGGTGCAGCCCCTACATCTAAGAAGCTGTCCTTGGAAGACCTTAAACAGAGCAGAACGCACTTGTCTTCCCCTGGCATCTGTAATCAAAAATCACTGGCTGTTCTCACATGACATCTAATCAAATACTTCATCCTGAAGTTACTTTTCTCATGGTTTAGGTCTTACTCTCCCAATGATTCTATAGAGTTCTGGAGAGAAGAGGTATGCATCTTATTTCTTGGGAAGACCCGGGTGCCTAGCATAATAATGTCATGCCTCAAAAAAAGGTCTTGAACTGACCATTTAGAAAACCCTTATGTAGCACCTACTACATACCAGACATTGTGTTAGACACTCAACAGAACAGACAGCTATACCAATGCCAGTGGCACACTGACAAAAGTTTATGCTCATGATAGCTGAAGACAGCCCTGAGATGTAGGAAAAACCATGAAATGGTACACCTGAAACTAGTGAATTGTAGAACACATGAATTATTTACCAATAAAGTTATAATAAAAAATAAATAATGGCAGAAAAGCATGGCCACTCCTTGTCCACTGGGTGCAAGTTGAGGGAAAAAATACATCTAGATTTAGCCATTCCTATTTAGGGAGACTGTGACACACTCATAATACTTGGTGGCACTGTACCTAAATAATTAAGAAAAGTGCAATGCTTCTAGGAGGCAACTAGACAACAAAATAGAATTTATACAATATTGTACACAGGCATTAGAATCAGAAAAGGATGAAGTCAACACTCGGTTCTCTTCCTTAGCATAGGCTTTTGATCAAATTACTTAGCCTATCTGAGCCTCAGTTTCCTCACCAGTAAGACTGAAGTGGCAAAAAATGTTGGCATATACACTGCTAATCAATCAAATAAATGTAAATTAACATGATACCATTTTCACTTTGAAAACTAGCACCTATGACGAGTACTTTTACCATTATTATTGGCAATGGCAAATTGTTCTACTCTGCTTACAGGTACATAAATTGTATGATGTTTGCAGCACGACTTGCAAGAGTGGAAATTCAGCAACATGCAAAACCAGATGAAGTAAATCAATTCTGGAAAATCAAATCAATGGAATATTATGGAGCCACTTAAAATGCAGTTACACACTGTTGGAATACTAAAGAAAATGCATGTCTTAGAAATGAAGGAATAGGGCATTATATGCAGAGGATCATTCTAGTTTTACCTAGGACTGTTTAGGAGAAGATGAGAAGGAAACATCTTAACAGAATAAAAAGATTAACCCTGGGGATGGGATTATCAGTCTTTTTTATCTTCTTCATGTTTTTGTAAAAAAAAAGAAAAAAGAAGAAGAAGAAGAATAGCATTAAACTTTTGTTCGTTTTATTCATAACAAATGTATGCAATATTCATTTGTAAGGAGTGGAAAATAAACCCTGTTTTATATGGTGCCACCAGATTATATCATAAAATGAAATTAATTTTACTATACAGATAAATAGCTACATGGCTCAAATGATCAAAATAAGAAGTGTGAGATATTCTCAAAATATAAGCATACCTGCTATCCAACCATATTCACAACTACCAATATCAAGAGTTATACTTAAAAAAAAGACTTGTTCAATAAAGCTGCTAAGTAATTGAAGTTTTTTATTATCCTAAACCAAACATTTCACATCACAGTCATTTGTTAATTATAAAATAATTATATAATACAGTTAATAAAAGAACTGCCAAATACAATATTGATCTGAGGAGTCTCATGAAGCTTTCAGAGCTTCAGGGATAGTACATCATTTCTGTACCTAACCATGACTCCAATGTGAAAGTAATTAACAAAATAATGAAGAAAATTAATTTGAAAGAGAAAATATGCTTTAGAAATAGTCTTCTTAAAACAATTTGTGAAAAAAAAAATTAAATTGTTCCCTAAAATCCTATAACTGTTAGCTACACGGCCAGGTAGCCTTTTTTGCCCTGTGGTAAACCCAATCACGGAAATCAAATCTAGCACTGATTTAATTTACAATTATTTTTCAAAGTTTGAAAAAAGAAATAACTGCATTATGTTCAACGAGCTGAACAAATTCTGATCCTTGACTTCAGGGTAGATATCAAAGCGTTATATGCCAGGATGACCTCATGGGGATAAGCAAACAGGTACCAGGTCTGCCTGGGGGAAGAGCCGGCTTCCCTACTCCCCCCATCACCCCCAGAAGTTTACAGTTCTAGTAATCCTTGGATATTTGTCAAAACTATTTTTCCCTACGTATTTAGATCATGGGATATATAAACCAGGGAGGGGAAAAAAAAAAAACACCAGAGAGAAGCCATTTGAAGCCCACTATATATAGGTATATGATGTATTTTATATACATATGCCTATAGAAATAGAATTTACTTAAATATATCTTATATAATTTATAAATATAAATTATTATATATATATTTAAATAAAGGGGTAGAACAGGTCAGCTACCTAGAACCAGGCTTGTTCCTGGCCTGTGATATGGTCAAGTGGTTAAGGAAATTATTTTTGCAATCTGAGTGGCCTCATTCATATCACAACTCCACTACTCACTACTTGGGTGAATTTGGACCAGTTACTTCCCTAATGCCAGGGTTTTTTTTTTTTTTTTTTTTTTTTTCTCCCTGAATGTATTAAAAGCCCAGTGAAGTAAATAAGTCAGCTTTCAATAAGTGGTAGCTGTTATGATTACTGAATATAAAAGTTTCACATAAATGTGTCCATAAATGTTAGTTATTAGGAATAAAATTTTCCCTAAAACCCATTTTAAAATGTTTTATGTCAAAGTCACAAAAATTGTTTTTGGCTGCTTCTATCTAGGTTCACACTCTCTCTTGTGCATTTATACTTTTCACCTTCAGTTCTTGAGATTATCTCTCAAGGTTTCCTCTAGTTCTATCCTTCTATGACAATCAGACTGGATGGGGGAAAACATATTATCCGGGCTCTGGTTTTGATTGCTATTTTTCTTGTGGTAAATCTCAGAGAGCTGCCCAAATCCCCTGCTGATTGTCCTGGCCAATATGGTGATAAACGTCAGATTTCTGCCATCCAGTAGCATTCACCTGTATGGACAAAAGGCTTTTTTCAAATTATGAAAAACTTCTACATCATCTTTCTTCTAATGTTAATAAACTTTAATTTGGTGATATTAAGCCCAAGGTTACCAAGTGTGGCTTCCTCTTGCCAACCCATATCAGCTTTTTATAGAGGAGGCCATTAGGTCCTTGTGCTAAAGTCAGGTTTGATTAATTCTCGTCCTCAGCCAATTTCATAACTATGACCAACTTCATCCTTGGTCTTACTTTCTTCAAATTAATCAACAAAGCCATAAGACAAATGTGGAAAGCTTGATGGTATTGTCTAATCATACTGTTCCCAGTCAATAGAATTGAGCTTTCCATGCCATTTTAATAGCTTCTTTTTATATAGTGAGTGCTAATGAAGTAGTCCTTAAATACTTGTCATATGACACACATGAGTGATGTCTTCCCTGCAATCCCCATGGTGCTTTCTTAGGCATAATGGGCAAGTGGGAAGGGATGGATGTATTCCATGAGAACTGTAGCAACAAGTCTAAAGCTCGTTTTACCTTGTGAACATCAACTCTTCAACACTGGTCATCTAGGAGAATTTATGATATATTTCCTAAATCAGAAGTGATCTTTGTGTTGAGCAAACCCATGGCTTTAGAGTCAGTATTGGAGGCAGACATTCCTTTGTCTTAAAATCTTAGACTAGTTTATTTTACCATGTATGGAACATGACAGTATTTACAAATATTCATTCTATCTTCCTTCCATACCATAAATGTGGGTGGGAGAGTATATGTTTCTGTTCCACTTATAATAGGATGGCCATGTGATCTGTTTTGGTCAACAGAGATGAGTGGACATAATATATGGCTGTTCTCAGGAAGAATTTTAAATAGGTACATGTCGTCTAGGTTGACCTCTTAAGCTCCCAGCCTTCTACCATGAGAACAACAGGTTCCAGATAGTGGCTCTTTCTTTTAGCTGGGACAGAGAGAATAATACAAGAGGTAGAACAGAGCAGATTTGGCCAAGTCCAGTCAACCCTATCAGAGCCACAGCTGATCTACAGAACGATGAGCAAAACATGAATGACAATATTGTTATAAGCCATCAAGATTCCAGGGTTCCTTTGCTACTCTGACTGATCTCTGTCCCTAAATCTTAATCACTCATTCAATAAGTAATTATTGGGGGCTTACAACTGAGCAAAACACTGAGCTAAGGTTATGCAATGAGAAATGAATATACACTATCCCTGCCCTCATAGCCTAGAAGAAACAGAAATTACCTGATCATTTTAGCACACGTAGAACTACAAAACAGGTAAGTGCTAAGAAGAAAAAGAGCACAGTGCCATTATAGTATATAATAAAGGAAAGTGGTCAAGACTGGTGTGTCAGAAAAGCCTTTCTAGAAGAAGGGATACATGAGTTGATACCAGTTAGACAAGTAAGTGTTATCAAGGGGAAGAGTGAGTGGGAGAACATTCCAGTCAAGGAAGAGAAAAAGTATAAAAGGCCTCGTTGCTGAAGGAAACATGATTTGGTAGAGGAGCAGAAGAGGCTGGTATGGCTGGGGCATAGAAGGTACAGAGGACTGATATGAGACAAGATTAGAGAGAAGGATGGAAGCAGAACCAGGACCCAAAGGCCATGTTTAAAAAGTGAGTCTCTATCCTAAGTACAAGTAAGAAGCCACCCTACACTGTTCAATGGGGGATGAAATGGGAGATTCTGTGATCAGATTCATGTCTTACAAAGCTCTGATACATTGAGAGTGGACCGAGGGAAAGGTGGAATGAATGCAACAGAATAGTCCAGGTGAGAAATGCTGGCAGCTTAGTTAGGGTGCTGCCATTGGAAATTAGAGAAACAGATGCATTTTTGAAATTTAGGTAGTTTAGTTTTAGCTAGCAAGACCAGCTCTATGATAGATAGTGTTGGATATGAGTGGAGGGCTACTCTCTAACAACACCGTCTAGGAAGAGACATATCTTACCATAAAGAGGAAATAGAAGAAATAATGCCTGGGATTATGAGTTTGATTTAGTTTACAATTAACTTTGATTACTTTAAAATACCCCATAATGGTAGGTAAATTAAACTTCCTGCCACCACCGTTACAGATGGGAGATTTTATTACTGACATATACATAAATCACATTTGTAAAACTTGTCAATCTCAGGAAGGAATTTCAGATAAGTAGATGGATCTCAATATAAATTAATTTAGGAATTCAAGTTGAGTTTCCACCTTTCATGTAACTTGGATCTTTTAGAAAACATGAAAACATAAACTATATAATTATAATAATCATCTCGACAGTACTCTAAAATATCTCAATAGTGCTATAAAGTACCTCAAAGACTACCCCCTGAGTTAGCACAAATTCTATTCCTGTTATATGAGATTTGGAAAGTAATTATGAGGCTTTCTCCTTGGGTGTCCTAAAAGTTCAAGGAGGAGTTCCAACAGTCTTTGGAGTAATGGCTCATGGAAATACAATTTAGCTTCCGAAATAGACAACTATAAAGTGCACCTGTCATTCTGCCTAAATTCTATACACTTAGGGTTGTTTTTTTTTTAATTCTAATTCCAAAAAAAAAAAAAAAAATTCTAATTCCACAGATGGATCTGACAGTAGTGAAGGATACTGTTGATATAGCAAAGATGCATGCACACATGTGTACACACACTATTTCAAGTTTCCCTTCCCAGACTCACAGAGCAGACGTTTGTAGTATTCACAAGCTAAGCTTCTATTCCCGCCCCAATTTTTTTTTTTAGGATACCCATCCTTACCCAGAGCAAGCAGTCCTGGCAGGCTGTCACCTGCCCCAGGCAAAAGACCCAGGCTAAGGCAAACAGATGGTGTGCTCCAGGAATTTGACTCCTGGCAGTTCCGCGTGACACAGGGACACACAGAGCGGGGGCTGCATCATTTCAGTGGTAGCATCCTGAGGAGACTGTCATCTCTGCAACCAGGATGCCCAGAGCTGCCCTAATTTCATTTATTTTTGTGGCCTGCTACTTTTCAGCTTTCCCTTTTCTTTCTGTGATCTGCTTCCAATAGCTTTCCAACACATTGCTTTTATCAAGTGGAAGGTGACTCTCAGAGAGGACAATTAAACTGCCCAAAGTCGCACAGGTATGAAATGGCTACATTGGGATTCAAAATTCTGTTGGTCTGATCCCAGATTTGTGATCTCCTACAGTCACTATACTGCTTCCTACTATCGTATTTCAAATGGAATTTGAAAATGTAACATTTGTTTATTGCCCCAGTGCACCAGTTAGGACGTACAATGAAATGTAAACTACATCTGCTATTTTGCTATTTATAAGTGACAGACAACTTAAAAAACATGTCTGTTTTAACTAGTCCCCTAAACATATTTACATTTTCGTATTACCTTCAGATGACTTTTCAGTATGAACTAATTCAAAATGAACTTCCATCATCTGTTGACAATGATCAGTTTCATTTTCAGAGAAAACTACCCAGTGAGCCCCGTTAGCATTTGGATGGAATATTCCTTGGGAGACAGACATGGAGAAGTCATATTTGTTTCATTTTCTTACAGATTCTTCTTTCATTGAATATTCCATGTCCCTGGTTATGATGCCTTGCTACCAATTCAACCCTTATCCGCATTACCTTTCAGAGAGATGCCAATGAGTGAAACCAACCCCAAAAGCTTCAGGCTACAGCTTGGTGAGTTTGGCAACAAAGAAAACCCATCCCCAGAGTCACCAGTACTCTTATTCTGTCCCTTTTACATCTTTGTCTCCTGACAACGAATGCCATTGACAGGTCTGGTAGCAAACATATTATGGAACTCCTAAAACCAAGGCCAGGAATGAAGAATGCAAGAGACTGAGGGTAGCAAAAAGAAAGCAAGTGCTTGAGCGAGTATCTTCTTGGGGAAAGTGAAAAACTGAATCAGCACAAACTGAAACCAAACACAGTTAAGTCAGGGTTTATGGGCAATGTCTGCAATACAGAATTCATCTGAAATCCAAATCCAATTTCACATATTCTGTAAGCCCAAAGTATTCCAACTGTTATGAAGTTTCTACACAAGTTTGATTAAAACAGCCATGCTTCATTTTTGTTCTCCCTGCAGGGATTTCACACACACACACACACACACACACACACACACACACACACATTTTCTAATCATTTCCAAAACTGGACCTAATAACAATGTTATCCCAGTAGCAATTAGCACACTTAGTGCCTAGACGTTGGTTTCTAAATATCATTCTCTCCAAAATGAGCCAGGTCTCTTTGGAAATAGCTAATTCCAGGGCTGAGGAAAGGAAAATATAAAATGGACTTGGAACATCTTGTAGAAGAAACAAGGAAATGCTCAAGGACTAATAAAATCATATCAAAAGGACTTACAAACCTGTTCAAGGGGCATTTGCTGCCCAATCTGGTAAACTTGTACATCAAAATTCTGTAATAGTAATAGATTATAATACTCTGAAATAAAAATAGTCTCAATCAACTAGATGAGAGACAGAAGTTAACAAAACAAAAAAGTCAAGCTCCTCGTTATAGAAGATAAAGAGTAATAAATGTAGAAAAAATGATAAAATTAGATAGCCAATATTTTCTAAGCCCCATGTTATAAGTGTCTCAGACAAAGATCAGCAATAGATGCTAAAGCTAAACCACTGTGAGATATTTTATTGGGGAACGAGATATTCAGATGAGAATTAAAGTTACCATAAACCTAAGAAAGATTGTCCTGTAGCCATAATAAGTAGCCGGTAAAAACAGACTGAAGCCTATTCAATCAACACACTTTTGCTAGTCAACTGGTGACAGCCCTTTGTTGCTTAGGGCCAACCAATCAGTAACAAACTCAACACATCTCCAAGTACCAACTAATCAAACAGACCAGCACAATACTCTTATAATAAACTTTGTCCTTAAAAAAAAAAAAAAAAAAAAAAAAAAAAAAAAAAATAAACTTTGTCCTTTTATTTCAGACAATGAGTGATGGCCTGCAGTATTACCCCCACTACATACTAATTAAAAAGAAAAAAAAATTACAACAGGATGATCTGAGAGTCACCACCTAACCAAGTAATCAAACCTGGAAATGTCAATAACACTTCAGATGGCCTGGCATGAAGCAGAGGGAAGTAAACAACATCACCTATTTGGTGTCCTTGCCAAAAATGTCAGACCTCATCTGAATCATGAAAAAATAGTCAGATGGATCAAGGAAGTGGAATGTTACATGGGACAATTGGCCTAGAATCTTCAAATGACTTAATGCCATAAAGAACCAAGGGAGGTGGGGAAGCATATTGATTAGAGTTATTAAGGGAGTTTAAATTAAATTAAACTGTATGAGCTTTGACTGGATTTTGTATCATGGAGGAAAGAAGCCAAGGGAGGAAATCCAAGTATGAAAAGTATCGAGAGATCACTGAACCAATATGGATTTTCTTAGATGCAGAACAGTGGTGGGGTTGTGCAGCAGAATGCCCTTATTCTGGGGAGATGCATGATGAATTATTTAGTAGTTGAATGTCTTGATGACTACAACAGCATACTGTTGGACGGTCTGGCCAGAGGAAAATGTCTGACAATAGAAAAACATGGCATGTATATATCAAGAAGTTAAAGCTGATGGATCTTGGTGAGAGAGAAACAGGTGATCACTGAACTTTTCAACTTCTCTGAGAGTTTGAAATAATTTTCTCATTTTTATTTTGAAAACTACATTAATATAGTACATTTACAATATACCAGATATTTTCCCTCTGCACCAATTTCTCAATTACAATCAAAATAAATCTGTTGTACTCTAAGTATTTTTTTAAGTCAGCGTGTATCTTTTTTGGCAGAAAGAATGGCCCAAATAAGCAAACCAAGTTCAAAATATTTAATCTGCAAAATGATTTTCCTCCTACATTAAAAAAAAAAAAAAAGACAAATGTTCTTTAGTTAAGAATAGCCAAGATAAGATTTCCTTTGGAGTTTAAAAATCCTCCAGTCTTTATCACAAGGCATTTTATCTCCAATGTCAATAAGACAGCCCAGAAGTCTGTGAGAGGAGAAGAATCTTTCTGGATCCATCGGGAGAAATAGAAGTTGTCTCAATGCATTCATAAAGACACACCAAGATGCTAAGGGCATTGGTGGACTCTGAGCACTCTCCCGGTCTCCCATACTGACACAAGTCTTTGGTATGTCATTTGAGGCATCCCTTGTGGGAAGACAGGCCTTAATCTGTCAGAAGGGGCATGTGAACAAAGGCAACCTGGCTGGATAAAAGGCAGCTGGTTCCCGTGTCCCTAGGGGAGACAGCGTGCTGCCACAGACAAGGTGGAACAAGGCAGACAGGGAGTGGGCACTACAGACAAACAGGCAGCCCAGTGGTGCCTGCAGGGAAACCTTTGACCTGGAGCATGGGATTGCAGTTTGAGAAACATGCCATTAGGCAAGGGTAATATGATGCTAGTATATCTAGCTGAAACCGTGAAGAGAAACAAGGTGGTCCCTGGAGCAGTAGGGATGCTGACCACGGCTGGCAGTAAGGCTGCAGAGCCCCCAGCACGTACAGGAAGCCCCATCTGGTCCCTAGTACAGAATACAAACAGCGACCCTTGACATGATGGGGGAGAGAGGAAGGAAAAATCTATACGTTTACGGGACATGAATTGCAAGCAACTGAGGGAATTCAGTGAGGGTGGAGGGATGATAGCTTCAGTATTTATGGATTTACAGGAAGAGAAATGCATTATGATAGCTGGCAACCCCAGCTCAAAGGGAACTAACCACACAATTAAAAAAAAGAGAGAGAGAGAGACCTGGCCCTGAGAAGGAAAACAAACTAGAAAATTTGAGCTTGAATAATAAAAATGTTCACAAAGAGCAGGAGAGAAAATTCAGTAAAATTTGTGGAACACAGAATCACATTTGACTCCTCGAGACTCTCATAATTGCACAGAAACTCAACAATATAGCTAATATTTGATCCCTTCACATGGGCCAGGGACCATCTGTGAATTTTACATCTGTTAATTCACATCATGCTCATGATGATTCCATAATGGAGATACTACTACACCCATTTTAAGCATAAAGCAACTGAAGGAAAAACATTAAATAAATCCTGGGGCATGCTCCTAGTGAAAAACACAGATAGGAATCACATCCAGGCATGGGCTACATCTCAGCCCCATGGCTACAGCTTCACAGTGTTCCAAATCACCTTCACCTTTAGGAAGTAAAGCCTGCATCTTTGGTCTCTTTTTGACTGAGAATTAAAACACAAATAGTAGAGAAAAAGGGAGAAGTTATAGCTGAGGCAGAAGAGTAGGGAAGCGCAATTACAGGGTTCAGAGGAACAGTTCATGAAATGTTTGGTCTCCATACCCCTGTAACTGTTGAAGAGTACTGATGTTATAAAATAAGTAAGTTGTAAGGATGAAAAGTATAGCATCGGCAACACAGTCAGTAATATTGTGTTAACAGATGGTACCACTTACTGTGAACACAGTACCATGTATAGAAAGAATATCCAGGTCACTATGTTGTATGCCTGAGAATAATACAACATTGTATGTCAACTATACTTCAATTAAAAAAAATACATATTATATATATTGATAGAACCAAAGAGCTCATGTTTATGTGGATAATATCTTTTGATATCTAGTTGGAAATTAGAAATGAGAAAATGTTTAAATATTTAATGGTTAAAATAAACCTACAACATGTTAACATAAATCATATTTTACAATAATATTTTCCAAAACAAAAAATATTAGTGTAAAGAGTAGCAATGTTTTAGTTTTGCAAAGCTCTTATAAATGGCTTGATGAAAGGCAAGTGTCTTCTCATTTCTACTTCAATTTTCAATCTACCCCGATATTTCTTTTGGTCAAAGTATAGGAAGACAAGCTGTTCCCATACAGATACTGTAGTTGACGAAGAAAAGACTTCACAGATTCCCTGAAGGGCCCCAGGGATGCTAGGAACCCCAGGACCACCGGTTTAAACCATGAATGCTGGAGTTGTAATAATCTGGATTTGAAACCTAGCTATGCCACTTAATACAGGTTTGATCTGGATTAAGTAGGCTTTGAGTATTTTACTCCTTTATCTATAAAATAGAGGTACTAATAGTACCTGTCTCATAGGATTACTTACAAGTATTAACATTTATCAAATGCTTAGTAAAATCTTCATGGCGTATATCAATGTTATGTGAGTAATGTTAAATAAGTAAATAAAATAATCATTGGTTTTGCAAGAAAAATCTCTGTCATGGGGTGACATCTTTATACTGAATATTATTTTCTCACAGCTGGGACAACAACAAGGATTTCCTGAGCAGGAGTAAACACTTGTGGACTATTATCCATGTTATAATAGAGGTCCTGGCACAAGATGTGATGAGCACTGGGTGTTATACACAACTGATAAATTACTGAACAATACATCTGAAACTAGTATGTACTATATGTTGGCTAACTGAATTTAAATTTAAATTAATAATAATAATAATAATAATAATAATAATAATAATAATAATAAGGTCCCGGTAAATTGAGAATTTAATTCAGATGCATATTTTAACAACCTGAGAGAAGGGAAAAACAAAACCAAAAGCAAAACAAAAAAAACCACAGTGTAGTCTCCATTTCATAGAGAACGGGTAGCAGCATCCTACCTTCAAAACTCTTCCATGTTCAAGTGACACCATACAGTGGGAACTCTTTCTTGTAATTCGTGTTGAGTTTTGGCTATAAAAACATGTCAGGAAGTCCTTAAGGTGACCCATTCAGACATCTTTTAATGACAAAGAAGTGGATGAACCATTATGAACAATAAAGAGTTAATACTAAAGAGATCTTAAAATCATCACAGAAAAAAAAGTTATAACTATGTGTGAAGATGTTAACTAAATTTATGTGGGAATCATTTTGTAATACATACATCTATCACATTATGTTCTACACCTATAACTAATACAAGGCTATATATCAATACTATCTCAACTTAAAGAAAGGCCAATATCGTGCCAGGTTTAAGTTAAAGATATTTCTATCTTGACAGATTTCTATTAATTTTATTTCTAAAAACTGATAAAGGTCATTCAGGAGATGGTCTAAGAACTGAACACAGAATGAAGAATTTACTATAGATAACTTTTCCTATTTCTATTACTTCTATACATGACGTGATTTTGACTAAATGTATAATTCTTCCATTCAATCCCACCAAGCCTCCCACATATTCTTAGACTTTGCTCTCCCCTTCATTAAATAGCCCCAGTTTTCTTCCAGAGACTATCAGAATCCTAGAAAATGGCTATTTCCCCTGCTTCTCCACATTCATTCCCACTACGGCCATAGGCAGATAACTTACTTGTATGGCTGTCAGATTTTATTGTTGTTGTTGTTATCGATAGTCAAAGGATGGCCTTCAGCTTAATGAAATAATCTGGCTGACTAGGAATTGCCATGGATGATGTATCATTTTCAAGAAATTATAATATCATAAAATGCATTTTATATAATTATAGTAAAGCATAATATAGAATGTAAAGCAACACCATAACATATTGAATATAATATCTTTGATGAAGATGCACCACAAAAGTGCCACATTTCCCAAGATCTACCTTTTCAATATTACCTTTATGCAACAAATATGTAAAATTGGCACTTAATAATAGAAAGACCAATTTAAAAGTTTAATAAAGAAGTTTACCCATATTATTATTTTAAGAATGCAAAAGCACAGCTCTGCTTCTAGAACAAAACCACCTGGTTCATTGCTTACCACACTTCCCTCACCCATCTCTTCATTTAAAATTTGGGAAAAGCATTCTCTTTCTCCTTCAAAGGGTGGCCGGGAAGATAAAGTGAATTTTTTAAGCATGTCTATGAAGTGCTATTAACTTGGTGACAGTCAACCAAAGAAAAAGAAAAATCTTAAAACACACACACACAAGAAAACAAATATTTAACTGATCTCAGGATAGAAGGACTTTGTAAGCATAAATGAACTGGAAAAACAAATTGATAAGCTCAACTACAAAAAAGGTTAAAATTTTATATGTTAACATCATAAGCAAACTAAAGAAATCAAAATAAGAATAATACTGGCAACAAATATGACAAGCAGAGGGTTAATTCCTAGAAGACCTCAAAGTCCAATAGAAAAAGGAGCAAAGGACATTAACAATTAACTGATAAAAATAACTCATAAATACATGTAAAAGTTCATCCTACTACTGATTAAGTGGAAACAATGACACAGATAAACCTATCAACTTGACAAAGGTTAGGACACAATCAAAATATCTTAAATTTTTAAAGTTGATGAGAGTACAGTAAGATGTATGTTGCTTGTGTATTGCTGATGTAAAAAGCAAATTTGGTAATATTTGTCAATTTAAACAATGCATAATGTTTTATTAAGTGATTTCAGCTTAAGAAATTTATCAGAAGTAGAATCAAAATCCTTATAAAAATATTCATGACGTAGATTGAATAGTGAATTCTAAATTATAGTAGATCCATACGGTACAATATTACCCCATCACTAGAAATCTTAGAGTCATATATATATTTTAAAAAATCAGAAAATGTCAATAGGTTAAAAAAAATCAGGTTGTAAAATTTTTCTCTTTTCTAGAGAAACCAACAACAACAACAAAAAAAACCCAGAAATTTGAAGGAAATAAATTGAAATTTTAGCAAGGGTTATTTCTGGATAATGAGATTATGGATGGTTTTTATTTTATTTAATGGGCAAGTATTCTTATAATTAGAAAAAATAAATTCAAGATTTAAAAACTTGTTACACTTGATATAAACTAGATTGCTTTTAGACATAATTTAGACAAAACATTTATTTAGTCAAGCAATTCATTAGCTGGTTACTAAACGATTGCATTAAGAATACCAGATGCTTTGAATATGAGCAACTCCTCCATCACATTTCAGTAGTACTAGAACTACATTAGTGCTGAGTAGTACTGTGTACTATTTATATCAGGAGATAAAAATGTGGCGGGGGCGGAGGATGATGAAAGGGAGGAAAAAAGGAATAGCTTCTGTCGAAATTGAATAAAAGAGAAGCCTACGGTCTAGAAAGTTGGTCAGCCCAGACCCAAACCTCTCCAGTATATGTAGGTCGAGCATTGCAAAATGAAGGCCTATTGCTTATCAGCAAATTGTTAGCAATCTCATCACTCTCAGGATTACCCAGAGATACTACAGTCCAAAAAAAAAAAATCCATTAAAATTAGTTCAAAGAGCAAGACACAAAGGTGGTGTGAGAGGGTCATTTTTCAAGCTATGTGTGGAGAAAAGAGACATGTACAGTAACTCCCATTACAGTTAATGAGTGTTGAGCATCTAGACTAATCTAAACCCCCTGAGAATTTAATTTAAAACCACTATGGCAAAGCCACTCTCAGCCATGAATGAACTCCAGGATTGTTCACTCACCTACTCTTCCCAAGCACTAAACATAGTAGAAAATAATATATATTTTTTCATCAAACCTCACAGAAATAACACTTGCAGAACATCAAATTCCCATCAGTTTAAAGGTTTATTTTAAATCCTGAGTACTATTTTAATGCCATTTTTAATTAAGCAGTTTAAAATTAGGTCTGGGTTATTTCAGTTGCTATGTGATATTCTTATATCCAGGAATCCAGAAAGTTTCCTTTAGTTTAAACTTAAGTTAACAAATGTAGGACCACAAATAAATGGTGTACTTTGCCCAAACCCAACCCCTGGACCAGGCTTCAAAAGTATCAGGATAATGGACAGTGAAAAAGTGTAATTATTATGCCAGTCTGCCACAAGCCAAATCCATCCATTCATTCTTCTGCCTTTCACAGTATCTGAATTTAGTCTTCAAAACAGTCCAGGGAGTAGGTAAGGATAGTACCTTTATTTTCACATGAGGAAACAAAAGCAAAAAGGTTAAATGACTTGATCGGTTTCCCCAAATTGAACTAAAATCCAGTTCGCCAACTCTTCATCCAAAGCTCGCTGGCAGTTCTGACAAATATAAGTGGTTCTGCACTTAAAGATGGTAAAGGAAGCAAACGACCCTGTAGCCAAACTCCTGCTTCTCCCCGCACATTTAATGCCAGATAGAGGACAAGATGAGAGCCTCGCTAGTCATCACTAGTTATCATTTCCACGATTTGAGTGCTGGGGCAGGGCAGGGCAGGGCTCTAGGTAGAGATGACACTGGTAGGTGAAGGTCAGAGGGAGGTATAATTCCCTTTTGGAGACAATGGCTAATACAAAGACCTAGGAGGAACACGTTCACAGACACAGGGGCTAGAAACCCAGGAGGTCCCAGTGAAGACTGGAGGTTTTCTTCTAATTGAAGGAAACGCCTCAAAGTTCTTGAAAGAATGACCTGGTCTAACGCCTACATTAAAAAAGACCATTCCTGCTGCTGTGTGATGTGAAAGGACAGGGAAGGGAAGTGGTCAGAAGGTTTTATGAACAGGTAACAAGAGGTGATGGCCATCCGGGCAAGCCTTGGCAGGAGTAGTGGAGACGGTGAGTATAGACTCAGGACGTATGTCTGAGGGAGACCTTGCACGTACGTTTTCCGGACATTGTGATAATGCTGTCAATTATGTATTCTGGTATCATCTCCTTGAGGAAGCATTTGAAGAAAATAAAACTGATTTCTGGTGTTACTCAAGTTTCTCCATTTCCTGAGCAATCATCCTATTTTACCTCAAGGACAGATACTCTTTGCAATTTTTTTTTTTTTTTTTTTTTGGATGGTGCCAGATAGCTCAGGGCCAACTTTGTGACCCATCTCTAACAAGTGTATTGACAGTTGTTATCTATTTTATGCACTAGTGTGTCACTTTTGGCTTCATCTGACTTTCCTTATTTTTTTTTTTAAGATTTTATTAATTTATTCATGAGAGACACACAGACAGAGGCAGAGACACAGGCAGAGGGAGGAGAAGCAGGCTCCATGCAGGGAGCCCAATGCGGGACTCGATCCTGGGAATCTGGGATCACGCCCTGAGCCAAAGGCAGACGTTCAACCCCTGAGCCACCCAGACGTCCCAAGACTTTCCTTATTTTCTTCTTGACTTTTGTTTGCTCTTATTTTTAAAGCACTCAATCTTGCTATACTTGATTAGTCAACTGAACTCTTTTTTTTTTTTTAAACATTCCAGGAAATAAACAGACAATGTAGCATGGCAAGGTCTTGGTTGCTATACAAATAATAATAAACTTAAAGATTTTTCTCAAAAGGATTCATCAGAGATTTATAAATAAGTACATGTGTAAGAGAACCTGTGTGTGTATATGAAGCCAAGGAGACAGTCCATAAATACTTGACTGAAGGAATAAAGAAATGGCACACAGACCTGCTCTAGACCCCCCCCCGCCCCCCGCCGAGAAGGTAACATAGTAACAAATCTTGGAAATCAAAGCTTACCAGCTGATGAGGTATCTAATCCTATGTTAATTTCTGACATTTAAGAGGATATAAAATATCACCTCAGACAGAAGGCTCAGCCAAGAAAGAGCTGATTTTATCAGCTTGGCTGGAATCCACATGGAAATCTAGGAAAACTGCGATGAAGGGCAGGGTATTTTTTCACGTTCACACCACCTGTTACTTCTCACTCTTCCAGAGCAAGCCACTTTGAGATGGTTAAGTGTTAACTATTGTGTTCAAGTGTGAGTGTGCCCACGTGTGCAGGTGAGTATAAAATCCAGGTCAACAACACTCTCTTAAACCATTACACAGCATTGCCTGGTGTGAGAATTTATCAAATCGTTCTGTTTGTTAAATGAGAAGCCTGGTCCCTCCCTCTCTCTCTCTCTTTTTATTAGCTTTAAAGCTACAAATTCCAGATAATCAATAATCAGGGTTACTCATTTAACAAATATTTACTGAATGCCTGCCATGCAACACAGATGGCCCCGGGCTGTGAGGATATGTAGTCTTGAACAAACCAGACGGCAATCCCCACCGTTGGGGATCTCACACTTCCAGTCAGCTCAAGACATCAATAATAAGTTATACAGTAAGTTACAATATTAATGCTACAAAGAAAAATAAAGCAGAGAGGTGCTGCAATCTTCAATAAAGAGCAAAGGGAAGACCATCCTGACTAGGGGAGGTTTGCATACAACTTGAATAAAGGTCTGAAAGAGATGAAAGAGCACGGCAAACACAAAGCAGGGGGAAAAACATCCCAAGAAGAAGAGCTGGTTCAAGAGCTGCAAGGCAGGAGGTGCTTAGAATGTTCTATGATAGGATCCCTGGGTGGCTCCATGGTTTGGCGCCCACCTTCCACCCAGGGCATAATCCTAGGGACTGGGGATCAGGTCCCACATCAGGCTCCCTGCATGGAACCTGCTTCTCTCTATGCCTGTGTCTCTGCCTCTCTGTGTGTCTCTCACGAATAAATAAAAAAATTTTTTAAGATTTATTTATTTATTCATGATAGAGAGAGAGAAGCAGAGACACAGGCAGAGGGAGAAGCAGGCTCCATGCTGGGAGCCCTATGTGGGACTCGATCCCGGGACTCCAGGATCGCGCCCTGGGCCAAAGGCAGGCGCCAAACCGCCGAGCCACCCAGGGATCCCCTAAATAAATAAAATCTTAAAAAAAAAAAAAAAAAAAGAATGTTCTATGAACAACAAGGAAGTAAGTGTGGTAGGAGCAGAGTGAGTGTGGAAAGTGTATCAGTCTCCTGTGGCTGCTGTAACACATTACCACAAACTGGTAGCTTAAAACAACAGACATTGACCCTCTGCCCGTTTTGAGCATCAGAAGTCTGAAAGCAAGGTGTTCTGCACTCCCTCTCAGGAGGCTCTGGGGGAGAACCTGTTCATTTCCTCTCCCAGTTTCTGATGGCTGCCAACATTCCTTGATTTGTGACCACACCACTCTCACCTCTGCCTCCCTGGTCACATTAATGTTTCCTCTGTGCTGTGTAATAGCCCCGCTGCCCCCTGCATCAATCTTATAAGGACACTTGCAACTGGATTTATGGTCCACCCTGAGGATGATCTCATTTCAAGATTCTTAGTATCATCTGCAAAGGGTCTTTCCCAAGTAAGGTAATATTCACCGGTTTTAGAGATTAAGACAGACATACCTTTTGAGGATCACCATTCAAATCACTGAGGGATTTGTGTAGATCATTGTGATCACTTTGGCTTTAGTTACAGACAGACAGGAAGCCACTAAGGCAACAGAAGCAGAGATATGACATGTACTCAACATGTTTAACAGGATCACTATGATTGCTGTCATGCAAAAAAGTCCAATAGCATTCAACCCTTAGGTTGGTACTTCTTCAACTCAAGAGTGTGCCATATTATGATTAGAATTGAAAAAGAGGACAAATAGAACTTGGCACATAGTAGGCCTTCAGTGGCTACTACAGGCTACTTTGAAGATTCTCTACCCATCCCATCAGACATATCTGTTGAATAAGTGAATCTTCTTTTATCTAAACAACAAACTAAATTTTGAAACAAACTAATTTTTTCCCCATAAATATTTCTCAATCATCTACTATACTCAAGATTCTGTTCCTAGGAATTAAGGCAATCAACAAATCACATACTGCTATCTAACATGGTATTAAGTGACAAATCACTTTTTTTTTTTTTTTTTAGGATTTCTATCATCACTTTACTTGTGTAAACAGTGAAGAATCCCAACTCAGTGGGAGCAAAGACATGCTGTGCTCATATTCTTTGCTATTGCTTTTTCAGTTATGCTGTATAGAATCCTTCCCAGCCCCTTGCCAACATCTTTGACAAAATCCGTAACTTTGCATCATTTTTGATAATTAGAAGTCTCTCTCTGGTCTCAGATCAAAATTTCATGTCCTACCAAAGCATAGGCTTAAGATGCAACCTTGACCACTTAGAGCTCTCTTCCAACTTCTTTTCTATTCTGGGGCTGAGCTACTCTGGTTTTAGAGGTAGAGTGGTCTTAGGTAACCAGTTGTCTGGCAGCAGGAAAGGCTGGTGTCTCTGGTCTAGCTCCAGGTCCATCTGCTGGGAGCTACTGCAAATATGTCAGTCTTGGCATAGTTCAAAGTTGATGGACATGCTTTTTCTCTGGAAATGTATTCAAGTTCTGCCCTCACTCTATCTGCTTCTGAGGGTCCATTCACAAAAGAATAGCCATGAATCCCTTCATAACTCTGATAGTGGTATATGACCCAATCACATTTTGGATAGGCCAGTGCCTCAGTTATACCAATGTCTACCCTGACCAGCTCCATGGCACCTCCCCACTACTTTGACACTCATGGTTCTGTGCAGGACCAAGGGATGTGCTGAATTGCTTATATGTTTCCTCCAACGGCTACAAAAAACTTAGATGTGGTAGAAAAATTGTTCCCATCTTCTTCCTAGGAACATTAGTCCTTAATCCCCTTTTGCCCTGCTATTACAGGCCACTTCAAGAAGCCTCTTCCCATCCTCACCCCATTCAAAAGCAAATGAGAGGAGGCACTGGTTTGTGCTTATATACAGTCCCAAATTCTATAGAGTAAATAGGAAGCTCTCCTCAGGAGCCTATACTGTGCCTGTCCCACCTGATAGCAGTGCCTGGATAGCTGGCAGGTTCCACAGCTTAGCAACCAGGCAGGGAACAAGATGGCAGCATCCTTTTGTTGAAATCATGCAGCTCAGAGCTTCCAGCTCATGTCTTTCAGGAGCAGTAGGAAGAATCACTCCAGAAAGGAGGAGGAAAAGAGTCTATTTGAATTCTTCATTCCAACTGGCTATATCTTTCCCCTCACCAATTCTTCTCTTAGAAAGTCTAGGAGCATGGAAATATGGTTCAACATGGTGGGTCCGGTTCTGCTGCTGCCTGTTAGTAAAGTGAGTATGGGTCCCTCTCATATATAGGTAGTTTTCCAGGAATATCATGAGCCTTTCTGTTTGGACCCAGTTGCTCTTATTCTATGGCAATGTGAAAAGTCCCATTGAGTGTCTGTTCTACTTCTGAATTTCAATGACCTTACTGAGGATATAACTACACAAGAAAAAGCTTCTAGGGGTCGTTTGGTCTCCAAACAGTGGAAAATACTAGCTAATGTCCTATACATCTGCATGAGAAACACGCTAAAGATTTTAATGTAATTTCTGTTGATTTATTTTATCATGACATATCTTATTT
Organism: Canis lupus familiaris; assembly: GCF_011100685.1. NCBI lineage: Eukaryota > Metazoa > Chordata > Mammalia > Carnivora > Canidae > Canis > Canis lupus. The sequence continues at coordinate 30,611,255 of NC_049241.1, read as the reverse complement.
AACAAATTTTAAAGCAATCATCTTTGGTGAATGGAAAGGGATCGTGGTTTACTGTTAAAGTATTAGCACTCAACAGATAATTCTTAGTTCCAACAAAACTGTTGAACTGGAAATAAATCTTAAAGATGAAAAGATCTCTTGATAACTACAGCCATTTCAAAACCTATTAGAAAACAGAAAAATTAGAGAGCTGGATGAATTTAGCTCCTCCTGGACTCATTTTCCCTAGGAGCAAATTACACTGCTAGACAAGCTAAACTGCCTGGTCCCCTACACCAACAGAGTCAGGCTGAAGCCTTTTCCATTCTCAGAAATCACCAAGGTTAGTCCTTTTCTTAAATGACAACGATAATTACACCTAAACATTGGAGCCACCAAAATGTCAGTGAGAGATATAAATGGCAGAGTCTACATTTACAGCAATATAGCTCTAGAAAGTAGGGGTAATAGGAAAGGTTTAAGACTGGGGAAAGTAACTCCTCAGAATACCTAAGCAACGATACAAAAAGGTTTGCTGCTCACAGGATGGCAGTAGATGGGTGGAAAGAATGATGGAATGAGGATCAAAAGTCCTGGGTGAAGAAGTCCTGACTCCCATGAAGTAGGACCAGCTTTGGCCTGAGATTCAACCTTCCCATTTCCATGGCTCACTCACTGGTCAACAGGGACAAAACAAAGTAGTGACACCAACAATGCTTTACTCATGCTAAAATATTATTTAAATTTAATTAATTTCCAAAATATTCTTAACAAAAGCTATTAATAAGCTGTGCATCTGTATGTTCTTCACCTCCACTGCACAAAAACACACACATAACAAAGACAGAAACAAACACTGCCTCAGTCTCTTGCCACAGCTAAGCTTTCCCCTAAACTGTTGGGAGACAGCTACCAGTTCATGTAGGGAAGGTGATCATTTGAAACAAAGAATTCTGTTGTTTTTCATTCATTGGTGAATCTATTATCCCGCTGGACTCAATGGTATTGAAGGACAAACACCAGGTTTGTGCCCAAGGCTTTCTCCTTTCAGTCTTCATCTGTCTACAACCAGGGCTGTCACTGAGATGTCCACTGGCACGTCTGTTCCTGTTGTTAAACTATCGAAATGCTTCTGTATGTACTGCCCTCAAGTGCTGCTCCTTCCTCTTTGCCTCCTCCCCTGAGGCTCTCGAGACCTCTCCATGATGCAGAAATTAATAGGTCGATGTCTGACACAGCAGAGAGCTTCCAGGAACTACTCTGACATTGGTCAGTGCCATGTGTCATACTAATTGTTTGCATATAAAAATAACTCCTCTGCCTAAGACATATCCACCCACATCCTGAGCCTCAGTTGTGGGTACATCTAAGCCAAACCAAGACTCCTAAAGCACACTGAAAGCCTGCATCAGAAATCCCAGGAAAATAATTTAGAACACAAAACTAGTATTGCACAGCATTCTTAGGATAAGGCCCATTTAGAATTTGTGCCCAAGAGCTATTTGCAAATTTATAGTTATTTTTTTCAGTCAATTAGTTTGAGAAAAGAAATGGAAGCTAAGTAAATAAATTAGATCATTAATTTGCAATAAATATAAATTATGCTAATTCTAAAAACTGAACATATATACAAACTATATATACATATATCTGTGTGTGTATATATATATATAATAAACGAGGAATATACATAAGACTATTAGCAAAAGAAAGCCATCTTGACTTATTGTGTTGTAGAAAATCCATGTTTATTCATTCAATAGATTTTAACAGCTTTGATATGTGTATGAAAATATAGGATAAACATTAACTGCCTACTGATGTTCTAACAAATCTATTTTCATTCCAAATGGAAATTAGAATATATTTTGCATTATTTAAGTTAATTACATGACATTTCTTATGAATAATGATGTATTATTTCATTCTTTACTTCTAATTATGTTCTGTTACAAGTGCAAGGCTGGCAACACCATGACCAGCCTCTCCCTATTCCTTACAATCTGATGACTTGCATGGGAAACAGGTCAAAAATATGCTCAGAATATAATGAACAGAGTTCAGCAGTTGTTAACCATGACAATTTAAAATTACCTGAGGAAAGTTTCACACAGAAATAAATAGAAATGGGGAATGGCTTGCCATGTTGCTGGATATTCCTTTTTGCAACTTATATGAGGAATATTCCACACGTTATTTTAATACATATAATTTTACCATTTGCTACAGCTGGAGAGAGAGAGAACCCCTAACTGTCCTTCTCCACACTCACACATCAACAGATTTATATTTTCTATAGAAAGGCAGATTGTAAAGATAGCTTTTTCCTGTTGTGAAAGAGATTCTAAAGGCTTTGTGCAATTCTGAGAGAATGCAGGAACTTTCTAAAAGCTCTACTCAAAGAGCCAGTTGTATTTTATATTTCCCTCCTTTAATGCATAACCATGGTCAGACCGGCCCATCTCTTTCACTCACAGCACGGCCTGAAGCTCAAAGGTAAATCCCATTATGAAGAAGAGGTCAAGGTCAAGGAAAATCAACCAGAACTCAGTAGTTAAGATCAGGAGCTGAGGGAATCACAAGGCCACCACATGCATATCCTCATCAGCCAGCAGTCTGCAAGGAGCCAGGGAGAGAGCGTGGACAGTAGGAAGAGGCCAGGATGAGGTCTAGAAACCAATATACACATGCTTTACGCATACTATTTCATGGGTGAGTCACCTTTATTTGAATGGGTCAGGACAAAGTCTATAAAATCCGCATGTTTTTCTCCATCCAATTTCAAATGTTCTCTGCACACATACAAAGCATCTATTAATTCCTTCAGTGTCAGGTGCCAACCATCCATCATTCTGTCTACAATAAAAACAAAGATGCCAACCTCAGCTCCAGGAACAAAAAATAAACCTGGTAGAGGAAGAGCTTGGCAAAGAGGGCTCCTCTTTCTCCTCTGGTACCCGTGATAGTTACTGCCCACTGACCCCTGCATGTGGCCTCAGAATCCTCCTTAATGCTGTGAGCTCACTACCAACCGAAGAAGAGGCATTTGAGATAAAACGTATTTGCTCTCCATGCAGTAATTCCTCAGATGACAAGCCAAGACGGATGAGGGTCACACAAGGTTTGTCTTGCAATGGGAGTTGCCAGGATCATCTCTAGCAGGTTCTAGACACTGGAAAAAGAGGTCAGTCAACTTAGTGAATGATAAAAGCATCCAAGAGCTTCTTTTGTTCCTGCTGACCAATGCCATCAAAAACCGTTCCTAGCTACTAAGCCAAGGGTAGGCAAACATTTATGTGGAATCCTTTACCATAGAAACTGGGTAAAGAATGCTCCAACTGAACAATCCCTGCTACATACACAACTCGAACACAATAACCTGCCAAATAAAGTGAAAAGAAATAGGACCATAAGAAAACCAACTCACCCCACTGTAGCTCAGGACAAAGGACAGCAAGATTGTCCTTGAACATCTCTCCCAGAGTATTTTAAGCTAGCTGATATACAACAGGCAGGCAGGGGAAAAACACGCTTAGGGAAATTTTAAGAAAAAAAAACTATCTTTAGTAATAAGGATATTAAAATAGTGCTTGTGCTCATTTTATTTGCACAGGAAGGTTTAAAAAGAAACTCTTTTGAGAAATGAAAGATCATCAGATCGCTAATAACTGCAGTTTCCTGAACAATTAAAGAAATTCACAAGATTACAACCTACTCAGGAAATGACAAATATTTCTGATTTTTATGGAAGAACTAAAAGGGCATTTTTATCTATAGCATCCATTCCGTAAGAAGCACTGTTAAGTAACGAGGCTATTTTTATTATTTGTTCATTCACTTCAGGAGTACTCAACATGGCAATGGTCTAAAAACAGAAAACTTGCTTGTTGGGAAAGGTAAAACTGTATATTAAAAGGCATTTTCCAGAGTATTCTTTTTTATCTATAAAAGTGGGACCTTAGAGTACAATTTCCATTGTGCCAAACATTTAGCAGAAATATCTTTCAGGTTACATGATCTAATTCCTCACGAACACACTTTATAAGGCTGTCCTCAACACCTCATCCTAACACTGTTTAGACTTGATAACATTCGGTGCGTGATGCTCCTGTTTGGAAAAGTCTGCTTTTTTAAATAACCGATTCAACAAACTGTTGACAAATGATTTGTATAATATAGTATGGCCAGCGAGCCAGGTTTATCTCTGTCATTCCATGCCGCATTCAACCCGTTTGCAAATGTTGCCATGTTCCCCTTATGTTAGATCTCCTTATGCCATTCTGAATAGCAATCCAAAGATCAATACACAGTCTGCTGAAAACAACAGGACATAACAAATGAATAATTTTATTTCCAATAAAAGCCCCAGTCCCTAAATGGATTCCACTAATGCTCAAATTCATTTTTCATGCTCGAGATGGGAGGTAGACATAGCACAATGCAAGGGAATGGGGTGTGGAGAAGTATTAACTATACGGGTTTGAATTTATTTAAGCCATGAACAATAGCTGGACTGCTCTGAGGTACATGAATAAAACGTTCACTGCAGAATTCTGAAGATGCAATCTCCAAAATTCTTCTATTCTCTCACCAAGACACTCTGAAAAGCATTTTCCAGTAACAAGAAATTAATGGATTAAAGACATCCTGACATACCCTTCTAGAGTGTTGCACCACAGAGGCCAAAGCCTATTCAATCAGCTTTAAATGCTGTTTGCAACAAACAGAAGTATTTGCTTTAGGTGGGGACAAGGAGGGATTGAAGTGGGTCTTTTGAGAATGCAGCAAATAGTCTTGCTTCAAAAGCTTATCTTTGGCCCCTGATCTGACAGTTCTTTTCCTCCTCTGAAAGGTATGAAAAAGTCAGTGAGCAAAGTCGTAAGAAAAAAGGGGTTGGGGAGAGGGAGCAAAATGTTAGAGAGCACACAAGTTCAAAGATGACATTTACAAGTTTCATGAATGGCACATTCCCCAAAGGCCACCTGAATACGTTTTTTAAAAAGAAATCACCAAAAATACAAAATAAAATTTTCCTGTTCACATAAAGATGGCAATATACTGCCCTTAAGATACAGACTGGTATACTGAAAATCAACATGAAAAAAGAAAGGAAAGAAAGGAAAGAAAGGAAGGAAGGAAGGAGGGAAGGAAGGAAGGAAGGAAGGAAGGAAGGAAGGAAGGAAGGAAGGAAGGAAGGAAGGAGAGAGAGAGAGAGAGAGAGAGAGAAAGAAAGAAAGAAAGAAAGAAAGAAAGAAAGAAAGAAAGAAAGAAAGAAAGAAAGAAAGAAAGAAAAGAAAAGAAAAGAAAAGAAAAGAAAAAAGAAAGAAAAAGAAAAAAGAATCTTCCCCCATCTGCCATCCGTTCATTCAGCACTTTGAGGTTTGAGGCTTAATTCTGTATACTTGAAGCACAGAAATGTAAACAAGATTGCAACTGACAAAGCAGGAAGGGCAAGTTTAAAAACTTCAGTTTGAATAGGATAGTAAAAAAAATCTGGAATAAAATGGGAACAAATCCGGCTGGGATTTGGGAATACTGAGATGGCAGGATTTTCATGCACCCTCATTGCCCACCTCAATTGAAATGATCCATATGCTCCTAATGTTCATAGTTTGACTTTAAATTTACTCAAGATAGTACTTTGGAGGCTGAGGGAAAGAAAGATGTGCATGGGCAGGTCCTGCCCCATCCCTTTCCAGGAACTAAGGACTCAGCACAGAGACAGACAAGAGTGCACAGAGTTCTGACTCGAGGCCGACTGGTTAAGTGTTTGGCCCCGTGCCTGGAACAGAGTAGGAGCTCAGCAATAAACCGCTACAGGAATCAACATGCAAATAAGGAGCCAAAGGTCACAGAAAGGGCGGTTTTCTTCCTTAGAGGGCACAGCAGGTATCAAAACATTTTAGCTGAACTGGAAAAGGATGGTAAGGATCTCACCGTGAAGAGACAGGCAGGATGAAGGGTAGGTAGGGTGGGTGGGGAAATGCAATGTGTCTTCAGGAAATGGTTGGAAAGGAGCAAGGCTGAGTCAAGGGAATGAAAATCCTTTAAAACTATGCTAAGGAGTTTGGACTTTGTCCTAAAAAAAAAAAAAAAAAAAAAAATCCATTATATTCATTAGTGGTCTGTTTGCAAGGAAACAGGAAGGAGGAAGAGAGGATGGGAGCGGAGGTCTAGAATGAGGTGGGGGTCAGAGTGAAACCCAGGAGCAGGAAGGGTGCAAAGAGCTGCAGGCCAAGGGACTCATCTAAGGCAGACAGAAGAGAACACCGGAGGAAGATTAAAGGCCGCTGCAGACACCTCACCGTTTATTTTATGAAATGTTAGAGGACAGAGCTAGCCACGGCTTCAATTCCCAAATCACAAGACGAAAGAGTATCGCTTCCTACAGGCAAACAAGTAATGCATTAAGATTCTTCTCACAGTTACCACCCAACTTTATATCACAAATGTAAAGTAAAATTTAAAATAAATAAATAACATATATAGGATATTTATTATATTTATATATATCTCACAAAGCCAACATATAAAAAGGATTGTCTGAAAACATTATCTACTGGCCCTGAGACCCCTTTAAACCCTGCAGGTACGAAATAGCCTCACAGAGTATACAGATTATAAAAACGTCCTGGTTCTTTCATCCCCAGAAAGGGTTGGCTCCTTCTAGCTACCTTCCAAACAAACTCAGGTTTGTTCATTTTAATACAATATACCCCTTGTCCCTGGCATTTACTCAAAGATATGAGAACTGACCAGGACCCATTTCCAAAATGGCAATTCCAGAGCCATCTGGAACAGAACTCGTCATCAGTCACTCACTGCTCACTGTTCAGTATAGGTATTTCTCTAGAAGCAGACCCCACAACTATTCTTAAGTACCAACATGCATATGATCCAGGTCTCATATCACATATGGCAAATGGGTTAAAAAGACCATGAAAAGTCAGGTTTCTTACTATCAATATATAAGTAAAAACAAAACAAAACTCAAAGTTAAATTCATTCCATTATTAACCATTAAAAAGGCAATACAACGCTGCAAGCTCACATTTTTCCAGGCCAAGGTGTTAAAACATGTTCATCTAAAATCACATTTTCATCCCAGGTCCCCTCTGATAGAAGCTAGAAGTCAACTAAAGCTGGCACTCAAACAGATACCTATGGCATTTCAACTATATTCTTTCGACTCCAGAATTCTCAAACATTTTCTTTATGAAAAAAAAAAAATTCCTCAGAGGAAAAAGACACAAACTTGCAGCAAAATCAAATGAAAAAATAAAATGCTTCTGTTATTTTAAGAACTTCAGAGTCTCTTAGAAGAATTCAATATAAAATTGGTATACAATATTAAAATTGTTCTCTTTTAGAGGACCTTCCAGAAACATTCTAGTTTTTATTTTTACTTCGATGGAGGAATATTTCCTAATATTGAGTACTTATAATTTAGACTATGCTTATATATTTAAAAGAAGAGTTAAATATCAAGTAGTCATTCACATATCATTTATTAGTGTACTGCTGTGATCATTACTTCTATAAATTTACAAAATTTATTTAGTTAAAATTAAATTCAATGAATTTGGGCATCTCTCATAAAAATCACAATTATCTTTTGGTGTATATTTTCTTTTCAGTATGTTTTTTCAATGTGCAACAGTTACAAGGCCAAGAAAGAAGATTTTTCCTAAAGTTCTCAAACACCTTGAAAATCCCCATGAGGGGGGAAGATAGATAGATAGATAGATAGATAGATAGATAGATAGATAGATAGATAGACAGACAGACAAACATTAGAGATAACATATAAAATACTTTTATGTTATAGATAACTTACTCTGGAAAAAATCTTGACATTTTATAGATTCAGAATTACAGAAACATTTATTTCAAAGTAAAATTATGTCATAGTTTAGAAAATACTTATTATCTTGTATTAATACATATTATCTTAAAATATGAAATCTTATACTTTGTTGCTCTCTGCATAGTAAATTAGAGAGAAAAGAGAAAAAAAATCTGAAGAGTCAGTACAAAAGTCATATGCACAAGTCACGAGTGATACTTTCAGCAACATAAAAATAACTCCAGAACATTTCACCAATTCCTGCTGCTCCCACAGCACAGAATAAACCTTCCACTGAAGTCAATAGGAGGAAAGACTACAACTCAGTGGTCAGAGAGAAATAAAACAACTCTACCACCAATGACACCAGACCATGATCTAGAAGTTGTGATGTTCTCCAAGAAAATAAAAATGCTATGTCAGATCCTAAAAGGAAAACGACTGTTAGAAGTATGTTTAGGTGTATAAATTTGCTTGACGGACCTCTAAGCGGTAAAGACACCCAGTCAGTCTCAAATCTTCAGGTAATACCCTACTTCTATAACATGAAAGTGCCGCCCAATCTCTATCTTACTATTAATATTCACAATTGATAACTGAAAACAAAGCACTCATGATATTCATTGGGCCCACTTTAGAAGGACCTATTTATTTACACAGCTATGATAGTGAAAAGGTCAAGTAAAAATTCACCTCCAAAGCCACGGTTGCTAAGCAACTCTTTTCAGAAGTTCTGCAACATTGATCAAGCATATTACTGGTGCCACCAACTGGATTCAGAATAAATGCAACATCTTACCTGGTTTCTCCAAAGGGGGAGAAAGACGGATTCCTTATTTACCCTTGAGGATGGACATTGGACCCCTGTGCTGCATTCCTGTGGTCTGTTAAGTTCAGAGGCTTTTTATTTTTCCTCTCTTTAAAAAAAAAGGATACGTCCTGGTACCACAGGTTTCCTGTTCACAAGAGCAAAGGACAGTTCTGTTTTGAGAAAAACCACAGAGGGCTTGATGAGGTGTTGGCCAAATCTGAACGACATTTCCTCACGGTTGAAGCCTGAAAGAGAAAATAATTGAGGAAATGAGATTGTATCAAGTTCAGATGAGAAACTCAGGGTGTATACAACTTTAAAGAGAGCAGATTCCATGACTACAGATTCTTAGTTGCAAAGAAGATGTCATTGAACCTGTTACCCCATTTAACATCCACTAAGATGGATGCTGGGTAAGTCCTCCTAAAACGTGCTCTCCTCTCCCTACCTGGTACTGCCTTGATCGGCTTGTTTTTATGCAAAAGCTTACACATGGACAACAAAACAGTCTTCTTAAATCCCTCTGAGATTCAAGTTGTCACCTTAACCCAAATCCACTAAGTCCTACCTGTCAGGTTATTTTTACCCATTCATCTCATCATCTTTGCTAAGCTGAAATTTTTTAATTGTTAGCCATCGACTATAAACCATTTAATTCTTAAATGCTTTTCTCAAATGGCTTTCTATTTATATAAAAGCAATTCAGAAAAAGTACAAACACCAATTGACCTTGCCTGCAAATACAAAAACATAAGCACTCTGAGAGAACTATTATAGCAAAAATTCCAAAATTAAAGGGGAAAAAAATGAGAAAAAGAAAAGGCAAACCAGAGTTCAAGAATGAGTACAACTCCTGGTGATGCAGAGCCAGGAGGCAGGAAGGCATGTAAAATGTTCCAGATCCTCTCTTTTGGGGAAAGCCATGGGGGTGGAGAAGTAGCTGAAGCAGTATTTGGCACTTGGCACCTGGGGTATGAGGTAATGATTTTCCAACAGTCAGATGCTTATACCTGGCAAAGTTACTTTCTGAATAAGACACACCCTCCTTGGAAAACCATTCATTTTTCTAATTTAGAAACCACCCCACTGTAAAACTGTGAAAATAGATCAACCTATGGAAAAACAGAAGATGACAAAAAGGATGTCAGAAAATGGATGACAATTTTATAAAGCATAATAATAAATGTGCAACTGTTTAATGATCCTAATTTTCTCAATGACTCAAAAGATACAGAGAGCCATGCAAATGTCACCTACTGTCCTCAAAAGTACCCACATGGCCAGAACCTAACACATTTCATGGACAGAGCCATAAAATGGAGGATTTCCCTCAATGCTACAAATACTGGTTTTCAAAACATTTACAACTAGTTCATGAAAGGCCAGTAAGGATTTTGAAACTCCTCTAACCCAGTGGTTCTCGAGGTGTGTTTCCTGAACCAGCAACACCAGCATCGCCTGGGGACTAATTAGAAACGCAAATTATGAAGTTCTACTCTGGACCTACCAAACCAGAAACTCTGGGAGAAGCGCCAAGCAATCTATGTTTGAATAAGCTGTCCAGATGATTCAGAATCGTGATCAAACCCAACTATTCTCTCAATCCTTAGGTTCTTCCCTACAGAATCCTTGCCAACTAGCTGGCTAGCCTATGCTTGAGTAGACCTACTGGTGGGACATGTACTACCCAATGCTTCTAAGACAATTCTGGCCAATTACATAGCTGCCCTTCCTACCATGTCTATTTATTTCTCATGAATTAATGCCTTGGGGCCATATAAAACAAGGAGCATGCAAGTGGCAGTGCTTCAGATATTTAGAGTTAACCTTTACTCATTTCCCCTTGTTTTTTTTTTAGAATAAACATGGCATTTCATTTCAGTCATTCTGCAAACAGCATTGATTCAATTCCACTGCAGTTCTTGGTTATTTTCGTTTGTTTGGTTTTTTTGGCTTTTTTTTTTTTTTTTCTTTATTTTGTTTTTGCCTGCCCAGTATCTACTTGCTGTATGTCTGGCCATACCACCCTGAGTTTTCTTTGGGTTATCCCACTATATTCTATTTGTGGGACTATTCCCATCCCTGATTCTAGGGACAGGAAAGTGATCCAGGCATCCTTAGGCTTCTGTCACATGACCGGTTCAGGAGCGGACACAGGACAAAAAATGAGCCACTGAAAGAAAGGAGACCCATGAGAGCATTACTGCTGACACTATAGGGAAAGAACTTTCTTCTTGCTGAATTGCCAATTTTAACGTGAACTGGAACAACTAGAGGTTACAGTAAAGAGTGTCTGCCTGACATCCAGAGCCAAAACTGATGCTGGCAGAGCCCAGATAGACCCAACCCTGATAACATTATGTGAGAACCTGGATCTAACAATGCTGGAAGGAGTAATGTGCCCGGAATGTGTTTCCTCTCAAGGATGATGGTAGAGAATGGACTTAAACACAGGCTCGAGTTCATAAGCTCCTATTATGGACCCATGAAAGGCTCTTCATCTGGTTTTCATTTTTCTTACCATTACTTCCTTCATCCTCTACACCCAGCCACATTCTTCCCACCACAAAGCTTCACTTTTTCATAATTAACATATTATCATTTTAATTGCATTAAAATATTTTATTTATTCATTCATTAGACACACACACACACACACACACACACACACACACACACACACGGGGCGGGGGGGGCAGAGACCCAAGCAGAGGGAGAAGCAGGCTCCATGCAGTCCCAACGTGGGACTCGATCCGAGGCCTTCAGGATCATGCCCCGGGCTGAGGGCAGCACTAAACTGCTGAGCCACCCGGGCTGCCCTTTAATTGCACTTTTATAAATATTTTCCATGTCAAAAATACAGAGGGCTCTTGCATGGTTTTAAAATTTGTGTATAAATTGCATCATGCTTTAAATATCATTTTCCCTTTTTTTTCCTCAACACTGTTTCAGAGACTCGTTCATGCTGCTATAAGTAGATGTAATGCATTCCTTCCCACTGCTTATTCCCTCTCACTGTATTACACTATAATTTTCCTTACCTGTCCCTCTAGTGCTGAAGAATTAGCTGGTCTCCCATCTTGTACCACAGATACCACTGTGATGACCACCTTACATATATTACCCTGAGTATCTAGAGTCCCATTATTTGATTTTAATATCTGAATGTTCTAAAATAAATGCACCAGTTTGCGCTCTGGGACTGTAATTCCCAGAAGCAATAGGTGCAGATTTCTATTTTCTCACATCCTTGCCAGCACTTGGGATTATCAGATTTCCTAGCTTTTACTGGTATGATAGACAAAATGGAATCCCTTAATTTTTCTGTCTCCAAAGTGACATGTATGTGTGCATATTTCTCTTTCTTGTATTGCCAATTCATACTTTGCCCTCTTTTGTATGGGTTTCCTCCCTTCTATTTTCTGATTTTCCAGAGTACTTTGTATATTTAAATATTGATCTTGGTCTTTTAAACATGACAATTACATTTTCACCATCTGTTAGTTTTCCTATATGATCCATTAGACAAAAAGCATTTTCTGATATATTCAATTTTCTTTTTATGGTTTATGCTGTGAGTCTTATGTAACAAATCCTTCTCTACCAAGAGGTTACAAAAATATATTGTTAAATGTTTGTCTATCAGCTTCATAGCTTTATTTTTAATAGTTAGGTACTCAATCCACCTGGAAATTTGCTTATGGGATGAAATGCCTTTTTTTTTTTTAACTTTTGTGAAATAATTTTCCTAGCACCAATTGCTGGGAATAATTACACCGAATCCCCTTATGTATAAAGGAATGAGTCTATACTTATGATATTCTGATTCTATGCCAGATGCTGAAGAACAGGAGTGCCAATTTTTTTCTCTAAAAGGCCAGATTCAGCCAGCCACACTGCCTGTTGTAACCACTCAATCCTGTTACAGCACTATAAAAGCAGTCAAAGACAATACATAATAAATGGATATGGCTGTGTCCCAATAAAACTTTATTCATAAGAACAGGTGACAGCCTGGACTTGGCTTCTGGGCTGTAGTTTGCCAACTCCTGTTGGCAATGCCTTGTTAATGCCTTATAAAAAGAGGATCCTTTTTTATTCGGCCATATAAATTTTCAATTCAACTCTGCCCCTTGAAAAAAATTATTCCTCAGATGTTGATTGGAATTACGCTGAATTTAAATTTTAATGGAGGAACTACAACACCTTCACAATATTCAATCAATCCATTTATGAATGCTGCATTTATGTTCTATAATACCATAATAAAACTCTTGTAATAGGGTTTTAAATTTCCCTTATATGTTTTATGAATTCTTTCTTAGATTTATTCCTAGATAGCTTTTAGTTTATGTCACTATTATAAATGGTATCTTATCATCATCACAGTTTATAATTGGTTATTCCCAATACAGAGGAAAGCTATTGATTTTTATATTTTGCTCTTACATGCTGGCAACTTAGCTGAAACCTTGTACTGCTACTAATAGTGTCTGCTGACTCTCTTTGGTTTTCTATATAAATGATTTTACTTAGAAATAATGACAATTATCTCTCTTATTTCAATGTTTCTACTTTTGTTGGTCTATCTTGCTGCATTGGGCAGATATCTGGCAATATGCTAAAAGGTAGAAGTAATGCAGGCATCCTTGTCTTGTTCTCAACCATTAAAGGAATGAGTTTAAACCTCTGTTCCACAAAGAATGATATCTGCCACAGGTGCTTAGTATAAAGGCTTTATCAAGCTAAAAAAATATGTATATTAAGTCTGCTAAGGCTGATTCCGTTAAAAAAGAAAAAAATTAGTTTTATTAAATGTTTTTTTGTCCTTGATCATACAATGTCTCTTGTTCTTTGCCATTTTTGGGATAAGTTACAGTAACATTTTTTTAAATGCTGAAACATCCTTTCACTTATGAAAAATTAAACTTAGTCACAATTATTTCTCATACACTGCTAGATTTGAATTCTTAGTGTTTTTTAATGTCATAAGTTAGCTAATATTTTTTTACCTAGTTTTTGTTTAAAAAAATTCAAGGGGTGCTTGGGTGGCTCAGTTGGTTAAGCATCTGCTTTCCTCTTAGGTCATGCTCCCAGAGTCCTGGGATTGAGCCCCTCATGGGGCTCCCTGCTCAGTGGGGAGTCAGTCTGCTTCTCCCTCTACCTCTGCTGCTCCTCCTGCTTGTGCTCTCTCACTCTGTCAAATAAAAAAAAAATAAAATTAAGAAAAAATAATCAAACTTATAGGTTGACTTTTCTTTGTTCTCTAAGAAGTTTTATAAACAAAGATTTTCTGTTCCTTGAGATTTAAATAGAACTACTTGTCAAACTGTCTAGGCCTATTTTTATATCACAGGGAGGATTGTTTTGAAAAGCATTACAATTTATTTAATAGTTACTGATTACATTTTTTTCTTGCATCAATTTTAGCCTAAATTTAGCCTAAAACACTTTCTTTCACCCGAATTGATCTTTATTGGTGAAAAACTCACATTCTTTAACAGGTTAATAATGTAATCCATAAGTATTTCTTTTACCTATTTTGTATCTATTCATAATGTATATTCTTATCAGTTTTCTTGGAATTATATCTAGCTTAAGCTTCAAAGAACCTCTTTCTCCTAGTTCTTTGCTTTTATTATTTCTATTTATTGCTTATTTTCTGCAATAAAACTGTTTCTTCTTTTTCCTTCCTTACTTCTTCAGATTTTCTATGTCACAGTTTTTTCTAGTTACTTGAGCCAAGCATTGAGCTTATGGGGTTTCGGACCTTCTATTCTTCCCCTATATAATAAAAGCTATACATTGCCTTCAAAGTATTCCATTAGCTAGCTCTCTCAAATGTTGACCTTTTGTCCTTTTATTACTACTCAATGGTAAAATTTTGCTATTCTTGTTATCATTTTCTATTTCACTTGAGGGTTATTTTGTAGTAGGTCTTTTCATTTCCAAACATATGGGATATCTTTCTCTTAATGATGACTGATTTTAAAGTAGTTTAATGCACTAAAACAATATCTTCTGCATTTGTTGAGAAGTTCTATACACATGGCAAACCAAATTCATTAACTATTACCCAAATCTGTTCTTTCTCTACTTACTCTGTCGTATGGTTTCATATGCTTCTGAAAAGATGATGCTAGATTTCTAACTGCAAATGTTTAATCCCTGTCAAAAGGCATCGATTCCTGCTTTCTGTACTATTGCATATGTGCATATGCTCCTACTCCTTTTACTCCCTTGAGCTATCATTCCTTTTTCCTTTTGTTTGTATTGACAAGTATAACTTTTCTTCACCCCCTTATCATTAGACTGTGTCCCTTTAAATGTATTTTATAAATAATACAGCATTTTGTTTTCCATTCCTGGGACAATTTGTCCTGATTAGTTTCACTCTCAGCCATTTATGCCAATTATTCTTATTTCACCTTTGTTTCCAACTTCTCTTTCTTTCACTTTTTTCTCCTTCCTACCTTCTCCTGAGTGGTATCCAATTTTTTCCTTTGGGTATCAAAATTATACAGCCTATTTCATTTCAATAGAGATTATTCTTTTTTTTTTAATAGAGATTATTCTTATTGCAGTCTAAACTCGTGCTCAATTTCCCCATCATAAAAGCAGATCCATCTCTAAATCCCTTGGCATATTCTTACCACTTTAGGTCACTTTCAGATATCTTCCCCATTCTCCCCATGTCCACCTTTGGATGCACTGAAATAATTTAGCATTATAATTTCATTTACTTACTGATATGCTGCAGTTTTATTTGTACCCTCAAAGATCTCACCTGAAAACAGTGGATCATGCTATATGTAAAGCACATCTCATTAGGTTACATGAAATATTAACAAAAATGATAAAATTTTTCTATCTCTTTGCCCAAATCCAATTCAGTCTCCTCTTTAATCATGGTAAAATTCTGTTCATTTGTGCTGCTAGCAGACATGCTTCCTCAAGTTTTCATTTCAATGGAGAAGAAAAACACTCCAGCAACTATAAAAGGAACAAAAGTAGAGAAAAGGCTAAGAGCCAATATTGTGTGATGGGAAAATTCTTGCATCTCCAGGATCTCAACTGTCTGTAAGGCTGAGATAAATGTTAAATACTCTCCTTCCATGTGAAAAAGACCAAAAGCAATTTTATAAGTTAAAGTAAAATTGCTGATTTTTTTTTTTAACCAAATAAGAAGGCTGGATGTACCAATCTTCTGTTGACGTCCAGAGGAAAATCATCTCCTGGGATCTCTGTTACTTAATAAGTATGGAGATGACAGCTTCTGGCATCCAGAAAACCAAGTGCAGGGTTAGGGACCTCAGTCTAGGGTTGAGGTCTCCTTAGACTTGTTAGCAGCCTCAGCTAAGCCAGAAATAGAAGGCTGCCTCCAGAAACAGTGACTGAGCTTTGCATGTGACTGTTTACAAACAATAGTATATTAATGAACACCCAAAGTCTTATGTTTTCAGCTAGTTCTTCAATTTCTATTCTTTAATAATAACATCTGTTATCTTGAACTAAAAATATGTGCCTTTGAGGTATTAAACCAGTTTCTATTTCCCATCTTTTCAGCTGTAGACGTTATTTGTGCCGTTTCTTTACCTTTTCGCCTTCTACAACCTGTCTCTGCCTCTTTATCTTCTAGAACTCAGAGCAGCTGGTAGCATCACATTATTTTTAGAACTTTGTCTCCAAAATTTAGTACAGAAAAAGGATGTAATGCAAAGGTCTCTATTGACTATTCACATTTAATTTTGTGACTCAGTGGATTTGATCAGTCATTTTCTGATAGGGCTAGATAGGCAACCTAATTCACAGTGAAATAAGGTTCAATAGGCACAAAAGCAAATGCTCTAAAATGTTAAGTTTCCCAACCATTAACAACAGGAGATGACAACCACTCACTTCAGGGTAGATCAGGTTTCTTCCTGGTTTGCTTTCAAATGTGATGCTAATGTCCAACTAAAATAACTGCCATATGCTTCTACTCTTGTCCCCAAAAAGAAAAATCAACTGTAGAATTTGAACAGAAAAGACTCTCCAAGATCACTTAGATCCAGTCCCCTCATTTTAGAGATACTGAGTAAGGTTGCAGGCCAACTGGCTTACTCAAATTCACTGTGAACCTCAGAGGGTCTCCTTTAGACAATTATGTTTGTAGAAGGTACAAACTATTTGTAAGGATTTCCCAAACTTGGGAATCTAGGACTGCAGAGACCCCACTTTCAGCATTTTCAATTAAAAATAACTGTCACATTAGAGAATTGTTTGGTGCTAAAAAGCACATGTCAGTACTTTTGTAGGATGGTCAGCTGGTGATCCAGATAACATGCCTATGTCTATTATATTCATATTATTTTATCAAATGGAGAACACAAACTATAAACTCCTTTTTGAAAATGGAAGTACCCTAGGGGTAGCCGGGGTGGCTCAGCAGTTTACTGCTGCCTTCAGCCCAGGGCGTGATCCTGGAGACTCAGGATCGAGTCCCATGTTGAGCTCCCTGAATGGAACCTGCTTCTTCCTCTGCCTGTGTCTCTGCCTCTGCCTCTCTCTCTCTCTCTCCCTTTCTCTCTCTCATGAATAAATAAAATCTTTAAAAAAATAAATTAAAAAAAAAAAGAAAATGGAAGGACTCTTCAAAACCCAACCACCCAAGTTTGAGAAGCTCAGGACTTTAGCAAAGGCACCCATCAGACCATGCCCGTGAGGATGCAAAATCTTACCCAACAGACAACAAAGGACCCCCATTTCATGATTCTTTTCTCTTTTCCCTATAGCAAATGATTTCTTTGGGACAAATTTAAAGTCTTCATATTTCCCTAAGGAAAGTAATAGGCTGTCTACTCAAAATGTGGTCTGCAGACAAACAAGATGTGCATCCCCTGAGAGATGTTAGAAATGCAGATTCCCAAGTTCCCAAAACCAACTGTATGTTGTATTTAAACAAGATTCCAAGTTGTGTTGTAGGCATATTAAAGTTTGAGAAGCACTTCCCTAGAGCACTAGTTCCAATTAAAATCGTCATGGGAGCTTTTTTAAAACAGTAGATTCTTAAGCTCCTTCTTAGCCTGACTCCAGCAGAACCTCTGGGATAATGAAATTAAGAACACAGCTCTAGGGTCAGTCTGTGAAATGGGATAACAACAGCACCTTCTTCTCCAGGACACATGTAAAGCATGTAGTAAGTATTTTACAAAACTACTCATGATATCATTGTTGGTATTTTATGCTGTCAAAAAGTAATGCCAGGGGTTCCTGGGTGGTTCAGTCTGTTATGCTCAGTGGGAAGCCTGCTCCTCCTTCTGCCCCTCCCCTTGCTTGTGCTCTCACTCTCTTGCTCTCTCTCAAATAAATAAGATCTTTAATTTTAAAAAAGTAATAACAATTATTTGTTGAATAAAATTTGGCAACTGCCAGCTAACATAATATTTCTGAGTTGCTTAGAAAAGTGCTTTCATATGAATAGTACAGAATTATTAAATTAAAAAGCAAGTAAAAACCATATACTTGGTACTACACTACCATTAGGTGACTACTATCCTCTCCACACTAGGGGTAGAGCAGCGTCAGTTAAAAAGTAGTATGTGAGGGCCCTGGGAGGCTCAGTCAGTTAATAATTTTTTATTTATTTATTTATTTTTTTTTAGGATTTCATTTATTTATTCCTTAGAGACACACAGAGGGAGGCAGAGACATAGGCAGAGGAAGAAGCAGGCTCCTGCAGGGAGGCAGATGTGGGACTCCATCTAGGACTTGATCCAGGACTCTGGGATCATGCCTTGAGCTGAAGGCAGACGCTCAACCACTGAGCCACCTGGATGCTCCAGTCAACTGACTCTTGATCTCAGCTCAGTCTTGACCTCAGGGTCATGAGTTCAAGCTCCACTTAAAAAAAAAAAAAAAAGTAGAACCTGACAAAGTAGAAATAGCTAATACCATACTCAGTATTTTCATTCCAAGTGATTTCTATATAAAAACTTAATCCTCCTGACAACACTATGAGGAATGTGTTTCATATAGTAACATGTATCTCTTTATGCTCAATTCCTAGATTTGAGAATCAGTGCGTTCAAAGGATACTGAACCTTCAAAGCTATTGCTATGTACTGCTAAATATCTCTCACAAAAGGTTTATAAAAAGTTATATTCAAAAGTAATAAAGGCAAAAGGCCTATTTCCCCATAACTTTGTCAGCACTGGGTATTCTTTGATTCTCCAAATATCTAGTAAAAATTTATTATTCCTTAGCAATATAATATAGGGGGAAATGACGATTCTATTTTTTTTAAAGATTTTATTTATTCATGAGACACACACAGAGATAGAGGCAGACACACAGGAGGAGGGAGAAGCAGGCTCCATGTAGGAAGCCCGATATGGGACTCGATCCTGGGACTCCGGGATCACGCCCTGGGCCAAAGGCAGACACTCAACTGCTGAGCCATGCAGGCATCTTGGGAATGACTATTCTAACTAAAACAATCTGCCATGAAAAGAGACATATCCTATGCACCCAAGAAGCCAGGCACAGTAAAAAAGAAATACTATCTTTTTGGTTACAAGAATGAAAAAATTATCTTTTATCTTGAAAAATAAATGTGTTATTTCATTATGCCTGGGCATGATAAGATTTACTTAAAAAATAAGATGCTATTTTTATAACCACTCAGCAAATGGCAGGAACCTAGACCAATCTTAGAAGGCATGACTAGCTCTCTTTGAGAGTCATCAGAAGGAAACATATTGCAAATAACTCCAGATCCTTTACCAACTGGTAAATACATTTCAATTCCAATTCATTTAAAAACCAGGGACTCAAAGGTTAACCAAAAGTGTAAATGAGCTAGAAAAGCTGCTGGATAAGGAAACCCAAGAACAACCTTACCAGGAAAGATGGCTTATTATCTCACTGAGGAAGCATATTTTCACCTGGCCAGGCTCTCAAATACATTTTATTGAGGACTTGGACAACAATCAAGGTATGTAAATGGATAGCTAGAGACGTAATTTAGGTTTTGGTGACTTATAAAATATTCTAAACTTACAGGAATATGTCAAAATTCCACAGGAGCCAGTAAAAGAACACTCCACAAGCAGGTGACAAAAACAAAGAGAAAGAGAAAATAGTCTGAAGTGTCTCAGAATTCGAGCAAACAAAAAGTGTATGTGTAATTTTTATAAAAAGAAACATCAATTTTTAGTAAAGTAGATTAAGTCCTCAACCTATCGTGTCACTAAAGAAAAATTTTCAATTGTTAAAAAGTCAAAAAAAAAACCCCTCAAAAAATAAAAACTGAAGCTCAGCTATTTATAAACAGAAAACACACAGGCATTTCAAAATGCCAATGCTTTTTCAAGATCTCACTTCATCAGCAACCTCTCTCCCACCCCTGTCACTTTCATGTGTTACAATTCTTGATTTTGTTAACCAACTTTGATCTCACTCCCCTGGTTCCTTCCCCTTCTCCTACAAAGGTGTTCAGGGATTGCCTATACTTTGACAAGTCTTAAACTGGTTCCTCATTAAACCAATTGCTTTCTCAGCCAAAAGTACTTATTATATATTCACCACTTTCTAATCTATTCTTGTGGTGAACATGCCAGACCAGGCTCCTGTCCTCATGAAGCCTTCTAGGTACAGGGTGAGGAGGATTAGTAAGCCGTGGAGACCACAAACCAATCAACAAGCTAAAATATTTGATTGTGATTTAAAGAAAACAATTAGGATACCAAAGTAGGCAGTGACTTGGAAGGGATTGAAGTAATGGGTTTAGTGGTGATAGGAAGGGAACTAAACATCTGATCTGGGACTTGAATGAGGAGCCTGCTCGAGGTGAGTATCAGGGGAGAGAGTGTTCCACGGAAACAGCTGATGCCAAGACAAGAATAAGCTCCAGGTCTTAAAGGAATGGAAGGAAAAGAGGGATGGGAGGGGCAGCAGAGTCTAAGAATAGGAGGCTAAACAGAAAGGTGAGGAGATAAGGTGAAAGGTAGGCAGGGACCACACTGTACAAGGCCTCATTTGGGATTTCATTCAATAAGTGATGAGAAGCAGCTCATGATGACAAAGCTTTAAGCTACGAGGGTTCAATTCTCCAATTTCATTTTTTAAAGCAGATCCTCACTGTTGTAAAAATCAGCTTCAGAGTTTAAGGCTCCCGTGTCCTAAGAATAAACTGAGCTACAGTTCACATACCATAAAATTCACTCATTTAAATCTACAGGTTGGTGGTTTTTAGTAAAATCCCAAAGTTGTGCAATTATCACCAAAATACATTCTTCACCACAAAAAGAAACACCACATCTGTCAGCAAGTGCTTGCCCTTTCCTCCCTACATAGCCATGGCAACCATTAATCTTTTTGTCTCTATGGATTTGCCTGTTCTGGACATTTCACATAATGTAATTATGTAATATGTAGCCTTTCGTGTGTGGCTTCTTTCACTTGGCATAATGTTTCACTGTTCATCCCCCTGGTAAGTAGGTGTCCGTACTTCATCCCTTTTCAGGGCTGAATCCTATCCCATTATATGTATGTACTACTTTTTTCTTTAGCCACTAATAAATTGATGGACATTTGAGTTATTTCTACTTTGGGGCTATTATTAATAATGCTGCTATGAACATTCAGCTACAAGCTTTTGTATTGGCCTAGGTTTTCAGTTCTCTTTGGGTATATACCTAAGAGTGGAACTGCTGGGTCACATGGAAACTCTGTCTATAACATTTTGACCTGGGGCCAAACTGTTTTCCTTAGCCATTCTACCATTTTACATTACCACCACCAGTGAAAAAGGTTTCTCAACATCCTCACCAACAGCTCACTCCCACATATTTTAATTTAATTGGCCTGGGCACCCTTGGTTTGTTTTGTTTTGAAGAGTTCTCATGGTAATCCTAATATGCAGTGAGGCCCAAGAACCCTCTACTCTTGCCTGTTTCATTGCCAACATCCTGACAAGGATTTACACCTAACACCTCGTACTGCCTGCCCCAGAACTCTTTGGACCTATTACATCCCCTCACCACCCCTCACTCAATAATAATGACATCTGCTATGTAGCTGATTCATCCAGTGAGAGAATAAAATACAAATAAGACATAATCTTATATTTGTGATTTATATGACCTTGTATTTATGTAATTATAACATATAACCCTGCATTTGTATAATTATATAGAATCTTATGTTTATATAATTACATTATATAACCTTATACTTAGATAAATTATATATAACCTTGTATTTATAATATAAATAGTCGTTTCAGAGTACAATGAATGAATAAAACATTTTTAAAATCATTTATGTGTATACATGTATATAGAGGAAATCTGGAAATTCAGGATGATATTCCTGTGACAAAATGGGTTTGGATAATTTTATTGTCTTTTCTAGATACTTTTATTTTCTACCATGACCATGCATTGGAGAAGCTTTTCAAGTATCCTCAGGGAATATGAATTACCAACTCCTTCTCCCACTGACCCACTGGAGACCTGTTCTTTAAAAAGAGCCCACCTAGAAAAAGTATTTGCTCCCAAAGTTCTTTTCATCTAGTAAAGAAAGATAAATAGAATGAATAGATGACTTCCGTTTTATACTTCAACCTGACCTTCAGTATTAAACACAGTACCATATGTGCAAAAATGTATAGAACTCAAAATTATTTATGTCACTTAAAAAATGTTTCCTGCCAAACCAAACACAGGTGGTGAAGGTCTGTAACACCAGTATTGAGGCCTAGAGTCATTTGGAAAATCAACAGCCTGTGTTTGTAGATAACCAACTCAAGAGAGAAAGAAGCCTGAAAAAAAAGGAAGCAGATGTCTAAACTGGAGGACAAAGTATGACTTGACTCCTCGGTCTGATGGAGGATGAGACTCATCTTAGCAGTAAAAATAACCCAAACTATATCTTCATGTGGACTTTAATAGCAGAGGCGAACTTACAGATTAGGATATTAAACAATACTTTATGATGACAGATGGTAGCTACACTTGTGGTGATAAGAGTGTAACACATAGACTATAGAATCATTATGTTGTAAACCTGAAACTAATATGACAGTGTCAACTAAAAAAAAAAAATTAATACTTAAGGGATTTTCCATTAGAAAAAAAAAATCTAGGGCACCTGGGTGGCTCAGTTGGTTAAGCAACTGCCTTCAGCCTAGATCAGGACCCCAGGGTTCTGCATTCAAGCCTTGTATTGGGCTCCCTGCCCAGTGGGGAGTCTGCTTCTCTTTCTCCCTCTGCCCCTCCTCCTGCTCATGCTAGTGCTCTCTCTCAAATAACTATAATCTTTAAAAAGAAAAATCATCTTAATGTCATGTATCCTAGAGTCATCAAATTTACTATTGCATTTCCATTCATACTATACTCTTCATATTAATCACAAAAGATTAATAAGAGTTTATCTCCACAGGCTGCATAATAGTGTGGGGACACCAACATTGAACTGATGTCAAAAGTTCGTAGAGTATATCAAAGCCAACTGTGATCTTCCAGAAGCAGAAACCACACGTTAACATCCCTTTGTCAGTGCACAGGCCTCTCAGAGGTTAAGAGACACCCAAGGCTCTTTATTTAGGTTTCTAGCATGTTAAAAGAATTTGGAACACCAACACAAAATTGCCCAAATTGTGTTATATTTTAAACATTAACACTGAACAGATTGAAACTCCCAATGCGAACGAATACAAGACAATGATTATCACTACACACAAGAAAATGATTTCACTACATTTTAACGAACATGAAATGTCTAGATTTTTGTGGTGAAGCAATGCCACTCACAGGTTTTTGCTAAAATGGAATCATAAGGCTAATTACAGTGTCGATTATAGCTATGTGTCACTCATAATCTATTGATGGGTGTACTTCTATTTTAAGTGACCATATTCAGCAATTTCTAATTGTGCTATTCAGAAGATAATTACATGACTGATAAAATCTATGACTGAACAGTCCACTTCAGGTGGTATGATCCAATAAGGGTGCAAGTTCAGAAATGTATGAAGACTTTCCTTCAATCCTGCTCAATAGCAGATGGAAAATTCACCTGATACTAAGGTCTAAATTCAAGGCCTTGAACCCAAGGCCATTCCAGACTACCCATCCACTGGCTTCTCCTAGAGGTCTTCAGATGTGGCTCAAATGAAATTACAAGAAGTCAAACTCCTTTAGATCTGACATGGCCAGAGCTTACTGTAGCAGTAGCAATCATGAGAGGTTCTCATTCATGGGGTCTTTAAACAGGGCTCCCGCCCAGGCCCCACTTCTGTGTATTTTGCCATCATGAAATAGGAAATAAAACACCGATTTGAAGTCAGTCCTAGTGCGACCCTTCTTCTCCCATCGTGGCTTTTGCTGCACAGCATTACACAAAGCTCCATCCAGGGCAGTTTCAATTTCATTGCCTGATAAATGCCTTCTCACTTCCCTGTGCCAGAGACAAATAGGTATTTCTCAGCATTTCGCGGAGTGACAATGGTGTTTTTCTCTTTTTCTCATCCTCTCACCACGATGGGCACTCGTCAGGGGATCTCTGTTCCTACCCATCTCATTACCTCTTCATTCCATTTGTCACCATTTAGAAATTCAGAACTCTTAATATTAGCTTACTCTTACCAACAGTAATGAGGCTCAGGCTGCCTACTGGGGAGCATCATCAAACGCTAACGAGTGTGCACACCGAGACCCACACCTGAATCCCATCACGTGGCTCCATTGTTCAGACCAGGTGGGATGTTTCTGTCCACAGGCAAGCTTCTACAGAAGAGCTGGAGTTTGCAGGGTGGCTATTATGCATTCGCTTTGGTCGTATGATTCACACAGCTTTCCTGTGTGGTTGTACTCATTTACATACTGGCTATGACCTCCCTTATAATAACACTGTACTCTTTCTTTCCTTTTTGTTCTCCTCTTCACTTGTTTAAGGACTTACTGGAGCTGAGAGTTCTCAAAGAAGAGACTAATTGGTCATTTTCTTACTGCTACTTTTTGATCTCTTCCTGACCTCAAAAGAAGAATGAGGCTCTTATAATCATCTAGGTGATCTGTATACAAACCTGCCTTGATGTCTCCCGCCGTGTCCAGCATGTTGCCTCAAACACAAGAGGTGCTGGATAAATATTAAGTGACATCTATACGGTTTTCTGAGTACCTAAGAAAGATAGGCCCATATCCATAGGAGACAGAAAGATAAAGGATAAAGAATGAGCTGGTCCCCCCTTGAAACTATGACAAGGATGTCTTTGTAGTTAATGAGGGAAGAGGGGACTGACCTGAAATTCATCTCTTTCTGGACTTAATATCCTTTTATAGCAGCTAGAACCTTGCACCGATGACAACAAATGAGAACTGATTGAATACCCCTGTGTGCCAGAGCCTATGTTAGGCACTTGACCTACATTAGCTCATTTGAACCCCAACAGCCTGTACAGTAGATACTGAGAAAATAAAACCCATAGCAGTCAAATGACTTGATCAAGGTTACCTGTTAGCTAAGATCCCAAAGCTCTTCTCAGTAAAGATTACAAAGTACTGCTCAGAAAAAGGCAGGGCAAGATGAGAGTGTGATATGGCTTTTGGGAAATGGTGACCGCCCCAAAGGTGATAGAGGCCAACATGAGAGGTTAGGAGCAGTGGCCTCACCCACGTATGAAACTCTACCTGTGTCTTTAGCTGCCTCTTCCTTTCCCCAATGAACTTCATACTGAACACTGTCCGGGAAGGACTCTGCACAGAGATAAGAATGTTTTCACAGCTTTCTAAAGCCCAGAAAAGACATTTCTGAAAGCACCTCTCACTGATATGCATCATGTAGATACAGAAAACCTATGCAGTAGATTATTTAATATGGCCATTTGTTAGTCACACTAACAAGATGGAGAGTCCTAAGCCCTTGCTATACAGCAGGCATAACGCTAAATGCTTTATGCAAGTATCTCACTTAATCCTCTCAATACCCTGTGATGCCTTTTCATCATTCTGATTTTACAGAAAAAGCACTGAGAGTGTAAGTCACTTGCCCAAGTCCAAGCGGCAAATAAAAGGCAGTGCTAAGATCTGTACCCAGGGCATCGGACGTTGGACTCCTCTCTACCTCCAGCAATGCTAAGACAGACTTTCTGCCCACATTGTGTCACTTGCTATGCTTTCAATGTAAATGACCACCGCAGACATCTGCATCCAGGTGGGTGAGAAGAGCAGGGGGACAAGAAGAACACAGAAAAAAAGATGCATGAGGAAAGGAATTAATTTTCAAGTGCACAATTGCAGCTGCCTACAGAGTCAGTCTGGCTTTCCACAGGTGGAAAGAGATTACTCAGCACTCAGAGGATGGCCATGCCGGGTATCTAAAGGCCAAACAGGCAGGCCAAAGGCATAACCAAGCACTTTGACTCTCCACATGACCCTGCCTTGTGTGCTCACCCAGTTCACCCATGACATGACGGCACGCAGAGTTCAGGGCAACTCTACCTCGAGTGTGTGCTGTTGCTAAGGGTAATTTACGGCAACTTTCATCGCCAAGTGGGCTGCAAAACACAGTAATTAAAAGGCTGACAAGCAATCACTGAGTGCATCTGTATTGTTGAATGGATTTTGAGTCCTAGGAAAATCACGATGAGTGTTCTCCAAGAGCAGCATCTTTAGAATTTATGATCTTAAAGCCTCTTGCTTTCAAAAATAACATTTCAAATGCCAGCTACGAGAAGCCTATACATTTGAACGTTGGTTTAATGACAAAAAGTGAGAAATGGTCATTGCTTTTCCAGAAAAGCAAAAAACAGGATTTTTTCTTTATTTTCTCTCGAACAATTTTTGTCCCAGTTTCAAATGATTTTTAGATGATGCTTACTCCACCAGGACAGAGGCTTTGTTGGCACAACCTAAGTCCTCTCTTGATGGTCCTCCATAGGCCACGCACAAGCTGCCTGAAACCACATGCAGAATCGCTGCTGCTGAGGGAGAGGTGTGCTCTCCACACCCTGCCCCTCTGCACCACCCTGTCTCCGGTCATCTCCCCGACCTGCTTCCCTGATAGACAGATGCATGAAGCCATTTCATGATTCATCAGAGTTTCATTCAGCATGCTTCTTAGAGTCCTAGGCTACCAATACTTATTCCTCCTGTCACCATGTCCGAGAAGAAGAAACTGTCCCCACTAAATACAGATCCCCAAGAACTCCGATCCTCAGTGAAAAGAATAAAAGGTGCTTGGTAAGTAAGCTCACTGATTTTGTTTATATTGGGATTGGACTCCCGTCTGGCACTGTGCCTTCCTCCTCCTGTACCAAAGACAGACATCACTAATCAACTAGGTTGTCCTTCTGCATGATTTCCTTAACAGAACTTTTGAGATAGTCATTACCAATCAGGGTTTGCTGCATGACACTCATAACCTGTTTTTCATTACAGTTCTTTGGACGGGAGACTCAGAGAGCTTTCACGGCAGTGCTGAGACAGTTCTATCCATTTCAGGGTAAGGACACAATAACACATGTGAACTCCCAGAATCTCAACTCTTCGAATTAGGAACATGAATAATAAACTTCTAGCACTGAAATAACATGTCCTATGGTAATCCTCTGACTAATCACCTTGTTAATAAATATCTAAAGACCACATTTTTCTCTGGGCTTCCAGCTTCCATGGGAACATTCTGACGGTGACATAATTTTTAAATTAGTAGGTTTATTCATAGTTTTACATTAGTAAATGTCAAGCTTCTTACTAATTAGCAAATTCTGTAAATCCACAGTAGTATTAATTTTCAACTATACAGCAAATTAATGAGAAAAAAAGAGAGACAATTAAAATTTCCCTAAGGGGCACTTATTTCTATGAAATTCAGCACAAAGCAAGAAAACATTAACCCATTTTGAGGGTGCATTTAGGAAGGATTACAGAAGATTTGTCACTGTCACCGAGGAGTGAAGTGCACATTTACCGTGGAGTACTCTCTGTTACAGCTAAATTCTCAGATAACATTTTCTCAGGTTGCTGTGGCTGGGATTTCACCTCTTGCCTTCAATATTGTTAGATGCATTTTTTTTTTTTGGCAGCTTCTCATTTAATAAGATTCTATTATTTCTTTGTTGATGTTTCCACTCAAATTGCTGGTGCACTTTTTCTGGCTTTAGAGGACAATGCCTGGTATAATATTCGGATCTTCAAAAACCGCCTCACAAGAGTCTCTTGCTCACCAAGTGCTTGTTAATATAAATCTCACTTCCTCCACTAACTCACTGAGAGGGCAGAAAACATACCTAACTCTGGGTGGCTGTTTAACCTCCCAGCTCCAGAAAAGGAGAAAAAGCATATCCCTCCTATGGGCACTTATGCCATTTCTTTACAAAGCCTTCCTACAAACACTGTTAAACAAATCCGCTTGTTTATTTCAAATTCTCCTTCAATTGCTTAAGCCTATTGCTAAGATGGTAAAGTCCTCCTGTGTTGGTGGCCATGGAAACCATCTGTAGGTATCATGGCACCAGGTCTTCTCTTTGCTTTTCTGGGCACACTTGGCTGAAGACAAGCTAAAGCCCTATGTTCCCCGAGGTACAGAGGTTACAGGATGATGCTCCCCGCCCCCCACAAAGATTTCAGATCACAGTTAATACCAAAATTAAAATGCACCATGGTATGCTCTGATGGGCAAACTGCGTAATATATAAGTACACAAACGAGGCACACAGATAATTATAGCTTACATTTGGGGGCAATTTCCTTTCACTACTGTGGCCATCAATGATGCAATCTATTAAAAAATAAGGTCTTCATCAATTAGCGTAGTACATGTGGAAGGGCCTGGCCTACCTCTCTGTCCTTTTTACAGTATCTGTGACACACTCTGAACATAACATCAACACCCCTCGCGCACCCACCCACAGCCTGTGACTGGGCATTCATTTCCCCATCTCACATACTAGACCCTGATCTCCTTGAGGGCAGAGAACGCAATCTGAGATCAGGGTTATCTACAGCCTCCCTCCCCAAGCCTCAAATTGAGAAGCCATGTCAAGTGGGAAGAATAGCTTTATGAATGGCTGGGCATTTCCCATCAGTCTCTGAATCCTAGAAGCAAACTTTAACGGACTCAGGCCAGAAGCCTGATGGATTTTCCTGCTGCCTCACTCCAGGGCCCCAGGTCCACAGTTCTGGTCTGACTGGATTTCCTCCCTCAGTCCAAGGTTGAAAATGGTAACTGGGAAGAATCAGGCAGGTCTTTTATGGAGACTAATGAATGCCCCATTCTGAGCAATGGGAAGGCCAAGCAAAAGAGGGCAGAGTGCAACACCTTTTCTACATTTAAATGACAAACTTTCTCCCACTAGCATGTAGGCCATAGCCCAGTACGTGCCAGCTGTCATGAGGGAGGGCAGCTGCTACTTTTCCTAATTGAAAGAGTGTGTGTGGAGTGCCTGGGTGGCTCAGTCAATTGAGCGGTTACCTTGGACTCAAGTCATGATCCCATGAGCCCACGTCAGGCTCCCTGCTCAGCAGGGAGTCTGCTTCTCTCTCTCCCTCTGCTGCTCCCCCTGCTTATGTGTGCTCTCCCTCTCAAATTAATAGATAAGATCTTTAAAGAAAGAGAGTGCAAGAGCATAAAAGAGGGGTAGAGGGAAGGAAGGAGCCAGAGACTAGAGAAAAATTTCCTAATAAGTAATTTTCATTTAACATTCCCATAAACATAGCAGCCAGCACAGCTCCTGACAAATGGTCAATACCCAATAAACATCATTTGAATAATGGATTCATTTAATAAACCTTTCAATACCTCTGTCTCTAGGAGTTAACAGTTTAAGGCATTCTGAAAGAGACTACTATCTTAAACCAAACCAATACAGTAGAATGCCCTACAGCACTGACATATGTGTAGGAATTAAACATCAAATTACCAGTCAGATAGATGCCCAGGCAGGATCTATGTAAAAGCCAATCTCATTTTGTTTTTTTTTTTGGGGGGGGTTGTATATTTATTTTTATTGGAGTTCAATTTTCCAACCTATAGGATAACACCCAGTCTCATTTTGAAAGCAAAGAACAAAGCCAATATCCGAGGCCAACCTTGGAACATAGCTGTTCTTCCAAAGCACCTGGACCACAAGACAACAAATTTTAGTTCCTCCCTTCCCCACCTCCTGTTTAAACCAGTTACAGCCAAGTTACAAATGTGGAATCCTCAGGAGTTGACAGAGTAAGAGCTAGTCAGAGAAGTCTAAGCCATTGTTCCTAGCCTCAGATGATGATGAAACAGTGGGGAAAGACCACCTCTAGCAGGGATGTTGAAACGGGTAGATCTTCCATAGCCATTTGGGCAGAGGATAGGAGAATAGCTCTATGCTCATACAGATAAGGATAAAAAAAGTTCAGGCCATCATCCACTGTGACTTGAAAAGGCAATGAGTGACTGGACTTTGTGGCTCTGATATCATTCAATTAAAAATGAGAGTTGGGGATAGAAGGACAGATAGTTCATTTTCTTTTATGAAGGTTGGTGCCTATGCTCAGAGAGGTGGGTGGACTATGGTCTCTTATCAAATGGTACTGACTTTGGCAGCCTCTTGATAATAGAATGGGCTCTAACCCCACTACTCCCAGAAAAGACCTGTTGTCAAGTAGTTAGGACCATTCTTGATACCAAACACTCCTCACTTTTTACTGCCCTGACTATAGGAGTCTGGAAATTAGTTTCTTATTAGAATGAAAGAAAAGAAAGGAAGGAAGAAAGGAAGGAAGAAGAGAAAGAAAGAAAGAAAGAAAGAAAGAAAGAAAGAAAGAAAGAAAGAAAGAAAGAGAGAGAAAAGAAAGAAAAGAGAAAAGAAAAGAAAAGAAAAGAAAAGAAAAGAAAAGAAAAGAAAAGAAAAGAAAAGAAAAGAAAAGAAAAAAGAAGAGAGGAGGAAAGAGAGAAGGAAAGAAAGGGAAAAGGGAAAAGAAAGGGCTAGGAAAGTATGGCGATGATCCCAATTGTGACTAATTATTGCTCTATAACATGCTTTCCCTATTTTTAACCTGAGTTCTCCTTCACTTATTCAATGTCTACTGGGTGCCACATCTTATGCTGTGCCTTAACAAGAAAGAAATGGTCCCATCATGGAACTTATGATTCATCTGTCTCAGAGTAACTAATTCTTATTTTACTCAGTAACTATATACAACAATCAGTGCCCTTTATGGTTATGGGGATACAGCAGTAAATAGAACAAACAAGCTCCCTTCTCTGATCAGAAGAAAACAATGAACAAGTAAGATATTTTTTTTTTTTTTTTTTTTTTTTTTTTTTAGGCAAGTAAGATTTTTTGATAGTTAAGAAAGTTGGGAAAAAGTAATAAAAGAGGGATAAGAAGTGGATCACTATTTATGGTCAGCTGATCAGGTGGAGTACCTCTGGGAAAGAAAGTCTCACTTGAAACTGGGGTGGGTAAAGAAGCCAGTCAGCCAAGCAGGGTGTCACAGCGGCCTGATTTTTCCCACCTCAGGTTTTAAAAGGAGTCTGTCATGGAATGTTTTGCAAGAGTACAATAGTTGGCCCAATTGGCCTTATTGGGTTCAATACCAACCAGCCCCCTCCTGGGGAGGAGTTGTGCCAGCATCACCTGGGAGATTGTGAGGAATGCACATTTTTAGCTCCAGTCCAGTCCTCCTTGATCAGAAGCTGCATTTAACCTTGGACCTAGGTAATTCATATGTGTACTAAGACTTTGAGTATTCCTAAACTAAGATCTAAAGCCATGTTGACCATGCCTGGTCTCTATCAGCCATTCCTTTGTTTCACATTTTATTGAACAAATTTGGGAAGCAGAGCAGGGCTGAGGGCTGCTGTTTCCTGGGGGCTCTCAAAACTTTCTGATTAATGAGCAAGCCCAAAGGCTGCTACATGGGCCAAACTGAATTATGAATAAAATCAACTAAAAGATGGCCAGCATGGCTGGAGTCTGGTGATGTAGGGAACATGATCTAGGATTAAGACAGAAAGATATGGTTAACATACAACATGCATTGCCAGGCTAAGCCATCTAAATTTTATTCTTATTGAAATGAGTAGCCTATGCAGGTTTTCAAGCAAGGAAGTAGTATGACCTAATTTAAATTTTAAAGAGCTTATTCTGGATGCCATATAGAGAAAGGACCATAGTCAGCCAAGAATAGAAGTAGCCCATACAGTTAAGAGGCTCTACAAGTCAAGGGACAAAAGGTTGGGGCTTGAACTAGCAAGACAGCCACAGTACAATGAGAAGTGGTCATATTCTGGACATAATTTTGGGAAATTACTAATGGATGGAAATGAGGAAGAAGAGTTAAGAAACGGGAGTGAGGGGGTGTTGGAGGGGATCACAGTAGCCCTGAGCACCGTGATGAGGCATGAGGGTGGACCCACTATCCTGGCCCTCTGGGCCCCCACCTACCATAGGCCACACAGTAACTCATTCTGATGATCTAGTAACAACCAGCAGCTGGGCTGATCCCAAATACAAAGTAAGAGAATCCAAGAACCAACCACACAGCTTCTCAGTTGATACAGAAGCCCTGCACTCCCGTTTCCTACTCTATTCCTCGTTACTGGATTCTAGAAGGCCCTCCCTCCTTCCTTGAAAAATACCAGAGCAATGGATTTCATGGAAATTAGTTATTTAAAAACAAAACAAACAGTAATTCAAGAAAATACTTCAGGCACATACAGACAAAGCCAAGTTTGAAAAGAAAAATCCTGAATATTTAAATTAACTGACTCTCTTACAGTTGATGTTTGGCACTAAAAACAGATTGCACATTGCTAAACTTCTCAACACTTTAGGAGACAGTTGGCACCTAACTACTTCGGCAAAACGAACTACGCTCACTCCTGGAACTCAACCTTTTATCCTCTAGAAAGGCCATTTTTAATGAGTTCCCTTCCAGCTTTACGCTGTGCTCATCCTTTTGAACTCGATCTTTATTCAAAAAGAACGTGCATCGTGAAAGTGGTGGCAGCCATTAAGAGGTCAGCAGTGATCATCTTTACATACAGGAAACAAAGCATTCCTCTCCCAAAGTCACTCTGCTGCTCTGAGGACTTACACCTTCACTATTCCATGTAGACTAACACATTTATGACAATTCATTAGGATACAGATTCATTCTTTGCTTTCAAAAGTATTCTCTTCTCCCTTATGTGTTTTCCTGGTACTGGTAAAAACAGGCTTTCCAATCAGGCTCACCTTCTTCTTCCCTATCTATGGCCCAAACCCAAACATTTCTCCTCTTTTAGTTGCACTATTTTTATGTGTGTTTTGTACCCAAATTCGGTAGAGGGTTGACAAAGAGCAAGGTAACATTCCAGGCAGTATCTTTTAAATAGAATTCTATTTTCAGGATCCAGGATGTGGAACAGTTGGTTTTGAATTTGTAACTTTGATACCAGCATGTCCCTCTTTAAATGAGCTTCTAAGGATGCCTCCCGGCCACCAAAGAAGGCTGGCTCAGCTCATTTCAGTACTGTGATAAAGGGATTGAGAATTTTATTCCCAAGGGGGCTAAGTCTTTTATCGTGTCCTAACACCAATTATTTTGCAAATTAGAATCACTGGTTACATAATGTGGCATGTTGAAGGCATGTGGATGGACAGGAACAAATCCACCAGTACTTCTCCACCTACGTGTCTGTGGAATCATAGGTTAGCAGGGTCATCCTCAGGCTTGAAGACCATAAGATGTAATTATGAACATAAGTTCTAATCTCAGACTGCCTGGGTTTTTACATTACCCTAACTAGCTATAAGAGTCTGAGAAAGTTCCTTGATCTCAGGCTCACCATTTACCATATAGCAGTGCTTCCCAAATTATTCACCTGGGATTTTTTAATATGAGTTGTATTGGAATACAATATACATTCCATAAAAGTCACCAATTTAAAATGTACAATTCAATAGTTTAATCTATTCATAGAGTTGTACATCCATTACCACAATCAATTCTAAGCCATTTTCATTGCCACTTGGGGATTTTTTTTTAAATCCCAAAGCCGAGGCTATGCCCCAGATCGATTAAATCTAAGTATCTGGGGCTAAGACTCTGGTATCAACCATTTGTTGCTCTCCCAAGGATTCCAAAATACAGATAAGCTGAGGCAGATGTGGTTCATTGAGTCATTGTCAGGATTATGTGGGAAAACAGAGACACAGATGGAAAAATGGGAGCTTCTCAGCACAGAGGCTGACCTATATATAATAAGCATTAAAGAGGTGGTGGGAGTGATCACAGTGAATAAGAGAGAATGGAAAGGACTCGTCAAACAGTCACACCAAAACTTGTATCGTCTGGACTGCGATGGTGAATTTGAATGTGTAATACGTTTGACAGAAATGCATATCCACGGATGGCATATTCTCCAAGAGAACCTAACTTAGGAATGAGACTTTTGGAGGTGGGACAGAACCCACGAAGAGACAGGAGTTTACAACTTTTCTATCACACTTTAAGCTTCCCGGCCCTCTAAGAAGCTGCTGCTTTGGCTTCAGGACACCACTCAAGTCCTACCCCTCCGTGAAATCTTTTCCCACTGGATATACTCCTTTTCGTGTCTTAGCATTTTGCACACCACATAATACAGCACTTACCACCCTGCGCTGGGTTCATTTAGAAGTTAGTCTCCCTCACCAAGGGGCAAACACCTTACGGACAACAACAATACCTAATACATTTAAAAAAAAAATCATCTCCTGAGCATAGCATGTGTTTTGATGTGGAGTACATAAATGTTCGTTGGATTGAAACATAACGAATTCTTATCAAACACTGCCAGCCCAGGAATGAAGAGTGCATTTGTTCCAAAGTTCTCCAAATACTTAGTGGCCATTGTCGCTCACAGAAGATTGGCAAGCAAGACCTGCAATTTCGCTCCATAAGGCACGTCCTGAGGAGCATTGCTTTGGGTACTTAAGAACTCCAGTGAATAAATGGCACAACCACAAGCTGTTATTAAGAACACTGAATTATGTATTACCAATACTGAGATCGAGAAAAAAAAAAAAACTGTCATCGAGGGGAAAGAGATTAATATCAATTAATTTTCTTTTACAGTAGATTATGCATAAGTCTTTGGGCTTCTGAGGAAAATTTCGGAAAATTTTATAGCATGCAGGAATTTGCATATACTCCAGGAACAAAAAGCAGGTCCCCAGATGGGTTAAGAGGGTAACAGTCAAGATGAAGAACAAAAGACAGAAGCATTTCTACAAGTGTAGAGTCATGGGGGTGGGAATAAATGGCAGGCAGGCTTTAGAGCGAACAGAAAAAGCTTACAGATTCAAAAGAAATAAAATTGTAATTACAATAGCACTTAGATGGTT
Source organism: Canis lupus familiaris (assembly GCF_011100685.1). Taxonomy (NCBI): domain Eukaryota; kingdom Metazoa; phylum Chordata; class Mammalia; order Carnivora; family Canidae; genus Canis; species Canis lupus. The sequence goes on along the minus strand of NC_049241.1, from coordinate 30,576,283 downwards.
ACACAATAAGCAATACTATTAAGTACCCTCTCCGGAAAGAATGTTCTTCGAAAACTCAAAAGCAGATAGTTAACAAAAGCCACCAGGTAAAGTCTATGGGAGGAAAGATTCCTTTTCGTTAGTATCTTCAAGTGCAAGATAATAATGTTTGATTTGTGGCATGGAATTGAATCCAAGAGAGTCACCATATAGTAAACTTGGGCAAATCATCCCTCTGGCCTTTACTTTCCATTTCTAAAATGAAGCCTTGGATCAAGATAGTGCTTCCCCAAGTTTGTTCTGGAAGATTTAACAAGCATTACTTGAAGAAAATGTTTCATGTTCAAACAGATTTGGGAAAGGATTGGATAATCCAACTACACAGGTTTCTTCCTTTCAGGGCTTGGCAGAAGGTTATCTGTTAATGCTAGTTCTACGAGGGAACGTTGATCTGTAGCATTTCCCCAACTACAAAAAGCTTCTGTGGCAGACCTTATCAAGGGACTAGAATTTACCGAGCTCACATTAGAAAATTCTTGACTGTAAAGAGCTTGCAGCTCCTTTTCTGGGTTAAAAGTCTAGGAATTCCAAATTATTGTCACTTGAAACCAACACCACAAGATAACAAACAATAGCCAACTAAGGTAACAATTAGCATTTGGGCAGAAATTAGATACAAAACCTTCCATTCCAAAGCAGTACCAGGAAGGGGTAACTGGTATTCTTCTCTGTACATATATATAGAATTCCTTTATTTTATTTTAATTACTCTAAGCTGTGCATCAGTGGGCTAGATTTATGTTGTATTTAATATTTATTCTATTTATCAAATATATCCATCACATCCTAGCTTCTAGGCATGTTTACAAATAACACAGGAAGAAAAACAGTTTGTTGATAACATAATGGCTTAAAACTCCACAGTCAACATTTTCCAGAAAATCTCCCTCCCAGTCCCTCTCCTTCTATATCCAATTGTGAGGTCCAGCAGTATTCCGTGTTAGCCACGCCCTGTGGTCTCTCTTCCTGCCCCTGCCCAACTCCTACCATCCAGAATCCTAGAACATATAAAACCAAATACATAATCTATTTGAAAAAAGGACAGAAGCCTGTAAAAGGGAGAGCCAGATTCACCACGCCATTTCTTTTGACCTGTCAAAACTCCTTTCAATTTCTTAAATAAAATCTTTTTTAAGAAGTCCTTTCAATAACCTCATTTAAAAAAAAAAAAGCTTAATGCTGGCTGATAAAACAACATCATAAAAAGGAGAACAAAAATAATGTAAAAAGAGAGAGTAGGAGCAGAGGTCTGAGATCAGGTGGGCAGTAACCAGGGAAGTTACTTCACCACCACCACCAATTTGCTTGACGTGTAACTTTTTTTTTTTTTTTTTTCATTCTCTCGGCATCCCTGCTAGGTAGCTCCTAGTGTTCCTATTATTTGGCTGATAAAACTGAGGCTCAAACAAGTGAAATAAATTGTCCAAGTCGCCAGACCCAGGACCTGCACTCAGGTCCTCCCAAGGCCAAACTACAAGCTTTTCCCAGAACTGCTATTTTTACGCCAGAAAATGTGGACTAGTAGTCACTCTCTTAATTGCACAGAGCTTACAGGTGGCAGCACTCCATGGACTCGGATCCTAAGGCTACCACAATGTGCTTCCCAGAATCATGACCATTTCCCTCAGACACTTTCTTTCCCCCACAAAACTGTCTACCTCCTTCTGGATTTGAATTTCTATGAAAAACCAGATACTTGCCAATAAATGTCCCAGCCAAAGCCTGGCCCATCTGCATTTCTTTTGCCCACCTCAGATCCCAAATTAAACATCCACAATAAGGAATGCCTGGATGGCTCAGTGATTGAGTGTCTGCCTTTGGCTCAGGTCGTGATCCCAGGGTTGTGGAATCGAGTCCCACATTAGGCTCCCTGCGGGAAACCTGCTCCTCCTTCTGCCTATGTCTCTGCCTCTTTCTGTGTGTCTCTCATGAATAAATAAATAAAATCTTTAAAATAAATATCCACAACGAGAACAGGATGGAAAAGCCAGAATGCTGCAAAAATCTGACTAAAAGGCTTGTGCCCCTCCCAACACCCTCCAGTATGGATTTTGTTCCCTAGAAATCTGTACCCACTCTTACTAAGCCATGGTCTGACCTGCAGGATCTAGAGCAGCTCCAGGAAGCAAGAGAAAATGCAACACACAGCTCTCTCCGGGCTTTCCGGAACAGGAAAGGGCAGCTGCTCTCAGTTAAAGGCTGGAGGGAGTGAGGGCTCAAACAGGGATCATCATCTGGATTCTGACCTTTCTCCCACTAAACTGAAGATTCTCCCTTGGTGATGATTCATTGTGTCTTCATTCACATTGTGCACACTTTTCACTATTACCTTGCGCACACTTCTACTTCCCAATTAAAAATGATCCCAGTAGCTGGGAGGGCGAGAAAGGGCATGGAGTCTGGGAGCTTCCAAGACTTCCGAGCCTCTCTGTTTCTCCTGCCTTTCTGCTTTCTCACTTTCTGCCATTCCTTGAAGAGCAACAAAGGAAGCAACTCCAGCAAAGCCACATAAGTCTGAGATTTAGCTCTCAAATTTGTCAGTTGCAACCTTGTAGCTCCTTTTCCATCTGTGCTTTTTACCTTAGCTTTTTTTTAATTATAATTCTTCCTATTGATTTTAAGCATAGCTCAGAGTAACACTAACCAGCGCTACATTAGCTTAAAACCAAACCAGCTGACCTTATCTGGTAATGGGGCACAGCTGAAGAAGGCATGAAGCTCTCAAGAAAGCATCAGCCACAGATGAAAACAAGGCATTGTGGAACTCGTGTATGAGTTCTGTATGTTCCTTCCAAACCTTTGAGAATCACAGCCTGGGAATGGAAGCAACTGCGAGGTTGTGAAGAATCCATCCTTGGACAGCAGTCCCAACCTTGACTACACCATGGTCCCATTGATCACTTTAGAACAAAACAGTTACTTAAATGTGCAGCCCTGGACACTCCTTGTTACTGAGTTAAAAGCAAAGCTCCATCAGTTGACCTAGGGAGCACCCATTGCTCACCCCATTTCATTCCTTCCACCTGCCAGGGTAAGAAAAATCAAGGAAGACATGCCAGTCCACACCTGCCTCCTCCCTCCTGAGAGAATGAGCCGCTGCTTCCTCTGTTTTATCATGACCCTCTTCATTCTGGGTCCCCCGTCCTTATGTACTTGTCTCCCCATCTGGCTGTCCTTCTTCAACTTAGGAACAGTACTGTCTCATCTTGACAGCCCCAAGAATAGAGACGATAAACAAAAGTGTTTGATGGGGTGAAGAATGAATGAATGGACAAATTTTTTTTTTAATTTAGTCTCCAAAAAAATTACCTTCCAGGAGGGAAGTCAAGACATACAGTAAAATACGTGAGATAAAACAGTAAGTGATAAAGATCAGAATAAGCAGCACAGGAGGAAGGGACCTCTGACAGGGATGAGAAAGTTCTATTGGGAGGAAATAATATCTATTTTCAAGGCCTGCAAAGATCCAGATGCCCAGAGACCTTCAACACCAAACAAGAGATTCTATTTTTTGGTCTAAATGTTAGAGACAGGCATACAAGGAATATGAATCTGGTGGGCAAGGTGGACTGGAACTCGTGTCAGGGAGAGCCCACCATTTGGAGAAACTGGTTTACACAGTAGCAGAGGAAACCCTAACCAGTTACCTGTTTTAACCAAACACTATTTGTATTTGAAAGGATAGAAGAGTTAATACCATTGCACAAACAAGAATTAATATTCACAGAGAACAAATGGCATCAGAGACAGAATTCATAGGTCAGATAGGAACTCCCAAGTATAAACCCTAATTCAAATTCTCTGAGAGCTTCTAGAACATTCTGCACCTATAAGTTAAGAAGAGGTTGTTTATCCAACAAGAAATAGATTCATCCCTGATGGCTACGTAGAGTCTTGATTAAAGATGTGGGCAATGTTAAACAATCAAACAAACAAATGGACGATGAATGGTGGGGCACCAGAGATTAGCAATAAGGAGGAGCCATTAACGCCTACTGCTCAAGGCACCTGAAGAGGAATCTTGTTATTCAGGGCCGGTTACTACTACTCTGGAAGCCAAGTGGTCCAGAGGGAGCTGCAAGGACAGAAGGACACAGGCGAGGCCACAAGACAAAAGAGAAGAAATATTCTGACTGCATTTTCTGCTCTCACTACAGACATGTGCTCATGCCTCCCACTAGGCAAACCAGCAAGGAAGTGGAGGGATGAGGGACAGGGAATAGCAGAGAAGGAGCCTTAGTGAAACAAAGCTTAAATAATCCAAGAAGCTATGAAGGAGGAAAAATCCAAGTGTGTGTGGCGGGGGGAGGGGGGAGAAGGCAAGAGGGTCATTGGAAATGAAGAATATGATTGATAAAAACAAAATTTAAAAAAAAATGTGGAAGGCAAGGTACAGAACATTTCATAGGGCAAAAAGGAGATGGAAAATATGAGAGGGACGCCTGGGTGGCTCAGCGGTTGAACGCTTGCCTTGGGCCCAGGGTGTGATCTTGGAATCCCAGAACTGAGTCCCACATTGGGCTCCCTGCATGGAGCCTACTTCTCCCTCTGCCTGTGTCTCTGCCTCTCTCTCTCTGTGTCTCTCATGAATAAATAAATAAAATCTTTAAAAAGAAAATATGAGAGGGGAGTCAGGAAGCATGGAAGACGGGTCCCGGAGAGAGCTCTTGATTATTAAATACCAAGGGTATGGGGCACGTGTCTGGAGACACTTAGTGGGAAACACAAGCAAATGGGAAGAAATGAATCCTGATCATTCTTTAGGATTCCACAACATGTTATGATAGAATGATTCCTTTGCCCCTGAGTCCGTGGAGCATAAAGGAATCTGGGGCAATCTGTTCCCTTACCACATCAGAAAAGTAGCTTTTTTTGTTTCAAAGGTCTGTGGTGAGACACAATTCCATGACGTTAATCAATTTATTTCAATTGAGACTGAAACACAAATGAAAGGTCCCCACTTCGGAAAAGGCCATGAAAATGTGAAGACGTTATTATTTCTATGCTGAGAGGAGAAGCGAGATTCTCTGCCTGGCACATTTCAGAAAGGTTCAATCAGCCAGGGCAGGGGAATAGATTTAAAATAGAAAAGTAATGGGAAAAGGGCTTTCCACGTAACAGAGTCGGTGACTGATGAAAAACCATCCCTTCGGAGCCAGCTCTATTAATACCCATTTCTTCCAGGCAGTTTGGAAAGTTTGAAAACCTACGTAGTTCTCATTTCCTAAAGCTTCTGAGCCTAATTACATATTTGTATCCGTACATAGATTTATATATATACATAGGTCTCATCCAGTGAAATAGATAGCTGCATATTCAACTTGTAGATCACCATCCTCAAATAGAAATCTAAATTTGGAAAAACATCTGTTTTTCAAAGAAATAAAAAGGGGAATATTGGCCAAAACCCATAATACCCAACTCACTGATTCATTCATTCATGCAACAGGTATTTACCGGGCATTTACCCATCACAAGCATAAGACTGAGAACTTCATGGTTCCAGACCTCTCAAGGGAACACTGAGCCAGTTCAGGGAGCATGCTCTCCTAAGCCAAATTTTGGAGCTGCATTTCAGCAGCAATTTGAAAAATCAAAAGCATAGACTTTCCAAATGTCTAGAAACTACCCAGATACACCTCCCTATAATTTATCCCCTTACAATTAGGTGCCCTGTGCTCTCTTGTAGGTCAAAAATAACAGGGACAATTTAATGCCTTATGACTGTCCATTAAATATCTAAATTATGCGTATTCAGATGAAAGCTGCTGTAGTATTTTAATAAAAGCACACTAAGGCAGCTGGTAATAAATCTCTTAATAAAAATGTAGTCAATGGTGCATTTAATTTGATGGCAGAGTCCACTTTCAAATAATCCAAAAATTGGATTTTTAAAAAAATAAGAGGCAAAGTCTACCTTTTTCATGCTGTTCTTAAGAAATGTATTTGCACACTTAGAAGACACAGATGTTAAGAGGCTTTCTTGCATATTTGAATTTGGTTGGAAAGCTTGGTTATTTGTTTCAGTTAAATGAATACACATAATTGTCCAGCTACCCCAGGTTATTTATGAAAACAAGATGTTCTGTCTTAAAGAGGTTAGCTTTAGAGTGACATTCAAATCATGAGATGCCTCATTAGCTACTAGGAAAACAGACTTCAATCTTCTGCTTTCTCTTTTCTAATATTAGCTAGCTAACAATAATTCAATTGCTTCAATAATTCCAGGTGACTCTAGTTCATAGCAAGTTCTTCCAAAGACTAAAGAGATCACTTTAAGTTCCTAAAGGCTTGACACTAAGTGTGTTTACATCACTTTGTAAGGCACCAGCCCAGCATCATGAAGTGCAGAGAGGAAAACAATGAAAAAATATATATACATATGGGTATATCTATATCTCTATATAAGACTTATATAGATACATATAAAGGTGTGTGTGTATATATATATCCTCATATATATGTATATGTATATATATACATATCTTCCAATATATATATATATATATCTTATATATATCTTCCAGACATTATATATATATCTTCCAAAATCTGTTCCTGAACATAGAGAAAAGACATTTAAATACACAGAAAGGGACAAAGAGCTATAATCTGTCTAAGTATCTTGACGATATTTACATTACCTACCCTTCGTCCTTTAGCCTATAGTTTAAAGTGAACAAAAAAACCTTAATCTCATTAATTACCCTCCATAGTTTCAATTGCTGGAAATCAGCCAGTTTAATTTCTATCATATGTAGAACACACTCTTTCCATGAGGAGGACATTTTCAGACTAATTAAAAAAAAATAACAAGTTGAAAAGTTAATCTAAAACAAAATAATTGACTCTAAAGAGAAAAAGGGTCTTGTAGATTCTTATGTTAACATTCTAAAACAAATAAAAAATGTAACAAGAGCAGTTATACTTCATCACCACTAAAGAGAGTCACAAAAATTTTATATAGATGTGCCTCTATTTATTTGTACACAGTTTCAAATTTTCTTTTGACTATCAGGGAAGGCTAATTCCTAGAACACATTTCCTAGATGTCCTCTTTTATATACCATGTCTTTGGACGTGAAATTAATTCCAGGCAAAGAAATAAAATACTCAAAAAGGAAAGTGGTTTTATGACCTGACCTTTAATGTTATTTTAAGAGACACTGCTATGGATCCTTGACCCTGGTGTCCATGCATCTGCAATTATCCTTTTACCCCTCTCTTGAGGGTCAAGCAGATCTGGATATGGAAAACCTCCAAATCAGAAAAATGATGTGTACATTGACTAAGTTAATGCACTGGAGAAAGGATCGTTCTTTCCTGGAAATTTCAACACTAATGGCTATAGGTTGGCTAAAGTAAAATGACATATATATATGCGTATATATGCACCTATACATACATACATATAAAACTATATAGTTTTTTTTTTTTTTAATTTGCAAAGTCTGTCTTACATTACCTAAACTATTATTACAGCTTGGGACAAAACTTGAAATATGAAAACTGACACTGCCTTACTTTACTTTGAGGAGAGGAAATTATGGCATACCCCCCAGAATGGAGAAAGAAGCCCCTCCGTGTCAGCTAGACTCTTTGGAGGAACATTAACATCTTGAGATTTTTAGCAAATTAACGGCCCAGGTAACAAAATGCAAGGAACTCTGGCCAGTCACTTACTCACTCAGTTGGATCTGGCCACTTCTCCATGTATTCCCACCACACTAAATGGAGCATGAGTCATTTGAGTAATGAGTCAGAAAATGTTTAGCAGCCTCAGTGCAACAGCCAACGAGATGCTTAAGATAAATTTCAGAGGTATCAGGATAGTGTTTTCATTTCTGCTCTAGGCTGACGATATCTCTTATTGGTGATGAACAAAATTCTTCCCTCCTTCCCAGGGGACAAGCTGGATCATATGCTATCTCAAGGCTCATTCCAGCCCTAAGATGTTAAATTTCAAGCAAAAAACATTGCAAAAGGCAAAGGCAGTGTATCAATGTGTGCCCAAAGCAAATTGTGTATTGTGAAATGTTGTCTGCATTTGTATTTTAAAATACTGTCTGATGAATTCAGTGGTCACTTCAATGACAACTTCCCCCTCAAGCATTACACATCCTTATCAAAAGAAAATTCTTTTTTTTAAATTTTTTTAAAATTTTTATTTATTTATTTATTTATGATAGTCACAGAGAAAGAGAGAGAGAGAGAGAGAGGCAGAGACATAGGCAGAGGGAGAAGAAGCAGGCTCCATGCACCGGGAGCCTGATGTGGGATTCGATCCCGAGTCTCCAGGATCGCGCCCTTGGCCAAAGGCAGGCGCCAAACCGCTGCACCACCCAGGGATCCCCCAAAAAGAAAATTCTTAAAGTGAAAAAAAATTAATGAATTTTAGAATTCAGTGGAATTAATTTATTACCACAAATTTTTAAAATCATAATGCCTACATTACCATAATAGAAATTACCATTAGGCTTTGAGTTTTAATCACAGTAACACTGTTAACTGATTTTTTTTTTAATTTTTTTTTTAATTTTTATTTATTTATGATAGGCACACAGTGAGAGAGAGAGAGGCAGAGACACAGGCAGAGGGAGAAGCAGGCTCCATGCACCGGGAGCCCGATGTGGGATTTGATCCTGGGTCTCCAGGATCATGCCCTGGGTCAAAGGCAGGCGCTAAACCGCCTGCACCACCCAGGGATCCCATGATTTTAACTAATTTCTTTCCAACTTCTGTTTTAATATTGAATGCTATTTTATCCTTCTGGTTAACCTTAATTTCCTTTTTTACTGTCCAGTTGCAGCACAAAACCAACCACTCAATAGTCGTGTGTTGCCAAATGACATCATGGTGGCAGTATAAAATAATGTACAGGATTGCTAGTTGAGGATTAAAAACCCTGAATTTGAGTACTGTCGTGGCAATTCACTGCCTTTCAAGCTCAGGCAAGTCACTACTTCAGTGCAATAAGTTTCTCCTGCTATAGGTTTCATCTTGCATGACAGTTCCTATCAGCCAATTGAGGGCATCTGGAGTGTGGAAAGGATGCTGAGGGATGGAGTGCCATGCTTGATGAGTGATACCTGCCAAGGGCATACTACAGGGGAGTAGTGGCAATTTTGCCTTGTATTTGTTATTCATTGAGTAGAGCAGTACTGCTCGCATGTGCATACAAATCGCTGGGGATTTTTTTTAATGCAGATTCTGACTTAGTAAGTCTAGGGTGGTGGCTGAAATTACACATTCCTAACAGGATCCCAGGTAATGCTGATGCTGCTGGTTCAGGGACAACACAAGAAGCAGGGTACGGTCCCCTTGCAGCTCTGATTGATTACAGCACACACTCCCTTCCTACTTTATGTATGTGAAAAAGTGCATACCAGATGCCACAAATATGATAAGCCCATTAAACACATGATTGCACTTATCTCTCAAACACATGCCCTTGCTCCCCACTAAAAGGTAGCTACCTCAAAGTTTCCAGGTAAGGAAGTGAAGATTTAAAAGGGTAATGATTTGCCTACCATCACAAAACTGATGGGTAGTGTAGATGAGAACCTGAACCCAGGGAAGCTAACATGATGAGCATCCTTCTCTATTACATATTGTCTCAATATCATCACAACATTGGAGAGCTTGCTTAGTGCAAGCCACCAGGTTGTTTTTACACATATAATCTCTTCCTCTTTTCTTACAATCTTAGCAGGTGGGTAATATCATTATTTTTATTTTATAGATAACAAAATTAATTAACCTTCCCTCAACTGCGTCAAACTCAGCAAAAACTATAGCAATTCCTATTTAAGTAAAAGATTAGATCAATAAAATACTGATAATGAACTAAACACAAGGAACAGTATGCTAATAAGAAGAAAATTTAGCAGCACGTATATTCACCAGGCTAAAAATTGCAGATGGCTATCAGTGAATATACAGAAAATATACTCTTATAATTCATACTCTGTAAGTGCATTTTTGACAGATGAGTCCAAATGCCTGTGTAGAGGTTAGCCATGAGGTCATCAGAGTCCAAATGATCAATGGTCCCAAACAAAACCCATCAGTGGGATTTACAGTTGGAGAAGTAGCAAAGATTCATTCCTTATCATTCTCCTTTGCTACCTAAAAGATCCTTCTTTATTAACAAGCTAATGAAATAAGATTGTATCAGTAAATTTCCCTGGAGATGAGACTCCAGTACAAGCAGTCAACAATGGATGCTGTGCTTACACATGCTTAAGAAGAACAAACACCATAGAAACATGAGCACAGGATTTTTGGTTTATTTTGTTTTAAAATCTAAAGGTTTAAAGTATGACTCAACCTTGGCTGCAGGCTGCACTTTGGAATCAAGTGTATGGAGGGGACATAAAAATAAATAAATATATATTTATGTCTAGATCCCATCCCCAGGGAATTCAGATCTAATTGGGCTGAGGTGCAACCTAGGGATCAGGATATTTTAAAGCTTCTTGGATTTCTACTGTATAACCTATATTGAGAATGACTTGATTAAAGCAGTGCTGGTACTGTGACAGGAGAAGGGAGGGAGGTGGTGAGTGCAAAGAGCTGTCAAAGAAATGTATGTCTAATTGGTGAATGTCATCATCAGAGCCGACTGTGCAGGTACTGAGACAGCAGGAGTCTTTCTCTCTTGAAGGTATACTTAAATTTCATAAGCAGATATATTATAACAGAAGAGAATTTTATAAAACATTTGCTAGTCTTTAAGACCACAGTTATTTTCTCCCCTTACCAGAATAGTTTTCCATTAGAGGGCAGTCTCTTCTTGGGAAGAAATGAATGGGGACACAACCTTCTCACCAGACCAAAGTTTATAATATTGGCTGAGACTGTAACACTTGCATGAGTTTCCTTCAAGACAATTTCCAGGAGATGAAGTATGTGGGGCAAAAAAAAATGTGTATTATATGTCAAGATACTGCCAAATTAAATATTTATATCTGTCTGCAAAAAGTAAAAGGATAAAAGCTTACCCCAAAAGATAAATATGTGCATGCATGAAAGGCCCTGAGGTACAAAACACAATAATAACAACAAATAAAAGTAACATTTATTATATGCTTACTATGTGTCAGATTTCTATGCTATGGAATTTAAATATTTTACTCGATTCTCAGAACAATTCTATATTTTATACGTCAGATTACTGAAGATGCAAACTGTTTTTTTTTTTAAGATTTTATTTATTCATGAGAGACAGAGAGAGAGAGAGAGAGGGGGTGGAGACATAGGCAGAAAAGCAGGCTCCCCACAAGAAGCCCAATGAGGGACTCAATCCCAGACCCTGGGATCACTCCCTGAGCCAAAGGCAGACACTCAACCTCTGAGCCACCCAGGCATCCCTAAAGATGCAAACTGTTTAAAGAAATCTGTCCAAGACCATATACCAAATATGTGGCTGAGCCACAAAATGTTTGAACACTATTTGTCTAACTCCGAAGCCAGTCTTGTCACCTCCAATGACACCCCTTTACTGAATCAGAAGCAACAGGGCCCTTGTGCATCAGGAGACTCTGTAACTTAGAGCATACTAGCACAAGAAAGCATTAACCTCTTCATATTAGGTTATTAGAGAAGCTAAAAAAAAAAAAAAAAAGGTAATTTGGGCAAAGTGAGAAATTCCTTATTTTCCTTACTCTTTTTCAGATTTTAAGAATTTTCACCAGCTGTTTATAGTTCCCTTCATTTTCTGATGCAACTCCTTTCAATCCCATTAAGAATGAATTTGGCATTCCCACCGCTATGTTCTTAGTCACTGTACAGAACCTTGAACTAGCTGGTCACATTTCCTCAGAGACTTATTTCCTAGATCAGGGGTTGGCAAACATTTTCTGTAAAGGGCCAGATAGTAAATATTTCAGGCTCTGCAGGCCCCATAGGCTCTACCACAACCACTCACCTCTGCTGGTATAGCATGAAAGCAGCCAGGGATGACATGATGATGTCCATGATAGATGATACGAACAAAAGGGCAGGGCTGTGTTCCAGTAGAACTTTATTTATGGTCACTGAAACTATCATTTCATGTGTCACAAATTCTTCTTCTTCTTTTGATTTTTTCAACCATTCAACAATATAAGAACCATCCTTAGCCTACAAGGCACACAAAAATAGGCAGCAGGCTGGATTCAGTTAATGTGCATGTCATTTGCCAACCCCTGTCCTAGAAGACAAAGTGTCCTATGTTACAGGCATTTGCCATAATGCAAAGTTGTTGTCATGCTCAAAAATGGCAATAGCTCATGCTCAAAAAGCAGAAAGTATCTCCAGGGTACTGGTGTGTCAGAAACACTTGCCTTCCCTAAAACCACTTTTAATATTAATCACATATTTTCTCTGTACCAAAAGTACCCCAGTTAAATCACCAGACCTCTAGGAACCAACAAACAACTAACATCAATATCAACTTTAAAAAGTTCACACACAATTACAATGTATTATCTTATAAACACTTCTTGAGAAGGATTATAGAATTTGGGATCTGAAAGGGATTTTAGAGATCAGAGACCAATAGTTCTCAAAAGGCATTCTTCAGAGCTTCATGCACCTTACAGCTAGCCATCTGTGAAAACCCCTCAAGATGCCACTGGGTACGAAATCCTAGCATTTGCCACAACATGGATGGACCTAGAGGGGTGGATGCTAACCGAAATAAGTCAAACAGGGAAAGACAAATACCATATGATTCCATTATATCTGGAATCTAAAAAAATAAAAAGAAAACAAAATGAAAAACAGAAAGACCCATAAATACAGAAAACAGACTGCTGGTTGCCAGTGGGAGGAGGTGGGGAGATGGACAAAATGAGTGAAAGGCAGTAGGAGTTACAAGCTTCCACTTATGGAATGAAGAAATCACGGAATAAAGGTACAGTTTAGGGAATATAGTCAGTGGTAGTATAACAGCATTGTATGGTGACAGATGGTAGCTACGCTTATGTGAGGACAGCATAACGTAGAGAGTCGTCCAATCACTATGGTGTACACCTGAAAACTAATGTCACACTATGTCAATTCTTAGGAGAAGAGAAAAAGAAAAAAAGAAAGAAGAAGAAAGAACAGAAAGAAAGAAACGAAGAAGAAGAAAGAAAGAAAGAAAGAAAGAAAAGAAAGGAAAGAAAGAAGAAAGAAAGAAAGAAGAAAGAAAAAAGAAAGGCAAAGAAAAAGAAAGGAAGAAAGAAAAATCTGGCAGAGGTATGCTAATGAGAGCTGCTTGTTGAATTTTGGGGTTTTGTGAGCCAGCTGATGTCAGGTTAATAATCTGAAATTGGCCAGAGTGGGAGGTTTTAGGCCACAGAAATCCCCAAATTTGCTAATGCTTGCAGATCAAAGACTGTTTTTTTTTCTTTTCCTCTGAGACCAAGTTGTTAAACATTAATCTGCACACCACTGCCCATTTACCCTCTTCCAACATAGAAGGTCCTCTTAGATCTGTTTTATATATAGACACACACTCTCTCTCACACATACACACCCACTAAAATGGTTGAGTCCAGAGGAAGTAGGGATTGCCCACAAGTCATAAATAAGTGGATATAGAATCAGTCACTGTCCTGTCATCCTTAAATCACCATTCTCTTTGTAATCCCAAATGTGTTCTCATTTTATTTTAAATATGGTCAACTGGAGACTAAAGAATTCAAACATTTAGCCTAGGACCAAAATTTATTAGAACCTATTACCCCTCTAATTATATGTGTTCTTCTAACATGGAAAAAGGAGAAAGAAATGACAAGGGACTACACTCCATGTACACCTGTGATTCCAAAAGTGCCATTTCCACTTCCACATAAATGTTAGCTAATTACCAACAAAGCTCCAGCCCATTTCCTTATTTCCTTACTTTTGCTACCGTAGAATGAAAATCCTTACAGTGTGATACCTAGCAATGCCCTAATGTTCCTGTACTATATGTGTTTGTTTTAAGGCAGGAGGTTCTCTGATTATTCCTGGTTCCTGGTCTCACTCCACTAAACTACATGAGCCCATAAACCTAATCTAAACAAATCATTTTGAATTTACTTTTTCTACATTTGCTGCCTTCATCTTAGTTTTGCATCACTTCAGGCATCAACAAAACCGTTTTAGTACAACCCTCTCCCTTAACTGTGCAAGATTAGAAAAATAAAAAAGAACATTTACAACTGCTAGTTGAGCTGGAATATCTAAAAGGGGATTATATCCTTATTTGTCAGTAAATATGAAAACAGTTCATGTAAGAAGAGGCTGAAGCTGAGTAGTCTCTACCTAATTCTGAAACACATTTCTCTCTAAGGTTTAGAAAAGAATACCCAGGACTCAAATGTTCCTGAGACTTTGCAACAACATATTCTTGCATAATCAGAAATGCGCAGACCTTAATAATCTACCTGTCCAATCTTCAGAAAGCAATTTTTGGAGCCAGACACAGATGTATTTTGTTAGAGCTCAATTGAAACTCTTTACATTATATGGCCATGGTGGAATAACCTGGGGTTATTCATACACAATTTAATTATTTATCTATGGACTCACATAGTGTTATTTTTCATTCAGATCCATTGCTAGTTACACATTCTGCAACAAAATATTAAATGAGGGGATCCCTGGGTGGTACAGCGGTTTGGCACCTGCCTTTGGCCCAGGGCGCGATCCTGGAGACCCGGGATCGAATCCCACATCGGGCTCCCGGTGCATGGAGCCTGCTTCTCCCTCTGCCTGTGTCTCTGCCTCTCTCTCTCTCTCTCTCTCCCTGTGACTATCATAAATAATAAAAATTTATTTAAAAAAATATATTAATGAAATTCTGAGACTCACAAAGTCTTGTAGTGAAGGCAAGAAAGATCTTTCAACAGTCTGTGAGTCAACATCATGCACCTACAAATTAAACCAGGCTTGGTACTCAAATGCACATCTCAAGAGAAAGCACATCCATACATAAATTCTAACTCTGCTTGCTTTTCAAGACAAACCTTCCAGAACCTATTTTCTCTTCTTCTTCAATTGGTTCACAAGTAATGGAGCAGACTCCGTTAATCCAGACCCTTTTCATAGTCTATAAAAATATTTCTCCATTTGGGTTCTGTGGAACACTTTTATGAGAGATATCACCATTGTTTTCCTATTTTTTTAAAAGTTCCAAATTTAAGTACGTCTGGGAGCTGCTGAGTTTAACCAGTTTTCCTTTCTTGGGGAGGTGTCTAGGAGCCTTCCCATGCTAATATTCTTTGGGATTCGACAAAGAGGACATTAAAAGGGACAGAATTTTTCATGCACCTTAAACCAAATTTTGAACCTTCTTCCCATGGAGTATCTCAAGAAACAAATGTCCCATGAGACACGCTTTGAAGAATGCTGGTTCAAGGACACCACTGGGATTTAATATGAGTACCAAAATGAGAGCAAGAGAGGGAGGAAACAATCATCTGAGGTCCCTCTGCCATGAGCACACCAGCAGCAGTCAGATAACTTAGTACAGTCTGATAAGTTCTTCCTCACCCATTTCCAGATCCCATCAAAAGAAGGAAGCACCCTAAGGGGGTCAGGATGGGAGATGGGCAATCCGGAAAGATAACTGCCCCCAATCTACTTGCCAGTTTCCATGACTTACCATTTACTTGTCACAGTAGTCAAATGTGTTCTAACCCATCAAACTTCAAACTTAAGAATTTTAAAAACAGACTGAACTTTACACGCAGCTAAGGAGACTCCGCTGGAGGTGAAGGAATGCAAACACCCTACCGAAGCTGAAAAATTTAGAGGAAAGTCTTCCTTCCATCTAAGCTCAACACAAGAAAAGCAATTACCTGACATTCATTGGGATAAAGAAAGGGGTTTTAAGGAATGTTTGTTTTGTCCCTAGAGTTTGGAGGTAAAACGACAGGCCCTAAGAAGCCACAAAGTTCAACTTTCTCATTTCATAACTGGGAAAACCGAGGCTCGAGGCATTTCTTGTTTTGCTCGAGGTCAAACAAGACATTAGCTAGCAGCAGCTGTGGAAGTGCTCCTCAGATCTCTGGACTACTGGCGCCATTGAACTAAAGGAAGTAGCTGACAAGCCCATGTGATTAATCTGCCTGTATTTCTTGTTCCTTTATGAAAAGATTTAGCCACCATTTATTAAGCTTCTGATAAGAGCAGGCTCTGTGTTAAAGTGCTTATAAATATTCTCTCATTTTATCATCTGACCACGGTAATATTGTCAGTTTTATCCTTATTGTACCAGCCATGACACAGAGAAGTTTTATGCCACGTCCAACATCACACAGCTTATCAGGGGTGGAATGTCAATGAGGAGGCAAGTCAGCTTGACTTCAAGTAAAACTCATGCACCTCACTTGACTTTCTCTTTTTTCCCATTCCAACCCTTCTTCTTGCCACTCCTTCTCCTTCCTATTTCCATTTAAAAGCAGTTGTGATTAAAATCAAAGGTCAGCTGCCCATAACTTAGCTCAATGTTCTTTCTTCCTGCTTTTAGAGACATATTACTATCTTCCATCATCCACGTAGATCAAGAAGGATTCAGGCTGAGATGAGCATGCATTAAAATAATTGGAGTATCATTATAAGTCAGGCACTTTGGAGGGGTCATTCTCTGCCCTTACGGAAGCTGAACTTGATCATACTTTCTTTTTCCTCATATCTACTGAAGATCAACTGATACAGAATGGATCGAGTTGCTAACAATCTACTATCGATTTCTTTTAAAAACCTAATAAAGGTTTTAAATTGACCTAACCTCAGTCAATGACTTTGATCCCAGAGACGTGACCTGAAACATACAATCCCTATATTTTTCGGGTAGCGCATACAGGCCATTTGTATCAGAATCCCCTGAAGCTGAAGTTTCCTGACCCCATCCCAGCCTAACCAAGTCAGAATCCTCTGGATGGGATCCAGGACTCTGCATTGAACAAGCTCCCCTGGTGATTATAATTTACACCAAAGTCAACCTAACCTAAGAAGTGACCTTCTAAGTGTGTGGCTTTGGGGACTCATAGGTTCCCCAAGTTTTCCTCAAGAAACCAGAGTTCAGCTGTAGGAAGAATTGCTCATAAATATAAGGATGACATCACATACTGGAGACAATGTCTGTGTAAGCCAATAAAGAGTGATGAAGACATTCTCCTGGGAGAGACTACAGTCTGGGGTGGTGGGATGTGCCTGGCAGGTGACTTTGGCAGACACTGAGAAGAGTGCTATGCAACACGACTATCTTCCTTGGTGCTAATTTTAAAACTCAACAGAAGTCAACAAGAAACTATTTGAATGTTGTTTTAGCTCTTTTTTTTTCATAGAAACCTGATACATGCAAGCACAGGGTAACACATTCTAATAGATGCAAGCACTTCTAGTGAAAATGAGTCTTCCTCCCACCCAGTCCTTCTAGGGACAACCACTGTTCCCCGGATTTCCAAACACACTTAGCAGAATAGCATATCTAGACTGTATTCCATTCTGTTAATACCATGGGAGGAAGCCCATTTTATCCACAGTTCTGTATCTTACATTTTCCCCTCAATATCATATCTTGGGGACCATTCTCCATATAACATATACATTACATAATTCCTTTTACAGTATCAGAGCATTATATTATATAGGTAACAATAGATCTTGACTGGATCAATTTTGAAAGATTACTATGTTTTTCCCATTCCTTGAATGATACTACAAGGATCACTCTAATTCATAGGTCTTTGCCCACCTGTGAAGATTTATCTTTGGGATATATTTTTAGAAGCAAAGTTGCAAGGGCAAAGGATACCTGCATTTTTATTTGAGATGTTGCCAAATTTCCCTCCAAAGAGGTTATAGCAATTTACACTTCTTTTAATAGTATATGATACTGCATTTCCCCCACACTCTCACCAATACAGTGTATTTCTGATTGTAATTTAATTTGCCACTGAGACTTCTTACTGGAGAAAGTGCTGACCAGATAACATGAATAGAACTTGGCAGCTATATTTCTCCTGGAGAATGAACACATTGGCATTCTAATTTATCATCTTCTTATAAGTCAGTGGCCTTGACCCTCCTCAACTCTGGGTAAATGTATAAACTTAAGTTTCTGGACTTGCAAACCTGGGTAAACAGTGATACACCAAGAAACCACATGTCTACAAGGCTATTGAAAGGAGTCTTCTATTAATTTGTGGGTTTTTTTTTTTAATTTGGAAATAAACCATTAAAAAAGAATATTTCTTCTAATTAGTTAATCACTTAAGATTTAAGTACATTCAAAACATTTTTTAAACGACAATGAACAAATTCTCCTTGCTGAAGTCTGCAAAAGGGGAAGTACCCTGTTTAGATGCTTTGAACCAAACCTCCTTAACCGACAAAAACAATCTAGTTCAAAAAAAATCTACCTTCAGCTTCAATGCTCTGCTTTATGGGTTCAAAATTCATACTATCAGGGGACCTGGGTGGCTCAGTCAGTTAAGTGTCTGACTCTTGATTTTGGTTCAGGTCATGGGTAAGACGGAGCCTCATGTCCAGTTCCCTGCTGGGCAAGGAGCCTGCATAAGATTCTCTCTCCTCAAGTCCCTCTGCCCCTCCCCCACACTTGCATACTCTCTCTAAAAATAAAAAGTTCATACTATCAATGTTGTCACTATTGTCACAGTAGAATATCAGAAGCTCTCTTGACCCATCATCTCTACACTCCACCTTCAGGGAATAACAGACAATATGCTGCTTCTTCCAGTAATTCTCAGGATGTTATTGATTTATTATTTTTCACTGAGTCCACGCACTTAGGAGGAAACAGGGTGTAATATATATGCACTTTCAGAAAACTGCTTTAATGTTGTAAATAATATCCCAAACCTTTAATGAGCCTTTCAGAGGCATCTGCTTTGCAATACAGAATTACTTAAGCACTGGAAATCCAATCTACAAATATTTATTCTGCAACTTCTATGCACATGCCTAAAATTTTTATCCCATAAGTAAAATAAATCCCTACATTAACTCAACACACATTTGCTGAACATTCACTAAATGCCAGGCACTGAGCTGGCACCATAGCTCCCAAAGGGAATAAAGCAAAGACCCTGCCCTCCAGTCAGGAACAGCCAGATGGCAGATAGAGCCAAACTGACAGATGGCTAAGAGTGTAGGATGTAATAGGATCAGAGAAAGAGGGCTCCTAATCAAGCCTTGAGGGAACCAGGGAAGGCTTCCAGGAGGAGGCAATCTAATATGACTTCTGATTAGGATTCAGCCAAAGAAAAGGATGGACAGGATCAGGGAAATCCTATTGCTTAATCACATAACTCCATGAAAGTTAAACAATGGAACAGTATCTATCTGAAATATCATGAGCCAGGGTTAGAATATGTTCAGCCTTCATGATATAAAATAAATGTCTAAAAAGTTTTCTGAAAGTCTAAGGCCCCCCAAAAGAATAAAAGATTATACAGTACTCTCACTCAAACTAAGCATCTTTTTCCATTACAAATACTATACATTTTCACCAACTCTGAGAAAACTGAATAGACATTTTATGAACTCTAGAGAAATCTGTGCACTAATTTCCTCCTTGACTATTTTCCTCCCCCCTACCACCTAGACTGCAGCATGAAACTCTGGCTCTGAGGCCTACCTCCTCTGCACTTAAAACTTTCAAAACCTGAGGCATCTGGGTGACTCACTCAGTTAAGCATCTGCCTTTGGCTCAGGTCACGATCCCAGGGTCCTGGGATCAAGCCTCATGTCAGGCTCTCTGCTCAGTGGGGAGTCTGCTTCTTCCTCTCCCTTGGCCCCTCTCCCACACTCATTTTCTCTCTCTCTCAAAGACATAAATAAAATCTTAAAAAAAAAAAAAAAAACTTTCAAAATCTAATGGAGATAGTTATAGAGGAAGAAGATGGGCTTGATGGACTTAGACATATTTTCCTTCCTTGGTGTTTAGATTATTTTGACAGCAAGCAGGCCTAGAGTAGAAACTGGTTTCAAGCCAACTCCCCAGAGAATATCAACATGGAAGAACAGCCACTGAGCTCTACAAATCTACTTGCAGCACAAACTCTCACACACACATAAGCATTACTATGCAGCATTTTAATCCTTTTAGGAGAACAACTCAAAACCCAGGTACACTCAGTTGGGCCTCCCCACCCTCCCCCGGCCGGCCCCATCATGGAGGACTAACATTAGTAGCTCTATAGTGCGCTATGCCAGGAAGAAAGATCAAAATGGCAAATGGGAAAATAAAATGAGCCTTCTGAGATTCATTCTTTAGTTTGTTCATTCTAATACAACACAGAAGAGTACTTTCCATAAAGAAATGTCTCATCATTGAACACCCTCACTTGCGCTGTTTGGAGAAAGAAATGCCTGACTGTATCCTATAGTGGACATTTCCAAGGGACCCCCAATGATGTGGCTTTAGAGAAGACAGAGGCTTAGAAGGGCTAGAGAGCAGGAACACTTACTGCTACCATATTGAAGAGATTTAAGAAGAGTTTGAGTTTGCTACCAGTCACTCTGGTTATGTGGTTTATATGCCAGCTTCCAATACACTCTTTTCAAAATTTAAGGGGAAAAGAGGAAAGAAAAATTAGATTTCAAACTTGCCCTTTAATGAAAGGCTGTTCAAATGATTTATCTTAACTAAGTGACCTTCAAATTAGAAGCTGTATGCATTCTTACAACATTCTGAACTCTGTGTATCTTACCAAAATTAGATAGAAAAATATTTTTACACATATAAAATATATATTAATTTTATATCTTACAGATATGCCATGTATTTGTGACACAATAATCTATTGAGATGCTGAAGGCAATGTGAAGAATAGATTATATATAGTCTATTACTTATAAATCAGGTGATAACTATACATATATATTATACACACACACACACACACACACACACATAACTATACACACGCACACACACACACCAAAATAACAGTGACTTAAGTAGACATGGTTTTTTTTCTCCTACATGAGTCTGGGGACTAGCAGACGAGAACTAGAACTAGTCTGGCCATTAGATCTACAGCCATCTAAATCCAGGGTACTTTTAAATTTCTGCTGTTTCACCCTAGGGTATGGATCTCTTTCTCATGTTCCAAAATGGCACTCCAGCCATCCCATCCGCTGTCTGGGGCAGCAGGACAGGAGACAGGGCAAAGTCTCCAACCTCTCAAGGCACACTTGTTGCTCATCTACTTCTTTTCATTCCCCAGTGGCCGGAATTTAGTTGTACATTAAGCCTAGCAGTAAAGAGGTTGAAAATGTAGTCTTCATTCTAGGCAGGTTAGGTAGGCTTACCGAAGCAATAGAGCTGGATTACTTAAGAAAGGAAAGCATCACATGTAGAAGGAGAATGGTCTGAGTCTGGAGAGAGTGAGTAAAGGTTCCATGAGGGGGACTCACTACATGAGTGTCGCCCTGATGGCTGTAGCAAATGTTCCAGTGGCTGTGGATGGCATGAAAGAAGTAAACTACAGGAACAGCAAAGCCTGAATCTGAATTGATGGTTCCTTCAGACCAGGTCAATGAGCAGCTTGTCTGTCACCAGGGTGTCCCGAAGATCAGAGCCTTTCTCCAAGTTCTGGGGGACATGTAAGCATTCGATAAATAAGCAGCGCCTGCGCTCTTTCATTTCCACCAGGAAATACACTTTGAATTTGTCCTCTAGTGGTAATCTACGGTTAGTTAAATGTAGTCATACTGCATCCTTGAGACCATAAGCAAGACTGCTCCTGATCAGAAATAGGGGTAGGAAACCATATTTTGTCCTCCAGAAACCAATTTGTGCAAGGGAAATATTGCTTTGGATTAATATTAACATTACAATATTATAAGCAACAGCATTAACCCAGGTGATATGACACTTTTCTATAATAATTTTCCCCGACACATTAATTTATGCATGCACATATATTACTGAAGAAAAGTGTCGGGAGTTTCCAACAGAACAACAGACCTGAAATTAGTGCTGAAAAACATTCATAGCCAGGATTTCACTCACCACCACCCCCCCCCGCCCCGTTATCTATTTTAGCCTTCTGTGTTGGCAACTTTTAATTTTTGCTGCTCAGTGAAAATAATAAATAGCTTAGTGATTTAAAAATACTCTTGAAATACATTAGAGCTCTGTGTTGACTGGGAATGAATACCATCTCCAATTGTCTGACACAATGTGTGACTTTCTGTTACTCTACCCTAATGATGTCTCCATGAACAAAACAGAGGCATATCCAAGTGCATCTCTTTTGGAGATACACTGCCCTTTCTTTGAGCTGATATCTCTAGAATGAACAATTCAAAGCCAGCCAACGTGCAAAACATTCTCCCTGATGCCACATTCATCAGGTAAGTCAGAAAGTCAATCAAATTCTACCTCACAAAAAACTAATCCCTATAATATGAGATGGGAGGTTGCATTAATATTTTGAAGACCAAATATTCTCCCTCAAGTAATATAAATTTAGCTATGACTTTCCCAGTGCTCTATCGACTGCTCAATGTATATGAAAGTAATTAGCTTCTATGAAAGCCCACCAGCTGCATTGAGAAACTATATTTGCGTAAAAAACAAAAGAAAAAGCATTCCAGTTGTACTTTTAAGCGTCCTTAATAAAGTTAACGTTATAAAAAAAATATTGCTTCCAGTTTGCTAGATAGAAGCCAGTCCCCTTAGTTATGAAAGGGGCAGTGGAAACACAGTGAACTGGCACGCTGCCATTGTGGAATAGTGCCAAATTTCTGTTATAACTCCGATCGGCCAGGCCAAATATCAAAAGCGTTGTTGTCCTGCACCAAAAATTGGTACACATTGCACAGTGAAAAGTGACTCCGTTGTAACTCTATCTCACGAGAGATTCCGAACATCCAAGGGACAATCGACCAGAGCATATACAAAGGAAGTAGAACTCGACCCATAATCTGCAGCAACGAGTCCAAGAAGCCAAACACAATCCCCTTTGCAAAACTGGTCCAAATGTCAGTATTTAAACAATAATCGCCAGGTTTCCCCAATTTTGCCCCCTGGCTGAACTTTGGAGAACCAGAGAGAGCTAAAAAACTCCCCTACCAACAACGTGTTGGGTGTCCTGCTTCCAGTTAGCAGGCTCCCAAGCTCCCATGCCAACAATCTCTAGTCAGGGCTCACCTGAACGCTTCCCATTTTGCCTCTCTAAAGCTGCACTCCTGTGATTACCTTGAGTCTCTGCCAATTCGCAGCGGTGGCTGGACGCTACTTGCCCTAGAAAAACTCTGAATAAATATCCTTGTGCTTTTTTCATTTGGGTGGTTGTTGTTTGTTTCCATAGCTGTTTCCCCTGGGGGGCTATCCACTGCCTCGAAAGCCCCCCTCTCCAGCTTACCTCACCATTGATGCAGGGTCTTAGTCGTCCCTGCTGTCTTGGGCTGACTTTCTGACGGTGAACTGTTCTCATTATTCTTACAACTGTATTTCTTTTCAGTATTTCTCCCTCCGCTTCTTGGACCTTTTTGCTGGAATCTATCATGTCTTCTCCTTGTCCCCACGGCACCAGGATAGCAGGGGAACAGTCACAGGGCACCCACATAGCTAAGCATAGTGAGCTACTGTGAGGACAGAATAGGAAAAAAAAAAATCAAGTCTTGGCTTTGCCAAGAAGAGGATCATTTACAGTTCAATTCCAATGCAGAAAATTGAGCCCAAAAATGGGCAGCTGAGATCTGGAGGAAACCGACAACAAAGCAAAAGCGCCTGAAACCAAATAGCAACCAAAATTGAGGGTTCAGGAAGTAGCCAGCATCAAGAAAGGGACACAGATAAGCAGGAAAAAAAGGAGGAACAGAGGGGAAAGGGAACCGCAGTAGGGAGCGACTAAGGCGAAGGCCAAGCGACACACATTATAACCACAATATTCTTTATACTAAGCTTGGCAAATCTTAGTGAGCCACGGTCTGAAGAAAAGAAAAGGAACCTGGAGGTCACCAAGGACTTTCTGTCCAAAAAATGTATTTTCTTTTGCAACCGACTCTCTCTTATTGCAACATTTAAATTCCACATAAAGTACAAAAAAAAATTGGTCACCAATTTCCTCTCTATGGCAGAAAACCTTCTTCTTTATTATTGTCTATCAATCTTAACTTTTGCTATTGATGCATTACTAATTCTTTTTTTTTCTTTATTTATTCATCATTCATGAGAGACAGAGAGAGAAGAGCAGAAGACCACAGGCAGAGGAGAAGCAGGCTCCATGTGGGGAGCACTATGCAGCACTGAATCCCAGGATCCAGGATCACGACCGAGACAAGGCTGATGGTCAACCACTGAGCCACCAGGTATCCCCTCATCTCCATAACGGATGTTTCTCTTTCTCACAAATATTAAAGTATGCTCAACCCAATGACATCTCTAAAATTACCAATCTTTTTCTAATGTCATTCGAACCACAAAAAGCTCTGAACGAATCTTCTGAACACCAGTCTCCCGTCTCCTCAGCCAAATACAAAGTTGGCGTCTCCTCTGCCAGGCTAAAGAAGGCTGTCAAGGTCACTAATGATTCGCCTCAGGACCAACCTGATGCCTCCTTCAATCATCACAGGACATGTGTGTTCTTCTGGCCCATCTTGCTTTCTTAAACCTGGCTTTCTGGGCCTATGCTCCCTTCAGGACCACCCGTCTTAAGCCTAGCTATTTCTTATTTGCTGCCATCTGCCCATTCCACATTCTCATTCCGTTCAGTCTCCTCTGCTATGGAAACCTAAACCTAGTCTCCAAAAATCCATAGGCCAGTGGCTGTTCTTTCCAGTTCTCTGGAAACCACCACAAGGATAAGTCACATTTGTCATGTTCTTGGTATTGGATTGCTCTTAACAGAAGGATTTAATGCAAGAACTGATAGTAAAAATAATATGAATAATTGTGTTCAACATCTCAATTAAGTATTGTGTGATTTTTTTTGGCTTTTGTGTTTATGTGCGTTTGCGGTATGAAGTGAAAAGTTGGAATTTTTTTTTTGTGTTTTGCCTTTTGTGTTTGCAGGTTTGTTGAATAGTTTTTTTTGATTTGTGATGTTTTGTGAATTTGATTGATGATTTGAAGTCTTTGTTTTTGCATGCTTTGCGTTGTGTTTTGCTTGTTTTTTTTTTTGAAGTTTTTCTTGCTGCCATTGTTGTTTTTAAATGTCTTATGCATTTTTTTGTTGTTTATTGTTTGTGTGAATGATTTGATTTGTTTTGTTTTGCAGGTATGAATTTGTTTTTCTTGTGGCCTGTGTGTTGAAGGCTCTATTTTTTTGTTATGTTTGATTTTTTGGAGTATTGGTGGTGAAATTTGTTTGTTTGATCTGTTGTTTTTTTTTTGTTTGAATTGTTTCTGGTTATTGGAGAGATGTCGGGGAAAGGGGGGGGCAACTGGGACTGGAACTGGGGTTGGAGGGGTTTCGGGCATTGTGTCGTGGTCGGGATTGTCGTGAAGGAGGTTGTGGCTATGCTGGAAAGGTTGTTGTGAATGTTTGGTTGTGTTATGTTGTTTTGTTGTGCAGCTGTGTTTTTTTTTTTATGTTTCTTGAAGGAGCATTGTTTGCTGTGTTGAATGCTTTTTTTGCCTTTTTTTTGCTGCTTGTTGCTTTGCTGCTTTTGTGTGTTTTGCATGATTTTTGAAGTGGTTTGCTTGGTTCTGTTGTTTGCTATTTTTATTTGATGCTTGGCTGTTTTTTGTTTGTTTTTTGCAGGCTATGATAGCATTGATGCGGCTCTTGCATTGCAAGTTTGTGTTGTTGATTTGAAGTGTTTTGAATTGTTGTGTTGATGACTTTGTGTTGTTTTTCTGATTGGTTGTTTGTTTTGTTTATTTTGTTGTGTATTTGGTTTTTCTTGTTATTTTGATGGTGTTTTTCGTGAAGGGCTTTGCATTGTTTGAATGAAGTTGTTGAAGAGGTCTGTTGAATGTTTTTTTTTGATTTTGTTTGATTTGCTTTGAAGGTCGAATGAATGAAGAGATTGGTGCTTGGGAAGGACTGTCGTTGGCTGTTGAAGGGTTTTTTTTGAATGGAGTATATTCTGTTTTGTTTGATTTTGAAGGTTTGTGTGTTTTTTTTTTTTTTTTTGTTTTTGTGTTTTTTGTTGGGATTTTTGTGGTTATTTTTACTGTTTGGTCTTGGTTTGTGGTATTGTTTTGTTCTTCTTGAATTTTTTTCTGGTTTTTTTTTTTTTTTTGTGCTTTTTTGGTTGAAGTTTGGTTGTGTGTGCTTAGTGCTTGTGTGGTTTTGCAGTTGTTGTTTTGTTTGAAGCGTTTTTGAATTGTTGAAGTTGATGTTTAAAGATTGAAGATTGGGGGGTCGAAGGTGTTTTGGTGTGGTTGTCAGATGCTATGTGGTGATGTGCTATGGGTTTTGTTATTGGTTTGTGACAGAATTGTTGTGGGTGTTGTTCTTTTTTTTTTTGCTTTTTTTGAATGTCTTTTGGGAAGTGTTTGTTTGTGAAAGTTGATTTTTGAAGGTTTGCTTGGGTTTTGTGTTTTTTGAATTTTGATTGTGAATTTGAAGGACTTTGTTGAATGTTCGATGAGTGGCTTGTTGAAGGTGAATTTTTTTTGAAATTGGTTTTTTGATGTTGAGTGTTGGTTTTTCATTTGTGCGGGGTTGCGGAATGGGTGTTTTATGGATTGTTTGTGTGTTGTGGTGTGAAGGACTGGGGAAGTTTTTATTGATAGCTGGTTGTTGGTTTTTTTTGAGCTTTTGTGTTGCAGTGAATATTTGATGATGTTCCTGTTTGCAAGACACTTTTTGATTGAAGGCTCCTTGTTTTTCTTTTGCAGGTTGTCGGTGTGGGGTTGCGTGTGGAGATGGTTTGGCTGCGAGAGGGGGGAGGGGAAGGGGGAAGTGTGACGGTTTCAGGCAGTCTGGCTTTGGGTGTTTCTGGGTTGGGAATTCTAGGGGGGGGGGGTGCAGGTTTTGTGATTATGTGAGTGCAGGTGTGTGTTTTGTGATTTGAATTTTTGATTTTGAATTGGTTTTTTTTTTTGTGCATGTTTTTCTTTGTTTTTGACTTTGCTGATGTGTTTGCCTTTTTGTTTTGCAGGCGCTTGACTTGTGTTTTGTTTCTTTGTTTTTTTTTGCTTGTGTTGCAGCTTTTTTTTTGCAGGTCCTTGATCATTGCATTGCAGTTGTTTTTTTTGCCTGTTGCCGGCTTGTTGAATGCTGTGCACCAGACACAATTTTTTTGTGATTTTTGACGTGATTGATTTGAAGGTTGAAAGGATTTTCTGATGTTTTGGTGATTTTTTGTTCTTGATTGACTGTGAGGGATGACACGGGTTGTTTTTGAATTATTATTGTTTTGTTATTATGTTCCTTTTTTTGGATTATGTGAAGGATAATTTCGAATTTTTTGTGGATTTTTGTTTGATTGTATATTTTTTGGTGATATTGTTGTGTGAAGGTTTGTTTTGTGTGCATTTTTTTGTTTTTGTTGTTTGTTTTTTGCTGTGCATTGGCAGGTGCATTTGAATTTGTTTTGATGTGTTTTTGTGTTTGTTTTTTTTGTGTTGTTTTTTGCATGTGTTTGTTTGTTTGTTTTTTGTTTTTGTTGAATTTTTGTTTTTTTTTGGCAGGATCTTGCTTTGAAGGATGATTTTTGTGAATTGTATTTTTTCGTTTTTGAAGTGTACTTTAGATGAAATTTTTTTTCTTGCATATTGGTTGCTGGATTTTTGATCTTTTTGATTGGTTTTTTTATTTTTGAAGGGCTTTTTGTTTTGGTTTGCAGGATGATTGTGATTTCTTGATTTTTTTTTGTTGAAGGTTTTTTTATAGTTTTTTGTGAGGTGATTTGTTAATTTTGGCAGGTAATTGTTTTTTTTCTCGGTGGTTGACTTTTTTGTGTTTTGCTTTTGATATTTTTTCTTGTGAAGGTTATTCCATTGTTTTTTATTTTTTTTTTGAAGGAGGTTGAACGTCTCTGAAGTGAAGTTGAAGGCTTTTTGTGAAGATGTGCAGGTTGGTCAACTATTGAAGTGTTTTTACCTTATTTGTGAATTTTTTTTGATTTTGTGAAAGGATAATTTTTTGGGAAGTGCGGGTTGTGGCTAGTCTCTCTGTGTGTCTTCATGACAGTTTTTTTTTTGAGTGTTCTGATTTGTTGAATCGTTCGCCAGTTAAGGAATGTTGAGATGTTGATGAATGTTTTTGAGGAATGAATTTGAAAAAGGGAATTGTTTTTGATGGTTTTTGATGTGTTGTTTGAATTGTTTTGTCTTTTTTTATATTGTTTATGTTTCTTTGGATTTTGTGTGGTTGATGTTTAAAAGAACTTTAATTTTTTTGTTTTTCTCTCTTGAGTTTTGTTGTTTTTTTGGGGTTTGTGTGATGAAGGATGGAATGGCAATGAGGGCTTTGTTAGGGGGGTGATTTCTCTCTTGAACATTTGTTTGTTTGCTCGATTTTTTTTTTTTTGTGAAGGTGTGTGAAAGGCTTTGAAGGATTGAATGGATTGATGTATCTTTATCTTTGGGGTGATGTTTTTTTTTGGAGCGGAGGGAAAGGGTGAGGCGAGTCGCGAGCTGTGAAGGAAGGTGGGGAGGTGGTGGAAGGGGCTGGCGGGGCGTAGGGCTGGGGGCGTGTAAGCGTCGATGGATGGGTTGTGGTGCGTTTGGGGTTTCGGTTTGGTGGGCTTTTCTGGGAGGGTTGTGGTGGGTGATGGAGGAAGGGTTTTTGTTTTTTCTTTGGTCTTTTGAATTGTTTTTGAATTTTGAAGGGTGGTGTGCAGATTTTTGTTTGGTTGTGGCTTTAATTTTTTTTGCTGCCTGTTGTTTGAATGCAGGTAATGTTTGCTTTTGCTCATTATATTTTATTGAAAGGATCTGAATCTGTTTTTTTTGATCATGTGAATGTGTTATGTTTGAATGCTATTGTTTTGTTTTTTGAAGGGTGGCTTTGTTGGAATTTTTTGGTGTGTTTTTTTTGTTTGTTTGATGTTGTGTTATTGTGTTGTGGATTCTTTTGTGTTGATTGTGGGACAGGGGGGAGAAGGGGGGGGGGGGGGAGCGGCGGTAGCCCCGGGGAAGCCCCGGGGCAGGCGATGTACGCCGACAGAATGGACACGTGGACCGAGGGCGGCTGGTTCTGGGAACTCCCCCTACCTTAACCCACCGTACCCCTCAGACTCCTCCCCCTGACCCGCACCCTTATTACCTACACTCCCCTCATTCTTATCCTCAACTAACTCCCCCTTCCATCCAAATTCATTAAATCCAACGCTACATCGTTTACTCACCCGGCAAAACCTCCACCCCGTTCTCCCACACCCTCACCAGTAATCACCATCACCTACCTCTGAGCCCCTCCCCCCCCAACCTTCTTATCCACTGTTTCTCTTCAACCTCTCCACGTTAAGTTTGTGGTGTTTTTTGAATTGAATTGTTTGTTGATTTTTGTTGTTTTGTTTGTTTGTGTGTGTTTTTCTGTTGAAGTTGTGATGAAGCTTCGGTGTTTTTTTTGGATTGAATTTTTTGTTTATTGATATTTTTTGTTGTTTTTTGACAGGCCCCTATTGATTGGGTTTTTGATTGTTGAAGTTTGGTTTTTGATGAATCTTTTTTAATGAAGTTTTTTGTTTGATTTTTGTTGAATTGAATTGGTGTGATTTTGGCATTTGGTTCTTGTGCGGTTTTTGTTTTTGGAATTTGGATGGAAGTGGTTTTTGCATCTTATGTTTTTATGCTGAAGTGATTATTTTGTTGTTTTTTTGCAGGCTACTTGATGATGACTTTGTTTTTTGTGCAAGGTGGGGTTTCGTGTTTGGGGTTGAAGGGAGTGTTGATGGATTGGTTCTTGTGTTTTTGAGTATTTTGAAGGTGATTGTTTTGAAGTTGTTTTTTTGTGTGTTGTCTGTGCTTTGTTTTGTTTGTTTTTTGCATTGGTATTTGGACAGGCACCTACTTGAGTCGGGGGGGGGAAGGATAACGCACGGGCGAAGGTGGGCGCAGGGGAAGGAAGGGTGAGGGGGAGTGGTTGAGGGGAAGGTGGTTCCACGACGGAGGGGGGAACGGGGGTTTTGAAGGTAGTGCATTGAGGACATAATGTGAAGGCTGATGGTGGTGCGTTTTTTGATGTATTTGTTGGAAGGTTGATGTTTTTGAATGATTATTTGAATTTTGATTGTAGTCTTGTGTTGAATTTGCTTGAATGAAGGTGTGGAAATGGCGGGGGCAAAGATCGGTGGGGACTGCGGTGTGGAGGGGCCGGGAGAGGGCCGTGGGGGCGGGGCTGGGGGGAACACGGGGAACGATGGGATCTGGGGGGTCGTCGGAAGGACGGTGAAGGGATGGGTTGCGGTGGATTGGGAACGTGTTCACGGTGGTTTAGGGTGAGGAAGAGATCCTATTGGTTTGGGGTTTGTGGGGATGTTGTGTAGTGGGGTGGAATTTTTTTTTTTGGTGGTTTTTGATGATGTTGATTATTTTTTTATGAGTTGTTTTTTGAAGAATTTGATGTTCTGATGTTGTGAATTGATTGAAGTTTGTGTGATCGAGGAATTTTTGTTTGGTGATTTGTTGTGTGAACAGGTTTGAGGAGTGCTTGGCAGCGGCGTGTGGTTGAAGTTTTGGAGTTTGTTGAATTAGTGGTTGAGTTTCGAATTTGTTTTTTCGATTTGTTGGACATTGCTGATGATGTTTGTTTTTTTGTGTTGGTGAATTTGTGATTTTTGTTTTTGAAGGTTGTATTTTGACTGTTCTTTTGTCTTTTTCGTTTGTGAGTTTTTGTGATGAATTGTGTGTTGATTGATTGTTTTTGAAGGTTTTTTTGTTTTTGATTTTTTTTTGGTGTTTTTGATTGATATTGTTTGTGTTTCTGCTTTTCGGTTTTGACTTGGTATTACTTTGGTGTAGTGGGGTGAATGAATGAATGGGATGTTAGTTGGTGAATTGTGTCTTTTAGTTCTGTTTGTTTTTTGATTTGAGGGTGGGGGAGGGGTTCTTGGTTTGGCAGGGGGGCTTGCGGAATTTGGTTTGACAGGGTTTTGAGGTTGGGTCGGTTCGTTTCTTTTTGGGTGCTTTGTTGTGTCATTTTGCTTGGGTGTGGGTCTGTTTTCTGTGTTGTTTTTCATGCTTGCAGGTTTTTGTTGTGCTTGCAGGCTCCTTGAAGGTAAGACTCAATCTTATCTATCCATGTATCTCAGGAACTAAGAATAGAAACTGGACACACAACGGAATGGGCGCTGGAGTCTGGCACCTAAAGAGTGAAGCATAGGACTGGTTTCTACTCCAGCACAATGTCAAGCATGATGGATTTTATCATCACATCAAGACATGAGAGTTAATTTCTACCGAACCTAATAATATGAAGACAGGGGTGAGCATTTTTTCCCATGTGAATTTTCTACTGCCATCTGATTTCCAGGTGCTTTTGGTGAAAAAAAAAAAAAAAAATGATGCTTTTAATTATCTGGAAAATGACTAACTAAAATTAAAATTTATTCATATATTTCTAAGGGCTTTCCATTTGTAAAACTATTTCTAAATTTGTACAAGCCAATTCTACCTCATTTCCAGTCTAGAACTCATGAATGCCTAGGTATTTTAGAAGGAAAGGGGAAGAAATATAAGGAAATGAGAGGAAAATAGGGGCAGGTACACGAAAATGTAAAGTAACTGTGGACAACATTGATATGGAGAAAACAATGATGGGGACGATTTTCTCCACAACCCTGCATCCCAAAGCCCTTAACATACTTAACCAACTTTCAGAACAATGGTGAGAACTTATGCTACAAAATTATTTTTGCAAACAGCAAGAGGCCTTCAGTTTAATCATTAGAACATATATGGAGCGTGGATTGTTTTATAGGCAGAGACTGGGGCTCACTGGATGTCTAAGAGCTCTTACCAACAAATTTTGCCATTAAGAAAGCAGCAAACCTGCCATTGAACTCTGTCAAATCAAGACACCGTACCCACTTTTACTCATATCTTCACCACTTTCTCCAAAGAGTCAACATGAGACAAAAATTAATCATACCCAAAGGAATTATCAAGTATTCCTCCACAAACAAATAGCAGTTAGATTCTAGGAGGTCCAAATGAAGAAAAGCCCATGACCCTTGGTTCCCAACACAAAGGAAATGTGAGGAATTAAGACTTACTAATAGTGTTGCATTTAAGGGTTTAACTCTTCGGTCCCTCTTCTAATGAAGTTTGGATAGAAGGTAGTGAACCAAACTGCGGTATCAAATAATTTAAGCTTCATCTTTTGCTTTATATGGGACTCCCATCTTGAAAGTCCCAAAGAAGACTAAGCAGGCAAATTTGGCGTGAGAGAAGCTAAAATAATCAAGAGACATTGAGCAAACAGCCAGTCTCTGGACCAATGGGAACATGTTAGCAATACCATAGATTGCCAGGAAGATACAAAGAAAAGATGGGGATACAAAAGAGATTTTCAAAACACAGGAGTGTTTCACAGCTGTTGCTTCCGAAGGCATCATAGAGAAACGGATTAGAGCTAAGGGGATTATGTTAGATCATATGCTTTCATCCTAAAAAAATTGTAAAAAAAAAGGTATCTGAAAAGATATGTACCATGATAAGTACCTACCATCCAAGTTACTTATCGAAATAAAATGACCACAGCCTTCATACGTGCAAAAGAGCACATAGGAACATTAGATTGATTTTTGAAACAATTTAATAGAAGAAAAGACATTTTCCACGATTTAAGGGAAAGCAATGAGTAAAGGTGTTCTTGCTTAGAAATCCCGAAATAATTTATCAGCATGAAAGGGACATCAAGCAAAAATGTCGATGATTTTTCAGGTGGGGTTTTCACCCCTTCAGAGTTAAAAGAGTTATTAATAAACTTACCACTTTTTGTGTTAGAATACTCAGTCATATAGGAATATTAATTACTCAAAATGAATAGAACTACAATATTTAAAAATTTTGTATTTTGCCAACCAAAATTAATTGGTTGGTGAGTTTCTTAGCATAATAATGCCAATGGGCA